>NW_023340095.1:714675-734274 GCF_004916995.1 Morone saxatilis | reverse complement strand
TGCAGCCATTTTAGTTTTGGCTTAACTTCTTGTCCCCTTGTCCTTGCAGGGATATTAAATTCTTTCTGAGAAATACGCCTCTGGCACATTACAATTTTTCCTCAATCCAGCTGCTACAAATTACTTTGTTTGGTTTCTGCATGCTTCTTCTGGAGCTTACTTCCCCAATTCTTCCAGAAGGTGTCTCGCATTAAAGGAGTACTGAAACTTTTCTTTCGATCTGTTCCTGTGTTGTTTTTTATTTCTTCAGTGGAGTAAGACTTTAAAGTTTTTCTTTAACTGTGCTCGACCTTTATCTGGCCTTGTTCAACCTAAATAATTTCTTGATGTTTGGTATTACGCTGTTGTTGCATTGTGGAGATACTGAGTTTGCCTCATCTGTTGGTAATCAATTTCCTCATCAAATGTTTCATGCTGCTGTGACAATGTCTTTAAGTTTTTGGAAATGTTTTTCAGGTGTACCACCCTTAATGGAAGTAAAACTTTTTTAGTTATTACCCTTAACCTGGTGACAAGGTTTGGTGGGATTTGTTTGCTCTGGGCAGGCCGCTATTTTAGTTTTGGTTAACTTCTGTCCTTTGTCCTGCAGGGATATTAATACTTCTGAGAAATACGCCTCCTGGTAGGCATACAATTACCCTTATCCACTGGCTGCAAATTCAGCTTTGTTCTGGTTTCTTCTGGAGCTTCCTTCCCAAATGTCTTCAGAAGTGTGCCTCCCATTAAAGGAGTAACTGAATACTTTTCTTTTGCGATCTGTTTACTGTGTTGTTTTTATTTCTTTTCAAGTGGAGTAACTTTAAAAGTTTTATCTTTAACTGTGCTGACCTTTATCTGGCCCTTGTTTCAACTATAATTTCCTTTGATGTTTGGTATGTACCTGTTTGTTCTTGTGGAGATACTGATTTGCTTCCTCCTGTTGTAATCAACTTTCCTCCATCAACAACGTTTCCATGCTCTGTGACCAATGTCTTTAGTTTTTTTGCAACTGTTTTTTCCAGGTGTACCATCCTTAATGGAAGTAACGTTTTTTTATTTTTACCATTACTGTGACAAGCTTTGGACTGTAATCCCCTCTGGTTTGGTATGTACCTGTTGTTCTTGTGGAGATACTGATTTGCTCTCTGTTGTATCAATTTCCTCATCAAATGTTTCATGCTCTGTGGCAATTTCTTTAGTTTTTGCATGTTTCAAAGGTGTACCATCCTTAATGGAATTAACTTTTTTAGTTTTACCCTTAACTGTGACAAGCTTTGGGGGGATTTGTTTGTCTATCCCTTTAGTTTTGGCTAACTTCTGTCCTTTCTCCTGCAGGGATATTAATTCTTTCTGAGAAATACCCTCTGGCACATACATTTCCTCATCCACTGCTACAAATTCACTTTGTTTGGTTTCTGCATGTTCTTCTGGAGCTACTTCCAATTCTTCAGAAGTGTCCTCCATTAAAGGAGTAACTGAAATCTTTCTTTCAAACTGTTCCTGTGTTGTTTTTATTTCTCTCAGTGGAGTAACTTTAAAAGTTTTATCTTTAACTGTGCTGACCTTTAACTGGTCTTGTTCAACTATAATGTCCTGAGGTTTTGTAAGTTTCTGTTGTGGTTCTCGTAAAGATACTGATTCGCTTTCTGTATCAATATCAATTATTTTGTCCATAACAGGCATGTCTAAACCTTTTCTTTCAACTTGTTCTTCTATTGATGCTTTTTTCTGCATATCTGTGGCAGTTTTATCTGCAACTTTGCCCATTTTTTGTAATCTCTGGGGTCTTTCTTTTTCTGTTTCCTCTTTCTTTGGAGAAATGACCTCTGGCTGAGTAATCTTGAAAGTGTACTCTGCTATCTTTAATTCCTCAGGTTTTATCTCCTCTACATCTGTAACTGGGGACTTGGTTTGTGTTTGTTTGAGTCTTGGTTTTGTCTCTTCAATCAGTGTAATGGTAATATCATCAGCTCTGGCTAGCTTTGGACTTTCTGGGGTAGACATCTCTGTTTCAGATACTTCAGATAATGACTCAGCTGTATCTGTCACCTTTCTTTCAGGTTGTTCTTGTTTAGTTTGTTTCCGAACCTTAGTGATTCTGTTTTCTGCTGTTTCTGGTTTTGAGGACTTTTTACGTTTTTCTGTTGGAGATGGCTTTATCTTTGCGGAAATGACTTCTAACACAATTTCCTCTTTTTCTACAATTCCTTGTACAGCTTCTGTGGTTTTGGGATATTTTTCTGAACCTGCTATCGATGATTCTTTATGTGTAAGTTCAATAACAGGAGTGAGCGAGGGTATTCTTTTAATTTGTTCTTGTTTTGTTACTTCCTCTAGTTGAATGGTGACCTCTGCAGTTTCATCTTTCATTCTTATTATCTTTGACTGGGCATTTGGTCTTGCAGGAGGAATGTCTTCTATTTCTGGTTTTGTCTTTTCTTTTGGACTAACTTTGACATGTCTGTCTTTGAATCTGTCCTCATCTTCAACCACTGTCTGCCGTCTCACTTTCTGAGCAACATCTTTTAGAGTCCTGCCCTTTGATAAGATTTCAGGCTTTTGAAGGTTATTATCAGTTATGTTTTCTCTCTCTGACAGTGATTCTGGATGTTTGACTTCTACTGCTGGAGTAACTAAGGTCTCTCTGTTGGGTTTCATCTCAGTTGTTCCTTCCATAGGACAGACTTTGACCAGTTTATCTTTAAATGTAACTACTTTGGACAAAATGGATTCGGACTTTTTGGTTGACTCCATCACAGGTTTAACTGAGGCCTTTCCTTCCTTCCTTTGGTGTTCTTCTAGTTTTTTGTCTTGATATTTTTCAGTGACTGCTCTCGGCTGAAAGTCATCAAATTCCTCATCTCCTGTTTTTTCAACAGTCTGTTTGGATTGTGAATCTGTTAATTGACTGGATTGTGAATCTCTGTTGAGTCTGACTGGTTTCTTAGCTGATGTTGTCTGTCTGGCAGACTTTGGTGTTGCATACAGCTTTTCCTCTGCTTCCTTCAATTCAACTATTCTAGGTTTGGAAGATAACTTTTCTGTTGGTTTAACAAGCTCCGAAGAATCTGTTTCTTCTTCGGTACTTTCAATATTTTCAGCCTGTAAATGTTTTTCTTCTTGGTCAGTTTGCTTTAATTTCTTCTTGAGAATGGCTTTTTCTATGGGTTCTAAAGATTTTCTAACTGATAATTTAGATTTATCTTTAAGCGCCTGTGTGATAACACCTTCCCTATTTTCATCGTATGCTTCAGAAGTCACCTGTTGTGGTTCTGTCACTTGTTTTTGATCTGTTTCTGGACTCTCAGTTGCTTCTGTATGTTCTTTTTTTATGTCTTTTATTTCAGTGCTGTCTGTTGGAGAATCAGTTTTTTGGACAGAAAACTTTTTGTCTTGAGCTTTTTGTTTGCTAGGTTCATCCTGAACTGCCACAACTTTTTTCCTCTTAGTTTTACTTTCTGTCATAATGACCTTTTCTTTCATTGTTGGGGTGATTTTTGTTTTAAGACCCGTTGTCTTTAAACCATCAGTAACAGATATATCAGCACTTACTCCAGACACTTTATCAGGTTCTTCCCTCGTACTTAAAATCCCTTCTTGTGGCAAAGATTTTATACTTTCAACCACAATTTCTTCTTCATCCTTACGATACACTTTAGGTTTTTCTTCAACCTCTTCTCTTTCCACGACCCTCTCTACTGAGGATGCTTCCTCTGATAAATCTTTTGTGATCTTCTGAGCTCCTGCTCTTTTCTTAGCCTTTAAAACACTGGTGGTGGCTGTTTGAGGATGAAAGATTTTAAGAGGTGTGAAGAGAAAGCACCATGTAGCGGTGCCAAGAGATTAGGGAAAAAACAACAAAGAAACACAGACAAACATTTGAAATTAAACAAGACAAACAGAGAGATAATAAGAAAGTAGTAGGAGTTGACAATCAAGAACAGGAAAATGTGCTGTTGCTGTACCTCTCTCTGGTCTTTTTACTTTGCTCTCCACTTGTGTTTCAGGAGACAAAGCAGCAGGAAAGGTTGTGGGAATCGTCACCGCTTTGGCTTCTGTTTCTTTAAAGAACAGTTTATGTTTAACGCAAGATGTTAATATTTAAGAGAAGAAAGAAAAGGATGAAAAACATAAATAACCATAAAGGGATGAAAAAAGAACCCATTTGAAAAGATACAAAAAGAATGTCATATAAGATTGTAATATGAAGACGCTGAGGAAAACAATGAACATGAAAGTGTGGTATGAAGAGATGTTTACAAATGAGGTGAAACTGAGGTTGATGGTGGTCTGAGGCTGAAATGATGACCCCTGGTGGCCGCCCAAGACTTTAAGAACAAAGATTGCACCCAAACAGGGAGTCATATGAAAAAGTTAACAATAGAAATGATCATGATGTTAGGTTTTATCTATGTACCTCTGGAAGCTGTTTGTGGGGAAATCCTTGTCTTCTCCTCTGGTTTAAATGGGATTGAAGGTTTTGTCTGAACCGCATCCTCGATCAAAACACTTGCTTCTCTTTTCTTTTCAGTATCACTTCTCTGAGGAGGGACGTCTTTGGATTCCTCTTTTTTCTTGTATAGTGTTTCAGTTTTTGCTGGGACTGACTCAACCTCAGTCTCCTGTTCAATTACTTTTGGCTTCTTAAGCTCGATATCTGTTACTGACTCTTTTGGTTTTACCCTGGGGGTCACCTCTACTTTAGGTTTTTCAACAACTTTCTCCTGCTTTGTATCTATTATATCATCAGATTTTACCTTCCTCTCTTGTTTCTTTTCAGCTACCTCGTTTTTCTTTACCAAAACGTTTCCTGGTAGAGTGTCATCTTTTTTGGAGTCGATAATGACTAGTGGTTTAATTTGAGTTTCCTCCTTTCTACCTGTTTCCTCTTCCACCATTTTTGTTTTAGTGGGGATAACTTTTGTTGGTTTGTCTTCAACTGTGACTTCTCTCTGCTTGATTGTAATTTCCTTAATTTCCTCAGTTCTACTTAATTTTTTATCTGGAATAGATGATCTTATCTCAACGTCATGATCTACCGATTCCTCCAAGGTGACCTCTGTCAAAATGTTTCTTTCAATTTCCAGCTTTTCTGATTGTTTCCTTGCTTCTGCACTGATAATAACAGGGAAATGTTTGGTTTCATCTGCATCTGTCACCAAAGGAATATCTTTTATTAACTCTATGTCTTTGACTGTTGTAGTTTCCTTAGTTTTTCTGACTTCCTGTTCTCTTATTTGCCTCCTTTTGCTCTCTGTTTGAATGGTTATCTCCCTTCCTTTTTTGACTGTAACACTAGTTTCTTGTTTAGAATCTCCCTTCTTGTCTGGCAGGTAGGTGACTGATATGCTGTCTTTCCTCTCATCTGTAATTTCCTCTGTTGGTGACTCGATTGTCCTGACAAAAAACTCCTCCTCAGTTTTGTCTATTTTGGGTTTCTCCTCCAGCCTTGTGACCTCCCTATCTTTGTCAGATTTCTGCAATATGACAATGGTTTCTTGTGTTTTTGGGACAACTCTGCGTTTAGTCAACCTGGTTTCTTTCCTATTCGAAGTGTCAGTACCAGATATCTCACCTATCAGTTCTCTCTTTCTGTTGTGCTTAAGATATCTACTTGGGATAATGACACTATTGTCTCGCCCAGAGAAGCTACTTCGTCTTCGAACAAAACTTCAGCGTGTTCTTCCACCACTTCTTTGTGTTCCCACAACTCATCTGTGGGGGACACATTCTCTGTCACGTAATAAACATCCTGTATTTTCTGAGCTCCTTTCTTTTGCTCAATCTTGACAAGACTCATAGTTTCTGGAAGATTTAAGAGGTGTTGAAGAAGTGGCGTCATATGGCGGCGCCAAGAGGTGATGACAAAACACAAAGACAAGCATTAGTGTTAGAAAAGGACAACACACAGATTAATTAAGGGGCTAATGCTTGAGGTGATCAAGATGTGGTTAAAGTACTCCATCATATTTCAGATGGTCGGTACCTTTTTCTGGAGGAGAGACTTTTTTCTCTTGTTCAACCTCTGTTGGCAGAATCTTCTCAATCTTCTTCTTTTCTATTTCTTTTAAAGAATTAATCAGTTTTTAATCCAAGATGGTGAGTGAGTAGAAGATCATTTTAAAAGAAAAGAATTTAGACAGTTAACAAACATACAGAAATAACCATCATACAGAGAATAACACAAACACAGCAAGCAATAAGACATCAAAGAGGGATGTAAGATGTTCCGAAACCCTTTGAAGAAGTGGTAGCTCTTCAGTTTGTATTCTATTTGCACATTTTCACCAACGGTGATATCAATACTTAGACTCAAAAAAATTTAATAGTTCGGTTCATTGCATAAGTTGTCTTCAAACTATAATGTTAATAGGATTATAACATGATTAGAATTTTTATGATGTCATATTTTTTTTGTTCTTGAAACACAAGACTATCCTAGTGTGCTCTGCTGTCTGTCAGTTTATTTTCTACCACTAGATGGCGCATGACATCTTTTTAATTTTATACCAAACGGTTTTGCAGTAATAAAATATTTTTATAGGTTTACTTGGCAAGTTTTACTATCTGTAGTTGACTTATAGATTCCTTTCAAAATATTCTGATGAGTTTAACAATAGTAAATGTATGGCATCTATTGTGACAATTTGGTATGACAAAATTAACAATTAAAATAATGAGGTAGAGATTCTTGCATCAGTTCAATCTTTAGGTCCCCTTGCTGTGAGTCAGATTTGCCTTTAATTGTCAATGTGGTGTAATTATTTGCATCAAAATGACACAAAATTAAAACATTTTGAGTGAACTTTTACATTAATACACCATATGCTGCCATATAGTAGATATATAAGTTCTGTAACTGGACTGTCGCTGATGGTTCACATGCACGAAGAAGACACAAAGAAAGATATAAAGAGTTGAGGTCTGTCTCAGCTGTACCTTTAGGACCAGTTTCTTCTACCTCTCGTCTAGGTTTAGCTTCAGGCACCTTCTCAGGTGTTTTATCAGGGGTCTTTGTAGGAACTGTTTGATCTATAGAGATCCTCTCTGTTTGTTTCTTTTCAGGTTTTAATTCTTCAACCTTTACAGGAAGTTCCACATGTGGCTTCTTCTCAGGAGTCCTCTCTTCTTCAGCCACCTTCTGAGGAACTTTCACAGGCTTCCTCTCAGGAGGAGCCTTCTCCTGCACTTTTTTCTCAGGTGGCTTTTCTGCAACCTTTTCATGCACTTTTTCTGGCACCATCTTTGGAATTTCCTCCACTTTTCTTTCAGGTGCCCGTACTCTCTCTGGGACCCTCTCAGGGGTCTTTTCCTTCACCTCTGTTTTCCCTGGAGGCCGTCTCTCAGGTACTGCTTCAGGTGTTTTATCAGCCAGCCTCTCAGGTTCAGTCTCCAACACGACTACCTCATCATACACCTTCTGAGGTACTTTTTCAGGCACCTCTTCAGGTAAGAGTTTAGGTTTGGGCTTCAAAGCTTTAAGAGGGTTTGACACAAAAACATGCACAAGACATGACTATAAAGAATAGAAAAATGTGCTAGCGCACAAATAAGGACACATTACACATAACAGGGGATGCTTTACACAAATTATCCTCCTTTAAGCAAAGGAAAGATCATGAAATAACCAAAATCAATGGTAATGATCTTCAGGGGGCCACAAAGTTTCCTAGAACTCTGGCCAGTAGTAACTGAAAAATCTGTACCCGACCTACAGGTACTAATATGTAATAATATCATTTAAACGTATCATGTTGAGTAAGACACCCCGCTTGTCTAAAACTTTAACAGACTCAGAAGACAACAAAAAAAAGTTAGAAAAGATCCATCAGAAACATAAAAGTACCTTTCTCTTTCTTTGTTGGCTCTTCTTTGGGAGGAACAACAGCAGGTTCTGGTTTCTTGGGTGCTTTTGGAGGCTCAGGCATTTTTTCCCCCACAGCAGCTTAAAAGAGTACCATTCACATACATTAGAACCCTTTCAATGAATTCAAGTGGATGGACAAATACAACACTCTGTCGAGTGCAAGACAAGAGAGACTAAAACTGACAAACACAACATGCGCCCCAACGTAACATTACAGTAACTCTGTGAGCCAGAAGTTAGACGTTAAACAAGAGGAACACACCACAGAAGCTGAAGAGGGTTTAAGATGAGTGTAACCATTTTAGGGTGATGGGTTAAGAGTTTCCTTGTATGAAGAACTAAACACAAAAAGGATAAATAAGCACTCATGAAAATCACTCCAGATGAATTAAAGTTGGATGATTAAGAAAATTAAGAAAACCTCCGGAGCTACATCTCAATCAGAAATGTTTTATACCTTTTTTCTGAGGTTCCTTTGGTGTGGGTTTTGGTTCTGGTTTTGGCACTCTCACTTCGGCTTCAGCTTTTTTCGCTACTAGTTCAGGCTTGGGGACCACCGCAGGCTGTGGTTTTGCAACTGGAGGTTCTGGCTTGGTGACGGCAGGTTCTGGCTTTTTCTTTTCAAGAGGCTCTGGTTCTGGTTTTCTGACTTCTGGTTTTTCTGGTTCTGGTTTTCTGACTTCTGGTTTTGTTTTTTCTAGTTCTGGTTTTCTGACTTCTGGTTTTGGTTTTTCTGGTTCTGGTTTTCGGACTTCTGGTTCTGGTTTTGTTACTGCTGGTTCAGGCTTGATCTTTGCCGGCTCAGGTTTTGCAGCCTCTTCTGGGACTTATAAAGTAAGATTTAAATTGGTTTAGATATAAGCAAAGACATTCAGGACAAACAGAAAGTCAAAGATTCGCTTCCACGCTTGAAGCTAAGCACAGTGAAGACATTTTAATACTCAACACAGAGAAACATACACACAGTTAGACTTAAAGTCTTTAAAACTCAACACACACATCCATACAAAGCAGAAAAATACCTTTGGATGGTGGTGGCGCCGGCTTCTTTACCAGTGCCGGCTTAGCTTCAGGCTCTGGCTCAACCTTCACTGCAGGTTTGGCTTCAGGTTCTGCTTTGGGAGCCGGTGTGGGCTTAGGCTTTGGTTCAGGTTCTGCTTTCGGTTTGGGTTTGGGTTCAGGCTCAGGCTTAGCAGTGGGTGCCACTTTTTTGGGCTCAGCTGGTACCTGAGGTTTGTGCTCATCTTCAGGTAGGTAACACAGACATTAACTAAGGTTAGGATGAAGTCATTGTAGCATCTAAGAGTTATCAAGAGGCATTTGAAAGAGTGAAATGACATATTCTACAGGCAGACACATTGATGATAAAGTATTACACCAAAAATCCACAGAACACCAGTTACAGAGCACAAACAGTACGATTAAAGTCAAGAATAAAATCAAGACAAGACAGACATTAAGAGGTGAGAAGCTACCTAGCGGTGAGCACAAATAAGCTTCTACTGAGGACGCCTGATAAGATGTCAAACAACAGGAAGAACAAAGTTAAGTACCTTTCTTTGGCACTCCAGGCTTCTCAGCAGGCAGTGAGGGAGCAGCAGCAGGCTTCTTAACCTCCTCTGGTTCTTTTAAGATACATTCAAACACATGAGAACAAAGAAAACAAGATGACAAAAGGAACAGACTGAATCTGAACAAGAACTGTCAAACCACATCACAATAGTATAATCAACATAAGGACAGTATCATCAGCAAAGATGGAAGATGTTCAGAGGGGAGATGTTAGAAATCTCTACCTTTGGGAGGAAGAACTTCCTTCTTCTCTGGGACTGAAACTACAGGAATCTTTTCCTCCACTGGCTTTTTGGCCTCAGGTACTTCAAATTTGAAGTAAAATGTGTGAAAAAGTGAAATTGAACATAAAAACATTACAGATGGTTATAAAGTAAAAGACCACACAGAGACAATTACATTAAATACACAACAACTATTTTGAAAACATAGAAAGTCACAGATGAAGTTAATATTAAATGGTACATGTCAACATCAGAGGTATGTTGGTACCTTTTGATGGTGATGGCTCCTTTAAAGCTGGTGCTGGCTTTTCTTCAGGCTTTTTCTCAGCTTTGGGAACTTAAAAGACACCAATTATGTTAGCATCACAAAAGAGAGATGCTGTTCATTTAAAGGTGAAGCAGAGAAGCGCATCAGAAGATAATAAGACACAAAAAACATCTACAACTACAGTAGATTATTTAATAAGTCTATCTGTAGAAAAAATAACAGATTAAGTAAGAGAGGAAAGAAATAACAGGACAAAACAATCAAAGATTTTAGTAGTGGAGGACGGACAATTAAGTTTGCATTTTTTCGGCAGGACAGCGCGCTGAGCTGCAGCAGGAAGACATTCAGGTCTGTGGTACCTTTTGATGGGATCTCCTCTCTCATTCCAACTTTCTTGGTCTCCACGGTCTCCTCAATGGGAACTCTGGCAGCTAGTGGAAAAAGAAACACACAAGGACACATCCAAAATCATCATCATTGTTAGAAAACATCTCTGATGTCCAACAGTAACTGAGGTAAAAGCAACAATTTTAAAAGATGAATTACTGCTCAGAAGAAATGTGTTTTTGTTCAAATCGTTATTAGTTATTAGAAAAAAGAGTAATTATCTCCTTTATTTGTTGAAAAACCTGTGCTGTATAAAACTTTTACGTTGAAAACACAAACTTTAAATAACATACTCTATATGTGTGATTTGAAAATCACAACAACTTTTTAATGTGTAAATAATAAATAATAAAAGTATGACTGATAATCTACACCCATGCATTTGGAAATTAAAGGTTTTAGGAGGTAAGCAGAAGCCAATAAATTAACCAAACTGACCTCAGATGTCAGTTAAAGACACAAGAGAGGTTATTGTGGGAAAAGTTAAGACAGGAGATTGATTATAAGACAAACAAAGACAAGAAAAAAGGGCGAGAGACGGGAGACACAAAAAGTACAAGAGCTAAAGGATGTAAGTGTCAAAAATAAAGACAAACATTAAGACAGAGCCACGGTTAAGAGCGGCTCAAACACACACAGTATTAACAGCTAACCGATGTCCCTCCTGTGTGTTACTGTGAGCTGATACCTTTGGTTGTGGACACCTGTTGTGTTACAGTCTCTTCTGTCCAGCTCTGATACTCGACTGAAAGTGTGACGACCACAAAAGTGACAGAAGACAACAAACGTGAGGCAAACAGTTTGTGCTCGGTGACGATAATTGATGTTATGACGTCTTTTCACAGTTTAAAAAAAGTAGCTGTCTTGTCATCTCAGAGAACCTGTAATAAATGAGATACTACTAAAACTATTCATCAGTTTCAATTTCCCAGATCAACAAGACAAAAGACATGAGTGTGCGATGGAAGAGTTGGAAGATGGGATGAAAGTTAAAGAGTAAAAAAAGAACATCCTCACACATCAGACGCAAACAAACAACAACACAAAATCCACAAGATAAAGGCACGTGCCTCCCTGTTGGCAGTAAAAACCTTTACAAAGAGGAGATCAGTCAGACAACACACAGATGATGTTATGGTGAACACAAGAGGCAGATTTGGGTAAATTCCCATTCTGAGACACTTGAAAAAAGTATTTAACGTCAATATTATTGATATAATATTATACTTCAATATTAACTAATAGATCGCTTATTTGAATAATTTATTGTTCTTGTTTGTTTTTCTTTCTTAAAAAATGTATTATAATTCCTGTATAAATATAGTTCTGTCAAAAAAGATTTAGGATTTACAAGCAAATTCTCAGAAAACAAATCATCTTTATACATTTTTATCTTTATTATGTTACTATTTAGTCTTTTTGTGATGTACAAAATCTAAAAAACCTAAAAGATAAATACTATATATTTGAATGTTTAATAAATGTTAAGGATTTTATTGTCTGTGTTTCCCAGATCTGCTCAGATGGTTTGATGGTGATGGTGAAAGGATGAAGTTTGAGTTAAAAATAAAGAAATACAAAATGTTGTACCTCTCTGTTCCACCTCCACCTCTTCTTCATAATGATATGAATATTCAGCTGATTCTTGTGAAAACAAAAGTGTATTTTTAGTTTCCATTATTAACAACAAAGACAGAAGACTTTTCAATTCATGATGAGAAGTATGGATTAGTTTGACTGTCAGTGAGGTGAGAAATTACAATGGTAAAAAAGGTTGATTAATTGTGTTTTTATACTGTTAATGTTAAATCTGATGTCTAATTTAGTTTAATGTTAAACTGAAGTTAAGTTATTTTTGGTAAAATCTGGTTGGGATGGAGGATGTAAGGAGATGTCCAAACACACACAGTAAATACCTCTATGTTCTTCTTCATAATGATAGAATTCAGCAGATTCTTTAAAAGACAAAAAACATATTGGTTTCATTATTATTATAGATTTGGGTCAGAATGTTGTTAAACATAGTCTTCCGATTCCTTGAAACTTGATGGAAACACAAGCTTTAGGATTTTGGTCTAAACTCGCATGTTAGAAAATGATCTTTCTTGAATCTTTCTGTTAAATGGATTTAAAAGTGATCTAAATCCTGCTCCTGATTCCAGTCTTACCTTGAATAGCCACTGACGAAGGCACTTCAGGCCTCTGAACTGAGGAGTCTGGGACATCTACGGAATATCGTTCATACCAAGACTTTAAGAACAAAACTGGACTGCACGCACAGTAGATTGAAGATTATATTAACAGTTGGACTGTTCTATAGTTAAAGAACAGTCAGACATTTTGGAAAATCCTCCTGCTTCCCAGCGTTTGCCAGAGTTGTTGGAAGGTAATAGATATAGATAGCACTAAGTTGCTACAAACTGCTACCATAAAATCAGCCAAAGACAGAGTGCTAGCTACCTGTTGA
The DNA here is from genome assembly GCF_004916995.1 of Morone saxatilis. Lineage (NCBI taxonomy): Eukaryota > Metazoa > Chordata > Actinopteri > Moronidae > Morone > Morone saxatilis. Next base: position 721,510 of record NW_023340095.1, on the reverse strand, counting down.
CTGGTCGACACTGATTATATTAGCATTTTGTGTTTACACAGGCTAGTTCCACCTGCTTCCATTCTTTGTGCTAAGTTATGCTAAACATGTTTTTGCAGAACACCTGTTAGCTACAAGCAGCCACCATACTATTGGATAAGAGTTTGTAGCTAACATAAAGACAGATAACCACACATAGGTAACTTAATGTAGGCTATGCTAACAGTTTCTATAAGCTACGATAACATCAAGTAACTGCAAACGGCTTGCATAATTTTGGATATACTAACTGTACTTTGTTTAACTTTGGCCAACTATAAACAGCTAACATAAGAGTGCCTTGGACGCTGTTCATGGCAGTACTTAGCCAAGTACAAATACCTAATAGCAGTTAAGATAATGTTAATTATGCTAGCTGTTTGCACTAGCTAGTTTTTAGTCTCTGTGCTAAGCTAGGCTAAATGTGTCTAGAGGGATGAAACTGATATCCAACTTCTCATCGGAATCTGGTGAAGAGGGAGAACAAGAGGTTTTCCTAAAATGTTCATGATTAAACTGTCTAGAAAATAAAATACTTACCGAAGGGCACCATTGCTAATTCAATTTCTGTGAAAAGGGGAAGAGTGAACAACGCGTTAAACACTAAAAACAGACAAAAGCTGAACAGAAGGATAAAAAGTGCCGCCTGACTAGGAACTGTACCTTTGCCAGACAAATAAAGCTCAGCTGTGCTCTTAGCCTCTCCTCTGGGCTCCAACCTCACAATCACTGAGTACACGCCTACACGGGATTATTAATGAAGACGTTTAACACTCAAGTCACAAAAACAATGTGAAAAAAAATCTTTGGGGCTTTGTGACGGGCCTTTGGGGCTCACACACACCTTCATCTTCAATGGTCACGTTACGGATGACCATGAAATGTCTTCGGCCCTCGCTTGTGAAGTTGTACTTAGGGCTCTCTCTCAGTTCCCAGGTGTCTTTGTACCATGAAACAATAGCGTTGTCGAAGGACACCTCGCACTCAAAGGTGGCCGACTGGCGCTCGTTGACTTCGATGTTGTGGATGCGTTTGGTGAAATGAATTTGTTCAGCTAAAACAGATAAAGACGTGAATGGGTAAACGGGTTTGGCATCACAACTGGGAATGTAAGACAAAACTTGAATGGTAGTTTTCATCGACACAACATCCACATAGTTAGAAATGATGGTCAGAGGAATGTTTATGGGACGGTTATGATGACTGGTTGTTGGGGGTGAGAATGGATTTGAGTCGAAACGGACGTAAGAAGACAAGGAATGAGATGATGGTGGACGTTTTTGCAAGATAATCCAGGAGCAGAGAGGCATGAAGAATGTTAAGACAGAAGAAGACAAATCCCAGAAGAAAGAGAAAAAAAGAGGGCAAAATCCAAATCTCCAACATTAGTCTCAGAGTTTGATGGGGGAGTCGAAAGAGGTTAGTAAACGGGCAGAAAATCTAGAAGGTTGCAGGATTGTATCCAGGTACAAACCTTCTACCCAGAGGTCAGCTGATGACTCCAGGTGCTGGTACTGGCAGGAGTATCTGCCCTGGTCTTCAGGCTTCAGGTCTTTGATCAGAAGCTTCTGAACCTTGTGTTTCACCTCGGACGTGTACCTGCCCTTCATCTCTAACTGTTTGCCGTTTTTAAACCACTGAGCCTTTACATTAGGGATGGACAACTGACAAGACAGAGTACACGACTGGCCTTCCTTACCCGATGTGTCCTGCAGATGCTTTTCAACCTCCGCCTCTGAAAGACAGAACACACAAAGAAGAGAGTGTTAAGAAATCACTCCCCAAGTAACCCAAAGTTTAATGAAGGAATACAAAATGATATGTTGTCATGCATCACAAGTGAACAGAATCAGTACTGACCCATGACGGTGAGCTTGGCGCTGGAGATGTGCGGCCCACAGACCACCCGGTAGTTGCCCTGGTCGGACGACAGGCACTTCTTGATCTTGAGCAGGTGGCGGTCGCCACTGATGCTAATGTCGTACTTGTCGTTGGTGTCTAGTTTCTGGGTGCCCTTGTACCAGGACAGGGTTATCTCCGGGTAGTTGATCTTGATCTCACACTCAAATACTGCCTCCTTGTTGGTGAAGACTGACTGATCGGAGATGTCCTTCACCACAGTGACAGGCTGCAGGAGCAAGAAGGACGTTAACTTTCTGAAGTCAATGTTTCTGATAGAAACAACAATGTTTACTCTTTTGTTAGTCCACAAAACACTGGATCCTACACTGGAATCAGAAATAGATCTAAATCTAATATAAAACCTTGACTCATGCTAAGAACAGCAACCATAAATAATAAAATTTATACGCATTAGACAATGTCTTGTTTTCTATGAATCAGGAACACGTAGAGCAACAAATGTGTTAATTAATCTTGGGGTTACAGTCCTTTGGTGTAAGAATGAAGCAGCCAGTAAACATGTCCTGACCTCTGTCCGCTCCATCCTCTTCTGCAGGTCGGCCACCAGTCGGGCCATGTCTTCATCAGACTCTCTGTCTCCACGTTCCAGTTCCTGTCAACAACAACCACATTATTCAGCAGACGTCTACAGACAGAAACACAACTGGCTGTGAAGAAAAATTACCGGTCTTCCACTTTCTTCAGCTTTCTCCTTCTTCAGCTGCTCGATGGCCTGCAGCAGGCCTCGGTAGTCAGTGATGCCGTACATTCGGGCATATTTCTCGTACTCTTTGGGGTCCACATTCCTCAACAACTCAACAATGTCAATGTCCTTCTCCTCCTGTGGACTCTTCTGCTTTGAAGGCGTCCTGGGAACAAGACAAAGGAGCCAACGTTAGTTTGTAAAGATGGAAACAGCAGAAATGACTGAATGTAAATTTAGACGAAGATGGATTAATAAATATTATAACAGACGGATAAAGTAATTAAACTCACTTCTTCAGTTTGGCTCTGAGGTCTCCCTCGAGCTGTGCTGACTCTTTCTTTTCATCCACGTGCATTTCGGAGCTGGACTCAATCTCTCCGTGCTTGTTGGAGGCAACACACCTGTACTGACCCGAGTCCGACTTGGTCACCTCTCTGATCTCCAGCTTGGCCTCCTGGCCCTTTTGCTCAATGGAGATCCGGCCACCGTGTGTGATCTGCCTCCACTTACCCTTCATCCACTTCACACTGGGGATGGGGTCTCCGCCCACTTTAGCGATGAAGGTGGCGGTGCCCTCTGTGGAACAACGGGAGGGGAGTTAGAACAAAACTGCAAGGCCTGATCATAAATTTCACATTTACTTTTAATGGCAACAGCTGAAAGAAACAACTGTTTGTTGCTAAATTCAGAATCTTGGTCAGTTCCCCAGAAGTCTAAGGCTATGGTCACACTGCAGGTCTTAATGCTCAATTCCGATTTTTTGCTGAGATAAGATTTTTTTGCGTGGTTGTTCCTATTATAATTTAAATGCGACCGACGTCAGACTCCAGTGTGAACAATCTATGGCCCCGAAGTGACCCGCATGCGCAGAAGAAGACGTGGCGTCACACGCAGCACGCCGTGTTTACGGACGTAAATATGGATGCCATACATGTCAGCGTGTGTGTATCAATTTTGAAGTTGTTGTGCAATCGGACCCAACAAAATTACGATGATGATTATGATATTGTTATTGATGATATTGTCCCGCCTCCTTCGGCACCTAATTGTGATGTCTGTCTCACTTCAATGACATAAAAGTCGGATGAAATGCGACATGACTGTTCAGATTGAGGTCGCTTTGAAAAACATCAGATATGTATCCGATTTAGTGGTGAAAAAAGAAAGAAAGTGGTCTAAATCTGATTTGAAAAAATCTGATCTGGACAAGATTTGGGCCACTTTTGCCTGCAGTCTGAACGTGGTCTAAGATTTTATAAAGTTGTTGTGCAACACAAAGCTGCTATCGGTATCTGTTTATGTTACAAAAATATCTGTATTCGGATTATTCTGGAAGTTGTCTTGTTGTTGTCTACGATGAAAAGCCAAAGCTCACGATATACATACAAAATATAAAATAAATCCTCCCGTCAGCCTTTGCAGACCGTTCAGGCTGTTAACAATTGTCAATAATTTGTATGGACTTCAGCTCCTTGTGTTCCTCTCTACTGGTGGCAGTATTACATCAGAAATTCAAAGGGTCTGTGCATATGCAGTGACTTCCTGTTTATATAGTTGATTGTTTTAGACAATTCAACACTGGAGATGTTCCAGTAGGAATAATTCTTCATTTTGAGAAATACATATATTCACTTTCTGGTGGAGAGTTAGACAAGAAGATTGATATTAATAATCAAAAAAAGACTCTTCTGTTTCTGTGTATTATTATATGTTGTGTTTATGTTGTGGTTCTTACTCTCAGTGACGTGTGTAGTTTTGGGTTCCTCGATGAAGAACAGGTTTGCCAGTTTTTTGGTCGGAGCGGCTGCTGGAGCTTCAGCGGGAGCCGGAGCTGCTCCTGGTTTCTCTGCAACACAAGGAAATACAGTGTAACATCACAAACCTAAGTTCAACTGTTAAAGAACAAATGTACATGTAGCACCACTGATCATTATGTTTTTATCAAACATATTAAATCATGCTAAAATAAAATCCAGTTAAATACAGACATCAGTGTCAATCCCAGTTATTATCACTAACTGATCTGAAAATTTAAACATATCATATTTTGTTTATAAGGCCCATTGTTCCACTCCTTAACAAAAACATTTAATGACTTACTTAACTAATATTACATTTAGTAATTTCTTCTAGTATAAGTGTACCACAGGCTTAAAAACTATAAAAATGGTAGTTATCAGCATTGGCTTATCACAAACATATTGGTATCATATATCGACTATAATCTGTGAATTTGTCCCCTCTAAAATCTCATATTGGCCGAGCTCCAAAGTTGATCTTTAATAATAGTGAGGTTAAGTGCTATTGTCTTAATGTTCACAAGTACTACTGCATTATGTTTCCACAGTTTGTACCTTTGATGGTGACTTTGGCCTTGCAAAACTCGCTGCCGGCGTCGTTGGTGGCCTTGCAGAGGTAATCGCCGGCGTCGTGTCTGGAGGCTGGGCTGATCTCCAGACAGGCCGTACCGTCAGAGAAGCTGATCCTGGTGCTGCCAGCTGACGTCAGGTCCTTCCTGTCCTTCATCCACTGGATCTTCAGTGGAGCAGTCCCGCAGACGTGACACCTGAGGCTCAGCTTCTCGCCCTCGTCCACCGTCACCGGTTTGAGAGGGACGTCAAACACCGGAGCTTTCTTGGCCTCTGCAGGAGAGATAATCACAGTTTTATTATAGCAGACTGTACTAGGGTCAGTGCTGAGGCTACTGAATTAGATCTGTTGTAAAAACAAGACAAATTATAGACCACAAATTTGCATTTTTTGTCCTATGTTTAGATTTCTGTTCTGGAAATGTATGCATATTAGCTATTTGTTTATTAGAAAATGTCTCATTTGCATATTTAAACATAAAAATTCCGGAAACTTGTAATACCAAAAATAATTGTCTTAATTTAAGTAAGCAACTGGGGAAGTTTCATGTGATATCTATTAGTTTAAATTGTGACCCTATTCACAGTCCCACCCACCTGAGATGCCCACAGTAACGTCGCAGGAGACTCTTCCAGCCTCGTTGGAGGCCTGGCAGGAGTACCTGCCACTGTCCACCACCTGGCTGCTCTTAATGCACAGCACGGCCACGTTACTCTTAAAGCTGATGTCGTATTTGTCGGAGCTGTAGATCTCTGTGTTGTCTTTGAACCAGCTGACAGACATTGGCTGCGAGCCGGAGACGCGGCCTTCGATCTTCACCAGTTTGCCCTCCATGTCCTCGATCTGCTCCGAGGGCTTTTTGGTGAAAACTGGAGGGTTTTTACGCTCTGGAAGCAAGAGGAAAAAGTGACGATGAGGAGGGGAAGTTTTTTTTTTTCACACAAAGAAACGCCTTCAAATGGGGGCTGAGTGTTAAAGAAGAGAGGGCCAAGATGATATGAGTGTGGCCCGGGTTAAAATACCTTTGACAGTGATATCAGAGGAACAAGAGTCCTTCCCCATGTCATTAGAGGCATGGCAGAAGTATCTCCCCGTATCGGCTTTATCTGCCTTCAGAATGGTCAGGTGGGGCGTGTTTTCCACACAGCTGATCTTATAATTTCCCCCAGTGCGAATATCTTTATGGTCTTTGGACCATGTGACTTTAATGGGGGCAGAGCCGGTCATGTGACACTCAAGCTCAATGCTGTCACCCACCGTCACCTCCTGTGGTGACAACTTCCTGTCAAAGACTGGAGGATATCTTGGTTCTGCAGAGGGTCCGTGAAAGAGCGGGAGGAAGACAACAACAACAAATCTTTAAATGGGAATATTTCAACAGTTTGGGCATCAAACAGCCTCACACTGTCTGATCAGTAATTTAAACACAATCTGTTTCTATTCACAACCACAGACTCACTGGACTGTAACATAAACAGAGAGTAGAGTTTCTCAACCTCAGAGTCAGGACCTCACTGGAGTTCAGGAGATTTCTACGACTGTCACAAAGTGGTATTAAGTAGGGTTGAGCAAGTACTCGGCTGCCACGAGTGTCCAGTGCAGATAATTTACTTTTTATGAGTATCAAACCGACAAAATATGTCAATGGATAGGAACAGAGTTAAATTAGTTAGTTGAACAGATCATCGAAATATAAATGTACAGAAATGAAGCCAAAATATCCCAGAAAAAGAACAACCTAAAATGACAGAAACCATCCATGAGAAACATTTATTGGAATGTTTTTGTTTGTCCCATTTGCTGACAATGAGGCTTTATGAGCTATACTGCAGTCAGCCA
>NW_023340095.1:675171-714575 GCF_004916995.1 Morone saxatilis | reverse complement strand
AGTCAGCCACCAGGGGGAGATAGAAAGAGAGTCTATACTGCAGTCAGCTACCAGGGGGAGACAGAAAGAGAGAGTCTATACTGCAGTCAGATAGAGAGGTAGAGATGTTTTGGATTAACTTTTGGAGAGCTGTCATGTCGACCATCTTTATATATGTTGATGATACAGATAATAGTGTACTCTGTCATCATCTCATCCCTAGTATTAACCACCTTTCACCACCTAAAAATGAAAAATCTACTCAGAGGGGATTCCTGAAGACAAAACCCTCTCACATTGGGGGTCCTGATGTGCATCTATCCTTGACATGAAAAAGTTTGGGAACCTGAATGAGCCTTAAAAGACTTGAAGGTCACTTTGGGACAACAGGGTCATAGAAGGTTGAGAAATTCTGCTTCAATGTCTGAAACTGAACAGTTAGAAGTCTGCTATAAACTCAAACATCGTGCTGCTCATCAGTAACTGTGCCGCACGGTACAGACCTTGGAGGGTAAGCTTGGCTCTGCAGGAAGCTGAGCCCACGTTGTTGGTGGCCACGCAGGCGTACTCCCCAGAGTGCCTCATCTCGCCACGGCTGATCTGCAGCACGGCTGTGTTATCGTCGTATGTCATGGAGAACTCGCTTCCCTCCCTTAGAGGCTCACCGTCTTTCAGCCACGACACCTCAATGGGCGATGAGCCGGCGACGCGGCACTCAAACCTGACCGGCTGACCCTCGGTCTGCTGCAGGCTGGTGATTTTCTTGGGGAAGGTTGGCGGAGTTTTGGCCTCTGGAAGGAAAAGATGTGACAGTGAGTGGCAGAAATGTTTTTTTTATATTTTATGATACTTTATACTTCTGGTTACTTATTAATGAAGATTTTACATTACTGTACATTCTCCAAAATAGTTCAAACTACTTTTTAAATTACATTTTACTTAATAATTTAAATCAAGTAACATTTGCAGTTCAAACTTGTAACAGAGTATTTTTACAGCTTTAGCCTTTCTTAGTAAAAAATCTATAATTACTCCTTCACTGATGGTAATTAGTAAATAAATATGATTCAATGCTTTAAAGTCTGGCTTACTGTGGGTTAATTTTTCTCAATTCTTCTTCCTCACCTTTTAAACTATCCTTACTCCACATACATGGTCTTCCTTTTTTCAGTCTGACTTTGTTAATTTAACTACTATAAAGCTGCCAGGAATATCACAATATTATTATAGAAAAAGTTCAAGGATGTCAAAAATATAGTGTCAATATTTATTTTAGCTTTGTGTGCATTTTTTATTAATATAATTTAAATTGTATTATTATTGTACACTTTGTTAAGAAAAGCACTATACAAATAAAGTTTATTAGAATAATAATAACTATTATTATACTGTATATATACAGATAATGTAACTTGTATTTAGATCTTCAAAGTTTAGATCAAGTAAAGTTTAGATTAAGTAATAAAAACAATTCCACAGAGTTGGTGTCACAGAAATTACTGAAATGCTATTGAAGGATGAAGTCCTATTGTGTATTAAAATCCAAAAGACCTCGCCAACCCTCTGTGACGCTTTGGCAAACTCTAGTGGCAACCCCCAGGTTAGGAACCACTGCTGTTTAGACTTACGTTTGCTTTGTTTTATTTATTTTCACCTAAATTTTACTTATTACTTTTATTTTGTGTTTATTTGTTTGCCTTTTAATTCTGATCCAGAAAGGTGCTGCAGCATATAAACAAACTTTATTTCTCATTTTATAATACTACAAATAAATATATCATAAAAGATGAAAAAAGTGTTAGAAATGTAGAAAAAGACTGTTGAGATTCACAATATCTAACAATGTTTTATTACTGTTATGAAAAAGTTGACACTTTGGAGATGACAGTGTTGTAAATGCAGTAGTTTGGATAGAAGGAAAATCAGGCGTTCACCTAGCACATTGAGTCTGCAGGTGGAGGAGGCGGAGCCGATCCGGTTCTCTGCCTTGCATGTGTACTCTCCAATGTCGGCCTTGGTAGCCTTGCTGAGCTTCAGACAGGCGACGCCTTTCGAGTACTCTAACTTACAGGTGGGGCTGGACCTGACTTTGCCGTCCGCCTTGAACCAGGACACCTTGATCTCAGGTGTGCCCGCCACCTGACACTTCAGACACACAGCGTCTCCTGATGTCACCTCCATGGGCTCCAGGGACTCGACGAAGTAAGCCGGCTCTGCGGGCACAAACACAAACTGTACAGATTCCAGAAAACATCTGTGTGACGGCTGACATCTGCTGGTCAGAGCAGGTAGTGCACCAACCATCTGGAGACCTATTTTTTACCAAGCATCTATCTATCTATAAAGCAAGAAATCTCTGTCTGTCTGTCTGTGTGTGTGTGTGTGTGTGTGTGTGTGTGTGTGTGTGTGGCTCAAATATCTCTGCAGATCAGGATCAGACTGCCTGGAGAGTTTCAAAATTGGCTGCTGTCGTGTTTTGAAGGGTGTGCAACGTCGGCTTTGTTTGGACTACAAACATTACCGTTAATAAATATTCCATAAATGATTTCCAAATTGCGCTAGATTGGCCAGCGATAGCCCATCATAGTCACGTGCGCACCAGAGCCAATCACTGCAGAGCCGTGTTTGAAGGTGTCCCAGTGTTCCCCCGTCAATCTAAACCGCGGGACACTTTATAATCATATGGATTAGCTGTATGAATGTGTACGTGATTGAGATCCTGACCCACCAAACATCCTGGAAAGTGGACGGAGAGTTACGTTTTTCACTTGCTTAAATTAACATTATTACGTTAATTAAGTCACCAGCAGATAAACTGACTCCTCACTCACCCAAGACAGAGAAGTTTAAACACTCCGGAGTTGTTCGCGGTGAACAGACGGAACGGAAGACGGCTAGTAGGGACAGGCGGAACAGACAGGAGGACAGGACGTTCTCCCACGTAGGTACAAGCTGTGGTATTTTTTTTTTCCTCATATTAAGTTCCAAAGACAGTTACGGGTTACTACGTTATGTTGTTTTGTTCCGTGTGTACGTTGCTTTGTGGGACCATTTCTGCCGTTTTTATTAAGTTGATGGAAGACCTGTGCAGTTATCAGACTGGTCTTTGAACGACACGCCCTCGCTCCGCGCGTCGTTATCCGGTTCACACTGTAGCGGTTCAAAAAAATAATGCCGTCCTCGTGATACTTCTTCTCTCTCTCTCTCTCTTCTCTCTGCTCTCTCTCTCCTCTCTTCTCTCTCTCTAGGTATGCTGGCCTACTATTACAGGACTAAATAATATGTCCCTGATGTCCCCCTTCAAACACAACGCCTGATCTGGCCATCCATGAAAAAGCTACTTAACCTCACACTTTTCACTAGTGTTACAAACTCATGAATGTCTTTTTAAAATGTAAGAAAGAGGTCTCCTTTTTTTGTTTAGTTTTTGTTGCCTTCTTGCCCCTAAATTCACTCTATTTCAGAGAGCAAAATGGCCCCAATAATTGCTTAAATGTTCAAAGTTGGAATAAATTGTGATAAAAAAGTGAAATGTATGTTTCTTAAAAGGAAATCTTTCCTTGTCGCTGTTGCCAAGTGCTTACTCATGGTGGGAACTGTTGGGTCAAGACCTCTATATATAAGCATCAGTGTGAAAAACAATAAACAGAAATATAAGCAGAATCTGTTCAAATATTTTTAGCCGAGAAAAGTAGAACTAACCAAGGATGGACACAGCTGCCTCACACGTGTCCTTTCCGGCATCGTTGGACACTTCGCAGGAGTATTTCCCTGCAGCCTCCTTATCGTCAGTGCTCAGACACTCAAGGATGCAGGAGCTTTCGGTCGTGGTGATGTTGTACTTGTAAGAAGCAAAGATCTGCTGGCCGTCTCTGTACCAGTTCACTGTGATTTTAGGAGTTCCAGTGTACGTACACTCCAGCGTCAACGGTTTGCCCTTTTCAACTGACACGTCCTTCAGCTTCTTAGAGAAGGCTGCTGGCTCTGAGTGACACAATCAAACACAATATTTAGTTCCCTTTTATACCTTTTATAAGGATATAATAAAAAAAAGCATGAAGGAAATCAAATGACCAAGTTAAAGAATTTAGTGGCATCTAGTGGCAAAGTTGCAGATTACAACCATTTGAATACAGCTCAGCCTTCCAAGTGTGTTGGAGAAACTAAACTATACACTACAGCCAGTGTTTGGTTTGTCCACTCTGGGCTACTGTAGCAACATGGCGGTTTAATATGGCGGCCCCCATAGCAAAGGACCCGCTCCGTCTGTAGATCCAAACATCTCATTCTAATGTGACTAAAACAGGATTCCTACATTGAGGTGATTATACACTAATGAATACATCCCTGAATATTATATTCCATTAATGACAATAGATCCTCCTAAATGTTACACACTGGACCTTTAAATACAACATTTGTGTTAGATCATATTTGCCAAGCGTTTAAAATTTTTCTTTTAAAATGTATTCCTCCAACCAGGAGGAGGAGCTAAAGAGTTTTTGTTGCTGTGGTGTAACGGTATATTACACCATTACCAGATACTCAAGCTCAAAGGTATAGTTCGCAGTACTTGTACATTGCTTGAGAATTTAAAATGACTACTACTTTATTGTTCTGATCTACTACATTTCCATGTAAAATATTAAACTCTACTCAGTGTTACATGCTCCCCCCCTGCTGGTCAGATACATACATGTTGACTAATATGTTCTGTTCCCCTCTCAGCTGTGGTTGAGTTTGTTTGATGGTTGTCTGATGGAACCTTTAGTTCAGTTTTAGGGGTTTTTATTTATTTATAGGTTAAGTTCCCTCAAGGTTAAGGTTAGGTTATAGTAGAGAGAAGGAGCTTGGATTCTATGGCCCTATCCAAGCTGGTCTGAGCTACTTCTTTTCTTTATGTTAATTTTGGCCAGCCCATCAAAACTTTGTTGTTTCAGTTATTTTGATTAGCTTTAACTTTTTGGGACTTTTGGTCTTTTTCATTGTTTGAAAATTAAATTCACTGTGCTCAGTGATTAGATTAGAGGTTAGACCTATTTTTTAATGAGCCATTTGTGGGGGAGTCATAACATATTTTGGGGGCTCGTCCAGGATATCCCAGACTCATCCCCATATCTGTTCAACAGCTGTAGACTTTGCTGATTTTACATATAAATCATATAATCAGCTCATAAAATATGATGCATTGTTACAGATTAAACTACCATAGAGTATATCAATTATCTTAAATAAACTCTATTGTAATTGTTGTAAAGGTGCATTATTTAGTATCAGCAGATGCTCCCCAGCATAACTACAGTTTGTGGATCTAAATAATGCTGCAAAAAGAGAGACTGACCTTTGACAATCAGATTAACTGGGCTGCTCTCCTTTCCTGCATCATTAATTATCTGACAGGTGTACTCTCCAGCGTGAGTTCTGTCCACATTGTAAAGCTCCAAAATAACTTGGTTATCCTTCAGGGAGAAAGTACAGCTCTGTCCAGCCACAATCTCCTTTGTTCCTCTGAACCACTTCAGCTTGAGCGGGGCGCTGCCTTTCACCATGGCAGAGAAAGTCACATTTGAGCCTGGCATGGCTTCCACCGGCTGTGGTGGCACCACGAAAGATGGAGGTTCTGGGTGTAGACATAGAGTAACAGAGATCAAACGATGGTGGAATCTGAGTTTTAAGCAATTTAAGGGACTAGAAGTACTTTGCCTTACTTTACTTTTATTTAATCTGTATGGTCACTTGAGATTTAAATCCCTGGCCAAAATGGAAGCACAATAATGTGACACAGTCTACATCAATATTTACTAATCAAAGAAAAGTTGACTTCGTCCCTTTTAAAGTCAGAAAGGTCCTGTTTTTTTTGTTACAGGCTGGTGTAAGTTGTCTGCTCCACCAAAAACCTACCTTGCTGCTCTGTCATGACCTAGTATATGTTACACCTTCAGAACTGTTAAAAATAAATGCTTTAACAGAACATTTAAAGGCAAACCTGAAATCTAAAACATTAATATTCTTCAACAATCCTTTCACTTTTTTAAATAGCCTTAGTTATCGTAAAAACAGAAAATGTGCCATATATTCATACTTAAAACTAATAAGACATTTAAAATTTTTTGGCCTGGGACTATAAGGGTTAATTGAATAAGTAATTAATATAAGAAGTGAGTGCAACATGCAGTCTTTCTCTGTCTGTAGTTCTCTGACCTTTTACAACCAAGGAGGCTGTGGTTTCACTGGATCCTGCCTTGTTGACAGCTTTACATTTATACACTCCAGAGTCGGACAACTTCAGCGTGGGCACTTTGAGCATGCAGTTGTTGTTACTGAATGAAATCTCGTAATTTGGCCCGCTCTGTATCTCCTCCCCATCGTGGTACCATGAGATGGTATAAGGTGGGGAGCCCGACACTTTGCACTCCATCTCTCCGGCATCTCCGACCACTGTGTTGCAATCCTTCAACTTCCTTGAGAATGTTGGAGGTACGATCTTATCTATTAGGGAGGGAAACATGGAGTTAGTAGTGCATCAGGACAAATACAAATGTAAATGCGTGGACATTAATAGGGCTGGGTATGAAACCTCAATGCGTTTTTGGTACAAACCGAAAGGTGTTGCACCAAGTACGAACAGCTGACACTGAATGTCTGGTCAAAAATTAGCTTGTCTCATTCTTTTGAAATAGTTCCTGATACAAATTATGCCAATTTTCAACTGGGTTTTGTTTTGACAAAGTTCTTGTATGGTTGCTTGTGTTTAGCCAACATTTAACATTTGAAAACCTAGTCATCTGTGGTAAATTAAAAAAGAAGGTTTCTGTAGAAAACCATATTTATATTTCTCAAAGGTATGAAAACAAAAGAGATAGTTTTGGTGCTGGTACCAAATTTCAACTTGGACATTTTCAAACAAAACCCAGCCCTAGCCATCAAACTCAAATTAGGAAGAAGACACCAACCTAAAACAGTGAGATTAATTTTACTCAGGTCCTTCCCGACCTCATTCATAACCTCAAATGTATATTCTCCAGAGTCCACTTTCTCAGCAGAGAGCACGTTCAGGCTGGAAATCATCCGAGAAAATGAAATTTTGTATTTCCTCCCGGAGGCCAGCTCAACACCATCCTTGAACCACTTAGGTGTGAGCTCAGGGGTTCCACACACTTTGACTTCTAGGGCGGCAATGTCACCTGCCGTCACGCTCAGAGCATCAGGCTTATCCACTATCTTAGCAGGTTCTGGAATCAACAGAGAAGGAGCAGAACATGCTTTTAATCAAACCTGCAGGGGAAGGAAGGAAAAAAACTGCATGAGAAAGAGAGAATTATATGTTTACAAACCTAGAACAGTCAAGTTAGCGAAACACTCCACACTCCCAGCATCGTTTCTGAGTTGGCAGGTGTATTTGCCTGCCGTGGTTGCATCGGCCTTAAAGACTTTAAGAGCGACCTGGTTGTTCTCAAAGGTGATTTTCCTGTTGTCACCGTCCCTGAGAATGTGATCCTTGTCTTGAACCCAGGACACAGTAATGGGTTCAGAGCCTTTAACAGTGGCCACAAGGGTCACCTCCTCTCCCAGTATCACTGTCATGTTTGACAGTTTCTTCACAAACGATGGTGGCTCTGAAGAGAGGAGACAAACAGCGCAAAAGGGAAAGTCAGCAAGGTGACAAAGTAATTTGAAAATCTAATATTTTTGATTTTCATTTGAGACCATCGCAATTTCTACTGACCTCTGAGTTTAACTGACGTCTGGCAGGTGTCACTTCCTACACTGTTTGACACTTTGCACTCGTATTCGCCAGCATCCGAGGGCTCTATCCCAATGACATGCAGCGTAGCTGAGCTGCCCTCACTCACCATCTTATATTTCCTGCTCTCCATCAAAGGTTTCCTGTCTTTGAACCAGGTGATCTGAAACGGAGCTGTACCGCTCATCTCGCAGTACAGACTCACGTCCTTACCCTTCAGCCCTTCAACGGGCTGAGGTACTTTGACAAAGGAGGGGGGGTCTACAAAAAGATCAGGAAACTGTTAAAGAGGCATACACGGGTAAAGTATCCATGATGAAATCTTAAAGCTGAAACCCGTAACATTTCACGTGTTGTCGCACTCTACAGTGGCAAAAGGGCCACAGTTAAGATGGTGGAGTTGTTAAGGAAGTTTGTTGGAACTACTGCTAAGATAGTGGAGGGTGCAATTGGTTGGAAATAAAGTCGAGATGGCAAAGCTGGCAGATGTTTGTGTGACTACAGTCTACAATTGGGAATTTTATGATGTATTAGTTTGAGTCATGTATTCTGTCCATATTTCTTCTTGACTTCTGTGTTTTTAATTTAGATAGTTATCGTTTAGTTTGTGTTTTGTACTGTTTCTGTATTTGAGTTTTATGTATTTTAAAGGTGTATCTAGAGATGGGCATTGTAAATTAGCTCAGGCTAGAAATGTTGTAAGTGGCATTTGTTTATGCTACATTACAAATAAGATGACATAGTAAGTATGTAAAGTTCATGGAAATTTGCTGTGGGAGGTTGATGGAACAGAGATGGTTTCAAGTGGCATACTTGTGTATAATGGAGCTAACATGACAGATACGTCTAACTTGGCAAAATTAAGACTGTTGTAATTAAAATGGTGGAGCTGTTGTAAAAATTTGTACTGTAGCTAAGATGGGTCGTGAAAGTGCATTGAGGTGAGAGGAGATGACGGGCTTGTTGTGCAAGTTGTTGAAACTACGGTAAAGATGAGTTGAGTTGTAAAAAAATGTTGAAAAATTAACCCAGATGACAGAATTTATGTGTAAATAGTTAGAACTACAACTAAGATGGCAGATTTTTTAATGAAAGTATGTTGGAGTTCCACTCAAGGGCAGACTTGTGAATTTTGGACGGGACCACAGATAACATGGGAGGGAGGCAGACAAACTCTCCGCATTTAAGAGTAGGCTTAAGACGTTCCTCTTTGATAAAGCTTATAGTTAGGGCTGGATCAGGTGAGTCCTGCCTCCTATTATTGCAGCTATGGCTTAGATACGGAGGGGATTTCGCCCATAGGTGGCAACGAGCTCCTCATCCATTCCCTCCTCCATCCCTCTCTTTAAATGCAGCTCATTCAATGATCCCATTAATTCAATGTTATAAGCATTCACTTCCTATTCCCGGAGTTTTGTGCTTTATCTTAGCAGGTTCTCATGGATCTGGTGGAGCCTCGGCTGCCATAGGTCGCTGCTTGACCTACCATTGCTAAAATCAACATGAATATTATTGTTATTATTATTAGTTTATTATTAAAAGGTAATTATTAATAGGGGGGGAAAGGGGGGTGCTCGTATATGTTTCGTGCTCGCTGTCCCCATCGTTGCTGCTGTCATCGTCTCAGTCTTTTTTCATGATCGTCATCGATCATGTACTATTACTGTAGTTATTGCTAAACTGTTGTTGTGTACATCATTTTGTCTTTTGGTCTCTCTCTGTTTCTCTCAGTCTCTCATCTCTCTTCCCCAACTGGTCAAAAGGCAGATGACCACCCACCTAGAGCCGAAGGAAATCTGTCCGAGGTTCTCCTGTTAAAAGGCAGTTTATTCCTTGCCAACCCGTACAGCCAAAGATGCTTGCTCATGGTGGTAGCTGTTGGGTCTCTGTAAATGTTAAAAGGAGTTCGGTCTAGACCGTGCTCTATTTGAAAAGTGTCCCTGATATAAGCTTCTGTTATGAATTGGCGGATATAACAAATAAAATTGAATTGAATTGAATTGAATAACATGGTGGTTGTTGTGGAAATTTGTTGGAACTACAGTTGAGATGGCTGTGTTGTTGTGGAACAATTTTTGGGAAAGGATGTTGGTGTTACAGTCTAGATGGAGTTCTGGAAGTGCACTGAAACTACAGGTGAGATAAAGTTGTTGTTGAAGGATGTTGGAACTACAGTTAAGATGACTGAGTTGTGTAAATTTGTTGGACCTACAACAAAAACTGTAGTACAGCTAAAATGGTGTTGTGAATGCATTCATCCCTAAAAAGGGGGCAACCTGACAAGCTGATGAACATTTCAGCGGAAAAAAGCAAGGAGTCTCAAACCAAGGTAAAGGCTCTGGCCTGAATGTTTGGCGATGCACTATAACGGAAGGCTATATAAAAATGTTACGTATTCCAGCTTTAAGCAATACAACAAACCTTGACTAAAACCTCAACACACTGAAGAGCCAGTGCATCAGAAAGTCAGACCATTAATAATAAATGATGATTAGGAAGTCAGTGAGAGGCTGACCTTTAACGGTAAGTGTGGTGCTGCAGCTGACACTGCCAGCATCATTCTGAGCTTCACAGGTGTAAACTCCATCATCATCAAAGCTGGTAGAGCGCAGTTCCAGGACTGCTACTGAGTCAACAAAGGATGTCCTGTAGTTGCCCCCGTCTGTGACCTTGGTGTCGTGTTTGTACCAGGTCACTTTCAGAGGGGCTGTGCCACTGACTTTGCACTCCAGTCGGAGTGACTCACCCTGCTTCACAAACTTTGTGGCAGGGAGTTTCAGCACAAACTCAGGTGGTTCTGGAAAGCCAAAATACAGACATGTTAGCTGCTGAAAGCAAGTTGGGACATTTAAGACAGGCAGGAGGAAAGCAGATGAGATGAGCTAAGAAGATGAGCTGACAATGATGGGTTAGCAGCAGAGGCCGGGTGGATATGGAAGAGGTAGGTGCAACACAAAGGCAACACAGTTTTCAAAGAGAAGCCGCAGCAATGAAAAAGCTTCAACTGATGATGAATGACAATGAAAGTGTGCTAAAGGCTGCTAAAATGTGACAGAGAATCACTAGTTTTAGCCAGCGATGCAGATGTGAGATGAATACAGCCACGCAAGAGTTGATTTAAAAGATGTAAATCCAACCTTTGACTGTCAAGTCTGCACTACAGCGTACAGATCCAGCATCGTTGCTGACTTGGCAAGAGTAAACTCCACTCTGGGTGACACCCACTGAATAGAGCTCTAAGAAGCAGGACAGCCCATCCAGCCCTGTGAAACAAGTGGGCCCGGTCATGAGCTCTGTGTCGTCCTTGAACCATTTGACCATGAAGGGAGGTGTTCCTTTAAATGTGCCTTTGAAGCGTACTGTGGCGTTGGGTAGAGCCACCTGGGACTCAGGCAGTGTCACAAAGCTGGGAGGTTCTGAAGAGAACAAGACGGACCAGGTTAAAGAGGTACTCACCTTTGGTTGAGGATTACATGACGAATCATGTTGGAAAACACTGTCTAACCTTTAACCATGAGGGATCCACTGCATTCACAACTTCCTGCTGCGTTGGTCAGTTTGCAAGAGTAGGATCCTGCATCAGATCTCTCTAGTTGTTCAATTTCAACGGACACAGAATTGTCCTGCTGAATCAGTTTGTGTTTTACACCACTCAAGATTTTGGTCCCGTCTTTCTGCCATTCCACAGAGATAGGGTGGGATCCAGATATTTTGCAACAAATCTGAACAAAGGAGCCCAAAATCTCTTGCATGTCTACGAGAGGTTTGATGAAGCTTGGGGCAATTACTTGCTCTGTTACCAAAAGAATAATAAGAAAGAAATTAGACTTTGTCCAACATGTCATTAATTACCACAGGAGTTATGTTTTTCACACCAACCTAGCACGATCACTTTGACTTTGCAGGTACAGCTACTGATGTGGTTTGCCACCTCGAAGACATACTCTCCTTCGTCCTCTTTCTGAGCAGACTGAATCTTTAGGCTGCTGATGTTGTTCTCAAACGTCAGCTTGTGCTGCCTGATGGATTGAAGCTCCCTGCCATCTTTCATCCATTTAACTTTGAGCTCAGGGGAGCCTGTTACCTTACAGTCCAGATTGACTGAATCTCCGACTGTAACCTTTATCACCTCAGGTTTCTCTGTGATGTTAGGAGGCTCTACAATGCAAAACAAAGTCAATAATTTATATACTTTCTTACCAAGTCAAGACCATGGAAAGATTTGATAGCCATGATTAGTTAAACACAGGTATACCTTGCACCGTGAGCGTGGCAAAGCACTTATCCTGCCCAGCCTCATTAACCACCTGGCAGGTGTATTTTCCACTGTGTGTCGCCTCACAGGCAGAAATCCTGAGGGTGGCCACATTGTTCTCAAATGTTCTCTCAATCTTTGGATCCTCCAAAATCCAGTTCTCATCTTTTTGCCATTGTACAGAGAGAGTGGGAGAACCCTCCACAATACACTGAAACTCTGCCATTTTACCCAGAACAGTGGCAGTGTTCTCAGTCCTCTTGGTAAATGTTGGTGGTTCTAATAGAGAAATCAATAAAATGTTAAAGTAAATGGTATTACCTCAAAGGCTAAAAATGTGGATTTGAAATTATGATTAGACCAACCTTTGAGGTTGAGCGTACTCTTACAAGTACAGCTTCCCACCTCGTTAGCAATAGTACACTGGTATTCACCGACATCTACAGCGTCACATTTGTGCACCTCTAGACCCACAGTGCCATTTATCTGGGAGAAGCCATGTTTAGCACTAGGTTTGATCTCCTTTGCATCTTTGTGCCACGTTATCTCAAATGGACCAGTCCCAGCAATCTGACATTGTAAACAGACACTGGAGCCCTTCACAACATCAGTTGGAACCAGCTCTTTAACAAATGATGGCGGTTCTAAGATGAGAAAAAACAAAATGTCACCTTCCTTTTTCTCAAGGGTTAAATATTTAGCAGATATAGACTGGATCAGAATTTTCTTGGAAGCAAAGTTTCCGATAGAAATCTTTCTTGCTGGTTCGAGAAACAATTTGAACTTCTCCATTAATCTGTTAGGCCAGCTAGTTTATGGAAGATATGTTTTTTTAAAATGGTGGTTTGAAATCTTTTGGTTTTAGGAACCAAACATTAAAACTCTTAACTGAAATCAATGCCAATACAGTTATTTTAAGCAGTATGGCAGGTAATCCAGGAACGGTAGCTAGCTTCTTCAGGTTTTGGGGAACCTTTGCCTCCAGTCCTATATTCTTAAACCTTCTGCACAATGAGCATCATGTCTTCTGACGCAACTAACCTTTGACCTTGAGCTCCATGCTGCAGCTCTCACTGCCAGCCTCATTGCGAGCCTCGCAGTAGTAAAGCCCACTGTCTTTGGCATCAGCCCCACAGACTTCCAGAGTGGCCACAGAGTTAACAAAGGCCATCTTGTGCCGATTGCTGGGGCTGATCTCAGAGCCTTCTCTGAACCAGTATATGTCTATCTCAGGTGTGCCAGTCACCTGGCACTCAAACACTTTATTCTGACCAGGACGGACCACAGACATACGGGCCGGGGTCCGTGTGAACTTAGGAGGCTCTGAGAAATAAAATAAAACAGCAGATGAGAAAAATAAATCTCTGCAAAGTTGATAATAAGTCTTGCCATCCAAATGTTTTTAAATTAAATTTTTTTTATTTAATAAATGTATTTGCTCGTTTATGTATTTTCTCTATTTTTTTTATAGCTTTTTGGCGTGATAGTCTCTTTGACGGAGACAGAGTGTGAAACCTTTTGCAATATTTTGGTATGTGGAATTTCTTCCCCAACTGACAATTTGTAAAGAGCAGTGGTTTTCTTTTTGTATTGTAAAAGGGCAGATCCAATTCAATTTAATGATATATTTTTTCTTGTGCCATTTGCAAAAGGTATGGACCCTGCCAAAACCACTTTGGACCCTGCCAATGCAGTCGAAAAGGCGGAAGTGCTATACAGTCCCTTCAAACAGCAAAGTTTTGAAAACAACACTAAGTTTTAAATGGAAATGAAGTCAGAAAGTGAAGGGTGAAAATGTCCATAAAAACAATTGGATGGAGACATATAAATATCAACTGAGTTTTACATAAAGAATTTTAACCTTTAACAAAGAGTGTTGCCTGACACGAAGTGGAACCAACATCATTCTGTATTTCACAGACATAGTCTCCAGAATCTGAGGTTTTGGCAAAGAAGAGCTCCAGTGAGCTTGAGGTGTTGTCTTTGCTCACAGTGCAATCAGCGCTGGATGTAATCTCTTTCTTGTTTTTAAACCATTTGGTGGTCAGGGGCGGCGTGCCAGAGACCAACACATTAAACTGGACTTTTGAGCCAGGCAAAACATTCATGGATTCAGGTTTTTCAATAATGCATGGTGGTTCTGGAAGAGAAAAATAAATGTATGCTTGTGAAATCTTCACATATAGCAAAGATCATTTTAGTTGTACAGCTATACTTTGATTAGGCACATCCACCTAATGATAAATACTACAAACATTAATTGTTTTCAAACCTTTGACAAACAAGATCCCGGAGCACTGAACAGTTCCTGCTTTGTTCTTAGCGATGCAGGTATAGTTGCCACTATCTTTACTGTTAAGATTAGAGATTTCCAGAAAAGCAACATTCTCAAAGAATGTGCATTTGCGTTTCTCATCAGTCTGGATCTCTTTCTCGTCTTTGTACCACTGTATGGTTATTGGCAGGGAGCCAGATACAAGACACTCCAGATGAGCAAACGATCCTTTGATACCTTCTGTCTTCTTCAGTTTTCTTGTAAAAGATGGTGGAATTATTTGATCTGACATAGATAGGAGAAAAAAAGAGTGAGAGGCAATGTTCACTGTAAGATGTAATTCAGCCATTTTAAATTCTAGGATACACATTAAGAACTGACCGAGAATGGTGAGTGTGGCCTCGCAAGAACTTTGGCCGACATCATTTGAAACCTCAAAAGTATATTCACCACCATCACTTTTGTCAGTTTTAATAATTTTGAGCACAGAGCTGGTATCTGTGCCATGTACTTTATATCTCTGGCCTGAGGTCAGCTCCTTGCCAGTCTTCAGCCATTTGGCCTTCAGAGGCTTTGTGCCTGAGAACCTGGCCTCCAGTGTGGCAGGATCTCCCTGAGTTACACTGATAGACTTGGCCTCCTCTGTGACTTTAGCTGGCTCTGAGATGTCAAACAAAACAGTCAGTGAAAAATCTCAAACCTAATGTACTAAACAGTACAGACAACAGAAAGTAAAGATTAGATGCACTGGGTCCTTATCAACTTGTAAGATCATGGGTCCATGGTGAATCCATCCCCAATGAAAATTTCCCTGCAGGATATAATGTAACAAAAAACAATGTTTTGTTTTTTTAATGACACAGGTGTAAGTCAAAAACGGACTTGTCTCAGTTTACCACTGGGATTTAACAGTGTTGGCCATTTGAGAGGAAAATCCTGCTAGTAAACTAATAAATCTGTGACTTGTCAAGTTGATAAGGATTTCCTGAACGCACCACTGGAAGGATGAAAATTCAGTTTCAAATAGAAGTTCTTCAGTATCTTAACCAACCTTTAGCTGTTAACACAGCAGAGCACGTCTGGCTCCCAGCCTGATTCTGTGCCTGGCAAGAATATTTGCCACCATGTTTGCTCTGTAAGTTGGTGATGTGCAGCAGAGCAGTCTTGTTCTCATATGTTATCTGAATGTGCTCAGCCTCTTTGAGCTCATGGTTGTCTTTCATCCAGGATACAGTCATAGGCTCTGAGCCCTTCAGAATGCACTGCAGAGAAACTTCACTGCCCACCAAAGAACTTACGTTCTCCAGCTTTCGCACAAATGATGGTGGTTCTACAAGGAAACATTTTATGAATGTTATTGGCATCTCTACAAAATATTAGCCTCGCAAAGTCAGACTTCTTCCCGCACTCTCAGTCTTTTCAACAAGAGTTATGTTTGGAAGACATCCATTAAGGATCAGGTGAGCCTGACACATTTTGGTCTAATCAGAGAGCTTGAGTGAGTGCTCAGATGGTAAACAGTCTACAAACTCCTGATCCAAATCTAGCAAATTTAATTATGCATTATGCATGCGTGTACTTTGTATAAAATGAAACTTGGCTTAGCTGAGGTATTTCTATAAGTTATTGAGAAACTGATTTTGATGGTGTTTCTGAGAAATATACCAATGTTTGTGGAGCCATTTTCTCGGTTTAGGGTTTAGATGTTTTCCTTCTCTGAATAACGTGTTTATTAGGAAAATGTGTAATTTTTGCCAATACAAAAAAATGAATTGACTTAATGTTGCTGTATCTGCAAACCTTTTTAGAAATAATCCTCAAACAAATGTCTGCTAAGCATTGCCAGATCAGAGTGAGCAAAGAGGGAACTGTGTGCTAGCTTTGCGAGGCTATCCAAATATAGGTATGGAGCAGATTTAAAATGCTTTAAAAGGTTTTTGAAATGGCAGTAGAAAAATGTATTCCAAGATATGTCCAGCATCTAAACTAACCTTTTAGTGTTACTTGACAATCACAGAAGGCACTTCCCACTTCATTCTCAACGGTACACTGGTACAAGCCAACATCTCCTGCCTCTACTGCCAGCACCTGCAGGGCTATCAGATCGTCTTTCACAGTGATCCTGTGTCTTTTGTCATTCCTAATCAGCTTTGTGTTTTTATAAAAAGACACAGTGAAAGGGGCAGAACCAGAGACTTGGCCCTCTAGCATCATCTCAGAACCCTTTACCACATCTTTGGGCTCCAAGCTACGCACAAACAATGGTGGCTCTAGAAGAAAACAACAGATGTGTCAACACTGGACTACACAAGTGTGATGATGCAAAGACAAAATAAAAGATTTCACTGGAGTTTTATTGTGAAGTTGAGGCTTTTTCTGAATCCCTTCATCAGCTCTAATGACAAGCAAGACATCCTCAGTGTTTACCCTATGGAGAAACCACAGCCCATTTTAGCAATAGTATCTGCAGGTGTTCTCAACTAGGCCCTCATCCACGATGGCTGTCACGATGATTGTCATTCGAACTGAAGAAAAGCCAAATTCCTTCAATGTCACAATAAGTCTTCATTCTGGTAATGTTTCATACTAAACCAACCTTTGACTGTAACTGTACTGCTGCAGCGGTCACTACCAGCCTCGCTGGATGCCACACAGACATAATCTCCACTATCCTGTACTGAACAGTTGACTATTTCCAGAGATGCCACTAAGTCAGTCAAGGCCATTGTGTATTTAGGACCAGAGCTGATCTCCATCTCATCCTTGAACCACTTAAAACTGATGACGGGACTACCCGTCACTTTGCACTCGAGCCTTCTGGAGTCGCCACTGGTAACAAGCTTGGTCGCCTCAAGCTTCCTCACAAACACGGGAGGTTCTGAAGAAGAGGTTAACATTCATTATCAGACAGAAGACATTATGTTAGTATCAAAAGAGATTCTGTCACTCAAGAATGTCAAGACATTTTTATGCAACTGCACATGATACTGAAGACAGGCACCTTTAACAAAGAGGACTGTGGTGCAATCCACCTTCCCAGCATCATTGGATACTTGGCATGTGTATTTAGCAGAGTCACTGGGTTTCACAGAGTGAATCTCCAAAGTAGTTGAAGAGGCATCTTTCTTTATGAAATATGTGCCTCCAGTTATAATCTCTTTGTCTTCTTTGAACCACTTAACAGCTAAAGGAGTTGTTCCAGTGAAGGCTGCTTTGAAGGAAACAGTGGTTCCTGGTATAACATCCTGGTTGTCTGGTTTCACTGTGAACACTGGGGGCTCTGGAGGCCACAAACAAAACAAATTGTGCATTTCATGTTAGCATGAAATCATTCAAGGATTATACACAACAAACAGAAGCACAACATAAGCTAAGCGTTCATAACCTTTGACATAGAGTGTGCCGCTGGTTTCTTTAAAGCCTGCTGAATTGGTGGCTTTGCATTTGTATACTCCAGAGTCGGCCTTTTCCAGCCGAATAATTTGCAATGTAGCAGAGCTGTCTTTGAATTCAGGCTGGAATTTGGATCCAGACGCAATCTCCTGGTCATCTTTGAACCAAGTTATGGTCATGGGTTGGGACCCAGACACCTTACAATCCATGGAGACATCATTACCAATGTTACCATCAACTCTTTTCAGGGACTTGGTGAAAGTTGGAGGCATTATCCGATCTGGTTGTTGAAGAAAAAACATCTAATGTATTATCACAGTTTCAACTATTTCTGGAAAGAATCACTCAGCTAAAATCCAAAAGCAAATGGCACTCCAAACTAAGTGTAAGTCCCAAAATACAGTCAATGTTAATTTCCTTGTATTTAGAAAAATAAACAACTAGAGTAAGATGTTGTTAAGATAAGATAAGAGATAAGATATTCCTTTATTTGTCCCACAATGGGGAAATTCCAGAGTAGTAACTTAAGTAACTAAGACTCAGACTCAGATTTTTAGCATTTAAAAAACAGCAAAATCATTATCAAATGTTAAAAAAGCAGAAACCAGAAGCTAACCTAAGACAGTGACTGAGCATGTGCACAGGTCTTTCCCAACTTTATTCGACACCTCCATCTTGTACTCTGAAGTATCTCCTCTTTCTGCTGTAAGAATCTTCATGGTGGCAATATTGTCCTTCAGAGTCATCTTATATTTACGACCACTGATCATCTCCTTCCCATCTTTAAACCATTTCACTTTGAGCTCTGGGCTTCCAGAAATTTTACACTCCAATGTGGCTGAATCCCCTGCAGTCACACTAATGGACTCTGCAGGTTCTACGATTCTGGCAGGTTCTGGGATAAGACAGACTCATTAGTTATTAAGAGTTGAGACACAAGAAACTTTAGAACTCGACATAAAAGCTAGAATAAGTATATCTGCATCAAAGATGTCATCTGACCTTGCACAGTTAAGGTAGCTTCACATTTTTGTTGTCCAGCCTCATTCTCAGCTTGGCATGAATACTTGCCACCATGGTTGATGGCCACTGTTGTTATCGACAAGCAAGCAACATTGTTCTCAAACACCATCTTGATATTTGGATCATCATCTCTCAGTATTTCAGAGTCTTTCATCCATTTAACAGTGATTGGAGCCGAGCCCTTAAGGGTTCCCTGTAGTTTCACTGTATTTCCCAACACTGCTGTAGCACTCTCAACCCTCTTTGAGAAAGTTGGTGGCTCTACAAAATCACATTGTGAGTTAAAAACTGACCTTGAAGCACAAGATTAAACCTCAGTCAATGAGACAGTTTTATTAAACTCTTTTTACTAACCTTTAAGTTTAGCTAGAGCCTTAGAGGCGACTTTCCCCACATCATTAGATATGACGCACTGATAATCTCCAACATCTGCACTTTCAAAGGTCTGTATCTCCAGCCTTGACAAGGAATCTTGGGAGATTATTTTATATTTCTGATCACTGGTGATGGCTTTCTTATTTTTTAACCAGCTGATTTCAAAAGGAGCTGTTCCTGTGATTTCACACTCCAGCTGAGCTGCTGCTCCCTTCACCGCCTCTAGTGTCTGCAGTTCTTTTCTAATAGATGGTGGCTCTGGGTGTTAAAAGGGTAAGTGAAGTACAAGTGAAGCAGTTAATACCAAAGGTTGTCATACTTGAACAGTAAGTGTAAAGTAAATGCAAGATTTGACAAACCTTTAACAGCTATAAGGGTGTTGCAGCTCTCACTGCCCGCATTATTTGACACCTCACAGGTGTAACTCCCACTGTCTGTGACCAAAAGGTTTATTATCTCCAAAGTGGCAACTCCAGTCTTGAAAGAGGTTTTATATTTTTCTCCATCGCTAAGCTCTCTCTCATTCCAGAACCAGTGGATGCGAAGTTCCGGCGATCCTTTTACAGTGCACTGTAAGCGTGCAGCTATACCTTGTTTCCATGTAATCTTAGGTTCCATTTTCTTGACAAAGACAGGGGGCTCTGAAATAGGTTTTTAGTTCAAAAACACCAAGATTTTTAAACATTATCAAAAAGAGAGACAGAAAAAAAACAAGACAGAAAGGTGTGAAAAAGAAATGCAAAATAAGATAGCAGTGCATAGTGTTAGCATCAGCTTGCAGTTGGCTGAATAGTTGCCAGCAATAATCCACCAGCTCATTTCAAGAGATATGTTTTCATCAAAGCTAACGGAAAGATCATCTTTAAGATCTTACCTTGAACTGTTACCACAGCCTCACAGGATGAGCTCCCAGCCTCATTTGTGGCTGTGCAAACATATTTCCCAGAGTCCTTCTGTTTGGACTTAGGTATCTCAACAACAGCCACCTTGTCCTCAAAGGACAATTTACAATCCATGCTTTGGTGGACTTTTTTGCCATCCCTCGTCCAGGTGACGGTCACACCAGTGTCCTCGTCCACCTGGCACTCCAGCCTCAATGGGTCATTGACAGCGGCTGACACCGGCTCAATGGTCTTAACAAAGCTAGGCTTGTTAATGACCTTGAGCTCTGTTGTAAAGGTAGCAGTACCAACACTGTTGGAGGCCTTGCACAAGTACACTCCCTTGTCAGTCAGCTCGAGACTTTTAATGTGAAGGGAATACTTGTTCTTTTCACATTTCATGACATAGTTCCCTTCGGAGGAGATAGCTATGTTGTCCTTGTGCCAGACAACATCCATGGGTGAGGATCCAGTGAGTGAGCACTGGAACACAGCTTGTTTGCCCACATATAAAGTCATTGGGTCTGGTTTTGATACAAATACCGGTGGGTACATTTCTATGGAGAGCAGGTAGAACATAAAAAAAGTTGAACAAATTTTAAGAAGTGGAATGTGCAGTTTCAATTTGGTGATCGATGTAGGTCTAAGCATGAGAATATTTGATTCTCAACATCATATCTTGCCAAATGTGACACCAGATACGGTTTATAAACAAATCATCACTTCGTTATTGCATCAAAATGATTCAGGGTAAAAAACAGTGCAAAAATGTATATAATTCTCTCTCTCTCAAACACACACACACATATGTAAAGCAACAATATAAAAAGGGTCCCACTGGGATCTTACCGGTGACAATGAGTGAGGCAGTGCAGCTGTCAGTGCCATGCTGGTTTAAAGCTTTGCAGGTGTATTCACTGCTGTCAGCTTTGATTGGGTTCAAAAGTTCCAGGGATGAACCGTTGTGGCGGCTGAGGATCCTATACTTCTCGCTCTGTTTGATCTCAATGCCAGACTTGTACCATTTGAAGGTCACACCCAGAGCATCCTCAATTTCACATTCGAACTTGGCTTGGCTGCCGACGTTTATCTCCAGAGGTGTGATTTTCTCCCTAAACACAGGTGGCACTGTGGCACACGCAGGCAAAAGATAAATGTTAGTAATGCAATCTATGAAACTCTTGCAAAAAGTTATATATCAGGAACAAGGATGGAATGTACAACAATGGTGGAAGACAATTCAGGAGTGACTGTAAAGGAGAAAAATAGCAAGAACATTAGCCCCATGGTTTCACAAAATGCTGCCTGAAAGAAGCTGTCATTGAACATGATTCTCATGGGGCTAGGGTTCAGGCTAAAAGAAAGAGAAACAAAGAGTTTGTGGCAGATGAAGCATGTCAAGTTGAAGCCCTGAAAGCATGCAGAGAGACATTGGGCATGTGAAGAGAATGAACCGAAAGAAATGTGACAAACCATGGATTTAAAACAAAGGAACCTCTTGCCACTGACATGCCAAAGTGACCATGAAAAGACCATGAAAGATGCCTGAAGGCCAGGATCATGACAACCATTACAACAAGATGCTTATTGACTATAGAGCCTTAAGCTAAACTTGCATGGCTGTGACGGTTCTGGTATTTAGGCAATTATTGACCATACAATGATGGGGAACAAACAAGACATGGTGAGTTAGTACTATCCAGTGATCTGCTAAGTGTGCTCATGCTGAGCTATGAAATGAATATAGAGACCAAAGTGACAAATGCATCATTTCACGTGAGGACAAAGGTCTTGAATGAACCAGTTTATGTGAATGATTAGTCATTCTCAGAGAAAATGGGTGAATGAATGAATGATACATTGATTTTTCCTATTATCAAACCTCTTGAGACCACAGTGAGTCTTGAAGATGTTGTAGTCCTGCCGGCTTCATTCTCAGCCTCACAAACATATTCTCCTTGATGCCTCTCCTTGACAACTTTGTTGATAACCAATGTGTATGTGTCATGGTCTTTGGAACACTTGAACTCTTTGCCAGATTTAACCAATTGCCCATTGAAAAACCAGTTTACCTTTGTGACGTACTTAATGGTGGTGCTAAAGGTTACTTTACTATCTTCTTCTATGGATAGATCTTCAAGGGAGGTGACTATTACTGGGTATTCTCTCTGTTCTGGCCTGGATACTGTGATCTCCTCTTTGAAGATCTCTTCCCTGTGCTCCTTCTGGATGCTCACATCCACCATCTGTTCAGTGGGGACAGTGGTGGGAGGAAGGGCTGTGGTAACAATAGCTGCTCCTACATCTTTCTCTCTACTTTTCACCGTTACTGACCTCACCTCCTGCCTTGACACCTGCACCGACTGCTCAAAAGCCATGTGAGCCTCAGTGGAAATTTTGACCTTAGATGAGATGGACTGTTCCATCTTTGCTGCCTTGGATTCCTGCACCACAACCTGTTGCTCAGCTGCAGCACATTCAACTGCCATTTTAGACTCGGTCTTGAACGCAGCAGCCTGAGATGTAACAGCAGTGAAATCTACTGCACTTTCTGCCACACTCACTGTCTCTACCATGGATGACAGCATTTGCTTAGAGCGGGCCGAGGTGACCTGCGCCCTTTGAGGTTTGTCTAGTTGCATAGTGCCTGGTTTTTCTGAACTGAGAACATGGGCTTCCTGGTACACTATGGAGTGAAAAGCTGCCTGGAGTTCAGTTCTGAAGTCAGCTGTGTGAGGATATTTGCCCTCAAAAGCTAGTGTGATCTCCATTGGGGCACCTGTTGTTGTGATCAGATATGTAAACATGGCCCGCTTGGGCTCTCTTTGAACTTTGACTTCTTGTACTTCTACAGTCTGTAACTTTCCAACAACATCAGCCAGTAACACTGGCTGGTCGCTGGCCACAGCAGATTGAAGGACATCTCTCAGCTGACGGCGTATATTCAGACTGGATGGTTTAGGGATCTGAATCACAAATGTCATCTCTTTGGGAAGAGCTGTGCTGACTTTCGATTCTGAGGCCATAAGAGACAGTTTTGGCTGTGTGGTGACAGCAACTTTAATGGACTCAGATTTGGTGATCTCCTGAGAGAGCTCACCCATCAGCACTCGCTTCTCATCCATCACTATTGACTGCCTGACTGACTGACCTTCTTGTATCTGAACAGCAAAGTCCTGTTCTGCTGCCTCTAGAAGGACACTACTCTCAGTGGAGATCTCTTTCTCCTCAATCTGGATTGGCTCGGTGGGAACTTTTGGCTCCATAGCCATCTGGCAGGTGAATTTATCCACTGCTGTAAGACTCTCAGTGTGACCCTCCTCTAAGGCCTGACTGTCTGCCACAATAGTGACATGCATCACATTCAAACGATCCTCCTTTTGAACCAAAGCTCGCTGCTGCTTAACATCAGTAGTAACTGGCATCTCCTTTGGCAGCTGCATGGGCTGATAAGATAGCTGGAGGATGTTTTGAGGCCTGGGCTCAGTTCGAAGCTGAGACTGAACGCCTGTCACAGACAAATCCAGCTCAGTGTGATAATCTGCTGTGAGCTCCCTTTTCTCTTCCAAGATTGCTGCATGACTCCTTGTCTTTTCTTGTTTCTGTGCTGCCACCTGCTGGTCAGGCTTCTCAATTATGAGAATACCCTCTTTGGGTAGTGCCTCCACAGGTTGGGTTGACTGCAGATGCAACAGAGTGGGGGCCTCTTTCTGGGGCTGGATGGTCATGGTGCTAGCCTTGGCCTCAAACTCTGATGTGTCCTCACAAACTACTGTCTTCTGCTCGTCCTGGCTAACAGTGTGCAGCAGAGTAGGACTCTTCCTGGTTTCTGCCTTCTCTGGTGCTGGTTTCTCACAGGTGAAGCTCTTCTCAGATGGAAGGACATCCTGGTCTGTGATAACCTGCAGATGCAACAATTGCTCTCCTTCTATCTGTGACTGAATGGACATGGCACTGTCCAAACTTGGTAGCTGCTGAGTGGGCTCAGCCTGAAGCATTCGCTTCTCTTCAGCAGTTAGAGCTGCCTTCATAATTTTATCCTTACAGAGATGGGCTGTCTCCTCTGCAGGCCTCTGCATGGAGAACTTGGTCTCCTTGGAAAGAGTCTGTTTTGACTCACTAACCGAAGCCAATACAGGCCGGTGCTGTTCTTTTCCAACAGAAGACTTCATAGCAGAATCTGCTGTTGCTAGCTCAGTTGTGTGGCCCTCTGCAAGCACCCTTTTCTCTGCAGACTGGGCTGAGTATAAAATCTTAACACCTTCCTTAACCTTGTAACTCATCTCTGCCTGTGGTTTGGGTATATCCTGAGACTCTTCTTTTAGGATGGACAGTTGTGACTCGACTTGATGCCCACTAACTAGATGTTTAGGTTCTGAAGTGGGCTTGACAGTAGCAGACATCCTGTCAGCCAGAGGCTCTGTGCTAACAGTAGAAAGTGGGGTGAGCTCCTCAGCAATAGCTGACATCACCTTTGACCTCTTTTCTCTAGACGCCTGAAGCTCAATGACCTCAGGGCTTTGAATGCGATCACAGTGCTGCTCTGTGAGGTCCTGACTCTCTTCGACAGAGGATGTAAAAGCTGCCATGTGAAGCTGTTTTGCAGGAACAGCTGAGACCTGAGTTGGGTGAGTAGGAACTACAGACACCCTCTCCTCTATCTCATGAGACTGAAGCACTGCTGCCTGGTGGGTCAGCTGTTCACGATGAATAGTGGCAGCAGAGATATCTAATTCTCTAAGGGGGCCCACTTGCTCACTGGGAATTATCTGCCGGTCTTCAGTGCCGATAGTGTATACCATCTGATCTGACCTTGCTCTGTCCTGGCCCGGGAGGCTGACTTGGTACAGGCGGGACTCTGTTGCCTGTTCTGTCATTGAAACCTTATAACCTTTCTTCTGCACCACAGTCAGCTGTTCTTGTTTGCGAGAAACAGAGGTGGATTCTCTGAACACAACAAGCTCAGCACTACAAGACGCCTCCCCAAACTGGCTGGAGGCCTTACATGTGTACAGGCCACTGTCTTCCTGTTTGATGCTCTTAATATTGATGAAGCCTGATCCATCTGGGTTGGCTATAATGATACAGTTTCTACTTGGCTGGATCTGGAAAGCCCCCTTGAACCACTTCACATCAGGAATTGGATCACCACTAGCTTTGTAATTAAAATAAACTTCTCCCCCTTCTGAACACCTCACAGGTTGGATCTGAACTGTGAAAGTAGGAGGTTGACCTGTGACCTTGAACATCTTCTCGACCCATTTTTCTGCCTGGCTAACATCAGTCTTTTTCACTTCAAGGTATGTGGTGCATGTTGTCTTGCCAAATCTGTTGGTGGCAGTGCAAGAGTACTCGCCCTCATACTCAGATGTGACCTGGGTGATTACTAATGTGTACTCCTCTTTCTCCTCTATCAGCTTGTATATAGTGGAGCTCTTTATCACTTTTCCATTGTGAGACCATTGAACAGTCGGCTTTGGAAAGCCAGACACTTTGACAGTAAACCTTGCTGTTTCCCCAGTGGTTACAGCTGCTGGGGAAAGCTGGCTGAGGAAAACTGGCTTTTCTTTTTTCTTCTCTAAAGTAGAAGAGTAACGTTTGGACTCTGGCTTGAGTTCAAGTGTTTTTGTTTTCTGTGGTAACTGGACACCAGTGTAGTAGGTCTCCTCTTGCTCTTCCACAGTGGTGATGGTGGTGCTAGAACGTTCTGTTAGGAAATATTGAGTATTAAGAATATAATATTAAGACTTAAAATAATATCCACAACACAAACACCTATGATAGTAACAATTAATTCATAAAGCAAATATTAGGGTTGTCCTTGACTACAGAAATTCGTAGTCAACTAATAGTAATGGGATTTGTTTGCAATCAATTGATAAGTTGACATATATAAAGCATCTTGACTAATATCATTGTCTCTCTGCAGGTGACTGCTCCAAAATCTCTTGAAATCTGGTGCTCATTAAAGACTAGAATATTTGTGAATATTGATTTAGATGTTTAATTTGACAGTTATTACTAGCAAAATATTAAGTAATTCATAATCCATGCTATAAAAAAGAAAGTAATTAACATGAAATCTCTCAGTTTACAAGACCCTAGTTACATATTAGTTGACTAAGTGATT
The DNA here is from genome assembly GCF_004916995.1 of Morone saxatilis. Taxonomy (NCBI): domain Eukaryota; kingdom Metazoa; phylum Chordata; class Actinopteri; family Moronidae; genus Morone; species Morone saxatilis. The sequence continues at coordinate 688,520 of NW_023340095.1, read as the reverse complement.
AAGTGAGGAAAACCCCATCTACATATATACTACAATCTGAAAAAAATATGAATGTGAATATGAAAAGTATGAACTTTTTTATAGTGACTCTAAGTTTAAGTAAGCACCGCTGATTTGCTAAAAACAAAACAACGTTTTTTCCCCCAAATGGATCAATGATTCATTGACCTTTGCTCAGCTGAAAAAAGTGATTTATTTCTATGGTTGTATATCAGAATTAAAATTTTTCCTATGTTTATTCTTATTATAATTTTTGTTATTATAGCTAAATAGACTAAATGCCCATTTTAATTTCATACATACAAGCAAAAATAAATCGCTTAGGTACATTGCATGCATTTTAATTGAATTTATAAAGTGATACATTACAAGTTTTTGTTAGTTTCTGCCAGAACACAGCTCAGGAAAAAGTCACGTTTTGGTATTGGTCGCAAAATGTATTAGTGATGTATAGGCACTGGTATCAAAAAAGTCCTACAAAACATAGGTAGTTTTTGACACCTGTCTTTTGCCTGTAAATGCTGATTGACACTTGGAACAACCAATTAATCCATACGTACCCATGTTAATTGTTCAAAAAACAATCTTAGACTCTTTACTTTACATCATCAAATATTTTATTATATAAACTCTTACACAAACCAACATGACATCTGTACAAATAAATGATAAATTTCTATCTCGATGCCAGATTTTTTAAATTTACTTATTTTGCTGGTACATACCGCTCATACACTCCTACAGTTACACATATTTACATCAAAACTTTAAATTTAAAAAAGGTTTCACAGTATTATCCATTTTTAAAATTTGTATTCAATTGTCTTATTCTACTATGAATAATCAGTTTGCTTCAAAATATCATTCACAAGCAGCAAAAACTTACACACAAAAAAGAAAGAAAATTGCTAAATCACACAAGCAACAATATGAGTAAGAAATATGACAATATATTCTTGATAGTTTCAAGATTGACTTTTGATATGGATGATAGATGTTATGTTAAACGTTATTCCCAAAATGATAAAGGCTGAGATAATTTTTTAATGTATCAATAAGTATCAATAATGATGTGATATTAAAGTGAAATATATCATTGCTTTTGCCTCTATTTTATATTATTTAAAACACTGCAGTGACTAATTTGAAACAAAAACGTTTGCATTATTACATTTTTGGTTGGTATTCTTTAATTCCTCCAGCAGGATATCCAAGATATCTGAGTTTGCTTTCTCATTTAATTACAATTCTTGAGGTAAATCCATGTTTTTAACAACTGTTTCTATATAGCATGTAGTTTTTACTGCTTAAGATATTAAGGTATGTTACCATACTAACATATTTCTCTGATTTATTGCTTTCCTAAAGTCCAATCACAGCCTTGATAATTAGATTTTGAATATGAATGTGATTGATTATCATATTTCATTTTATATCCGGATTATTTCAAAAGAAAAATCAATCTCTCAGTGAGAAACTTTAAATGATATGTATTTCTGTGAATGTTTTATGCATATGAGCTGTTTGCTTTACACACTCCTAATATTCCTATTTGCTGTTGTTATCTTTTTTAGTGCAAACTGATGTGAACAGCACAATGTTAAAAACAGACTGGTAACATTATTTGAGGTGCTGGACTTTAGAAATAACACAACAGATGCAGTTTGTGGTCAGTTGTAAAGACATTACTGAACATTACATTACATTATTGAATTTGAAAGTTACAGCAGCTAACTTTTACCAGATAACAAAAGCAAACATAAACCCTTTTTTTCTACCAAATTGCCTTCAAATCAAATAAAACAACTGTCACGTTTTACACAACTTTAAATAAATAAAGAAAAAAGTGTCAGCAGACTGTCACTGTCGCTGTCTACACTATTCAACTGATTTTTTTTCCATGTATACATTTTTAATCACATGACAAACATTTACACACTATGTTTTTACCCAAATGACATGGGGCTGGTTGCCCAAAGATTATTTAAACACTTTCTACTGTATTAGGCCAGTCTTAGCTTTACTCTCACATGGTTTATATATAAGCTTTATATAAGCTTTAATATATATATATATATGAAAATAAGGAACACCTTCTGGAAACAAAGTTAAGCAAGCAATTAAAAGAAAAGAAAGAAAGAAGAAAAGAAATTAAGTTATCGCTTCACTCAGTACCTATGTTTCCAAGTAAAGCAACATGAAGAGGTTGCTTGGTTAGTCTTGTTTCTTTCAAATTATCAATCTTATTACCACGAGAAAACAACCTGCTTAAAGTAGTCAAGATTTAGCTACAGTAAGTTTGTCTTTGTGCAACCAGCCCCATATCCTTCAACCTCTAAAACACCTTTAGCAGCGCAGTAGTTTCAATGCAACCGGCTGTGTTTTGGATTATGCACTTATACTCGCCAGCATCACTCTGGGTCACATTAGTAATGAGCAGATTGAAATGGCCTGCCGTTTTTTCCTGGATTATACACCTGCTGTCTGTGACACGGTCTCCATCTTTGTACCAATCTGCTGTGGGGTTGGGTTTACCACTCACCAGACACTGGAGGATAACTGGTGTCCCTACCGCTGCTGTAACGTTAGTCAATGGGATAACACATTTAGGGGGCGTCTCAGTCACCTGGAACTGGAAGCTACACGTATCAGAGGACTTCCCTTTGAACTCTATCTTGTCATCTTTTGCTGGCTCAGCAAATACATCAAAGTTAATGCTAACATATTTCTCTCCCTGTTCGCTCGATTGATTGTCAGTGTTGGCCACCAGCCTGACTGCCCGCTGTGACTCCTCTGCCTCTTGCTCGAACTCAAACTCAAGCTCAATTTCTGATACCTGATCGCCGTCAAACGATGTGTTGCCAACCACCATGTCGAACTTCTGTGGCTGGACTTTGGCGCTTCCGAGAGACACAGCAGTCAGCTCCCTGCCTCTGGTCTTCCCTGAGAAAGCTTTAGCGTTCAACACCACCAAGGAGGCCCTACACAGAGTCTCCCCAACAACGTTTATAGCCCTACAGGTATACACTCCGCTATCCTGTGTTGTGACTTTACAGATCTTTAGGAAGTGGTTGTCTCCATCAGAGGAGTGCAAGTATTTCTTGTTATTGTGAGGAATTTTTTTGTCACCTTTAAACCAGGACACGATGGGAGATGGAATTCCCATCAATGAGCACTCAAACATGACAGTGGTACCCTCGGGGGTTTCCATGTCACAGATCGGATTGATGAACCTTGGAGGCATCTCAGTGACCTCAAAAGCTATTTTCAAATCATCATGCTCCTGGGTGACAAAGTCCACAGCACCCTCCTCATAAATACTCGGTAACACATCCAAAGAAATTATCATGCTCTTGTTGTCGGCTGTGTACTCAGGAATGGTAATGATCTTAACCTGTTTCTCAAATTCTTTCACCTCATTTTCATCCAATTCTACTTCAAGCAGAATCTCCTGAGGGGAAGGAGAACGAGATGAGTCATCTTCCTCCACATCAAACTCCATTACATGCTGATGGGTGACAGTAGGTGGAGCAGGCATGAACCTCACTTCCTGCGATACAACTACCACTAAAGCAACACTTCTGGCTTCCCCAACATAGTTCACAGCCTCACAGATATACTCGCCCTGGTCGGCTTTAGTGACATTGTGAATTGTTAGCGAGATGCTATCCCCATCTCTCTCCATTTTAATTCTGTCATCTGCCACCAGTTGGGTTTTGTTGCAGAACCACTTCACCTCAGGAGACGGTAGGCCAAACACCTCAGCATAAAATGATAAGGAGTCATTTTCAAACACTCTTTTCTTAATGAGAGGTTTGAGAAAGGCAGGAGGGATTCCCTGCACTTTCTCCTGAAGGGTTGTCAGGCATAAAGACCCTATTCCCTTGGTGAGGAATCGATTCTCATCCAAGTTTATTCCAGGAGGCGTTGTTTCAATGCCCTCATCAGCAGGAGATGTCAGGAACTGAACTGGTGAGAAGAACCTCTCGCTAGAGTCTCCTGTCGAGGGTCTCTTATGTTCTAAAGGGGAAAAAGGATATTCCTGAGGGGTCATAAAGCCTCCAGGTGTATCAGAGCTGTGAGTATGGAAGGACATGGGAGACTTGGGAGTGTGGAAGGACTCTGCAATAGGCTGTGAGACCTCAGTAGATGAGCCTGGGGTGTAGAACCTCTCAGCTACCTCGGCTATCTCTTCGCTTACAGTGCTGCCAATCTCTATGGACATCTCAGACTCAGGGGACAGTGGCCTTCCCCAGTCTGTTGGTGGGTTGTAATAGTCGTATACAGCACCAAAAGTGACCTCCTCTTCCTCCATTGAGCCAACTGCTGCTGCTCCCCCAGTTTCAGCCAATGAGGCCTTTGCCACACTACCTCTTTCCTGTATAGATGGAACCTGGCTCTGAGGTCCCTCAGGCAGAACAACTCTGCTGTCCACTTTTGGCTTGACAATAAGCGGTTTAGGTTCCGGCTTAATTGCGACATCAATCCTCTCATCTTCACACTTGATTTCTGTATGGAGCTCAACCACGTCACCAACCATTTCCTCCGCTACTTCTGTCAAGTCAACCTGGGATTCCGGCATACTAAGGAATACACCACTGTCCAAAGAGGGTTCAGGGATGGAAGTCAGCTCCTCACTGGGAAATTTAGCCTCCGCACTCACATGTTCCATGCTAGGAATAAAAACAAATCCTTCACCAAGTCCTTTAACCTCTTGGATCATATGTTTTTTTACATCTGTCAACTCCTCCACAACACTAGCCTCCTCAGAATAAGTTGGACCCTCCATACTGACAACTTCAGCCTTACTGTGAATAGCTGCACTTTCAGGTTTGAGAGATTCATGAATTCTTTTAGGCTTAACAGCTTCTTCAGCTGGAACTGAAGTTTTAACAGAGTGTTTTACTATTGGGACTTTTTCGGACTGAAAAGGAATGAAGCTGCTAGTTCTGTCAAATGTACGCACAGTCTCCTCCCTCAATGTCTCCACTTCACCTGCCTCCACTTGTTCAGGAGAACAAGTAAGTTTCCGTGGCTTAGGTCTGACTAGCTCTGGAGACTCCTGCACTTCCTCTACAAACTGTTTAAGTGTACCACGGCTTTCTGCTAAGAGGGCTCCCTCTTCAACATTAACAGACACCAAGATGTCACGGCCTTCCCCCAGAGAGGAGGTAGGCTGGGAGGTAGCAGTAAAGTCTGGTTTTGCACCAACAGGTACAGCTTTGGGAGAACCTGGATTATCTGTCATAGCAGTAGCAAGTCTTTCACCACTATCTGCATGCATGGTGTCAGGGTCCATTACTTGTTCCTGCTGGTCAAGTGAAATGGCCACCGCAGGTATAAACTCCTCAGGGAAGAGCATTTCCTTCCTCTGCTCTTCAGGAGAGTGGGATGTCAGTAATGCCACTGGTGAGTCTGACTCAAAAGCTTGTTTAATCTGAGAAACTTTTATCACAGCAGCAGAGGCTGGCAGACCACAGCCAGATATTGTTGGAGGTTCTCTAGAGACACCAGGTCTCGATTTCGGGGCTTTGGCGGCCACCTCCAATGGTGCTTGTAAACTCAGAGGTTTCTTGACACCGTCCTCTACGGCACCACTACCCTCTGAAAATTGCACAGGCTCTGCAACTTGAAATGACACATCAGAGATATTCTCTAATTCTCTGACCATGTGAGGAGCTTCATCAACCACATCAAAAGAGAAAGTAAATTTGTGTTTGACAGTCTGAGAGGCTCCCTCATCACTTGGCACATCTGAAGTTTTCTCTGTAAAATCCTGAGGTTGGACCTCACTGCTTTCCTCTGTCATCCCAGGGACAGGCGTGGCAGCAGTAATTCTGATTTCTACAGGTGAAGAGCTAAAAGATTCATCCGAGCAGTGGCGTCTGTGGATCACCGCCTGAGGCACCTGTAGTGTTGCCTTTCCTGAATCCATGTAAGTTTTAAGTTCCACATCTATCACGCCCTCCTTGTCTTCCTCACCTTTCTCTAGCTCCTCTGTAACTACCACCTCCTGTGTGACTCCTGAAGTTCTTGCCACCTTTTTGTCAGAGATCTCGAGGGTGCCGCTGCAGATGGATTTGCCATGTTTATTGGTTATGACACAGTCATATGTCCCCTCATGGTCTGTTGTTGGATAGAAGACAGTGAGCAGTGATTTGTTAGATTTGCTCACAATATCGTAGTCAGGGTTGTGGGCTAGTGCATGGCCATCTTTGAGCCAGGTGACTGTGGGCAGAGGATCACCATGGAACTGGCATGTAAACTCTGACATCTCACCAACTTTTACTTTAACTGAAGATATTTCTTTGACAAATACTGGACGGGAGCCTCCAGCCCTCGTATCTCCTTCTTTTACCATCTTAGACTCTTGAGACTCTTTCAAATTCCTCTCTTCCTTTATAGCTCTGAGTTCACTCATTTCACCACCCTGTTTTGACTTTATCGAATCTCCACTTCTTTCCTCTCTCCTCATACCTGCAAAATCCTTCTGTTGTCTCCACTCACTGCTCTCTGTGGTTGTTTCCATCTCTTCTCTCATCCCTCTTTCTTCTCTTACTTCTGACTGGAAGCGTTGGCTGTTGGATTTATCAACAGTGATAGCATATTCCTCCCTGCTTTGCCTGCTCTCTGCCTCTATTCCCAGATCTTCCTGTGGACATGGGGAGCGTCTCCTGGCTGAGGAAAACTCTCTGGAAGGCTTATGAGGGCTCTCAGCCTGGGCAGCTGCAAGTTCATATCCCTCAAAAGGCACACTAGTAACTTGGGTTGGAGAGTATTTCTGAACTGGTGAAGCTTCACGACCCGTTCTATCAGGAGTAGATTTTAAATCATAAGGCCTTTCAATCGGCACATCCGCATGGTGCAGCGCATGCTGTAAACCAGCACGTGTAGGAGAATGCTTTCTTATAGAGGAAGACTCAGGAGGAGATGGCTCGTATCCAGTGGCTTGTTGAAGAGGTGAAGGTTTTTTTGTTGGTAAGGCTCCACCAGCAAGAGTTATATGTGGAGGTGGAAGGTCACTGGGGTGGGTGCCACTATGATGGGGTGAACTATCAAATGGTGGAACATTGGAGTCAAATGGCAATCCAGAGTCAGGTTGTTTGCAATGATTGTCCAAAGCCCACTCAGACTCCATTTCAGCTACTTCCTCTTGTTCGACAACATCTTGTTGCCATTTTAGGATGCGCTGAGCCAGTGCTTCCTCCTCACTTACAAAGTACTCACTGTCCCTCTGCAACCTGGTCTCACGACCCTCTGTCAGCAGCTCACCAGTGGGTGGCCACTGCATGCTATCACCCTGCTGATCTTGGAAACCAGCAGGAACTGGCTCACTCAAAAGGAACTTCTCTTTGGCTGTTTTTCCTGGGGAAGGTATCTTGCTGCGGACAACTTCTGGTTGTGGAATTGATTCTGGAGCAGAAGCCTCTGCAACATCTCTTCCAGCCTCAGTCGTCCTCTCTGCTTGGAGCGGTGAGTAACCCTCTACCCAGTCAGACTCAAGTTTCACAGGTTGCTCTTGTTCCATCAAAACATCCTGTTGCCATTTCATTATGCGCTGAGTCAAGGCCTCCTCTTCACTGACAAACTTCTCACTCTCGTTCTTCAGCTCAGAAATGTTCTCTCTTGACAGTTGGAGCTCACGTTCTTCTCTTGTCTTCTCAAACAACATCTTCCCTGCTCTGGCTGATTCAGCTTCCACTTCTGCTGCTCTAGCTTTTATTCTGGGTGACTTCTGTGCCGGCATGACTGATGCCTCAGTTTCCAAATCTCCTGGTCTGGCTTTAAGCAAGGAGGCAGGTGTTTTGTCCTGTTCTACTCTACCTTTTACTTTAGGTGACCTGGGGGTTGACATGGCAGCATTGTTTAGAGTTGCTCTTTTCTCCAACTCCTCCTGCTTTGTGTAAATGTGACCCTCAGGCTCTATGTACTGTGTTTCTGCCGACATGGGCAGATCAGTTTCAGGGCAGGGAGTCTCCTCCTCTGACATTCGCATGCCTTGCTGCCATTTCCTTACCCGAAGGGCCAGGAGTTTTTCTTCACACTGCATCCGTTCAGCCTCCAGGCTCTTTTCATACTGAGCTCTCAAAGACTCCCCTGAACCCTCCTCTTCATATGGCTCAACTGGTTCTGTTGCAATGTGATCTGGTGTTACAGCTTCACCAAGGAACCTCTCTTTGATAGATTTGACTTCCCTTTGTCTGGGTGACTCTCTGAGTCTGTCCTCTGCCCTGGCTTTTGCTCTAGGCGACCACTGTGCTTCCACTTCTGCTGCTCTAGGTCTTATTCTGGGGGATTTTTGTGCCAGCATGAGTGGTGCCTCACCTTCCGGTTCTTCTAATCTGGCTTCTACTGTGGCTGACTTTGTAAGCAAGGAGGCAGATGTTTCCACTTCTTCTACTCTGGCTTTTACCTTAGGTGATTTGGGTGTTGATACAGTTGCAGCTTCAGGATCTGCCAACTTTGCCTTCATTCTGGGTGATTTATGGATAGAGGGCATGGCCTCAGTTTCTCCAGTTACTCTTTTCTCCACAACTTCCTGCTGCGTGTAAATGTGTCCTGCAGGCTCCATGTACTGCATCTCTGACGGCATAGGCAAATCCGTTTCAGGGTGAAATGTCTCCTCTTCTGACATCCTACTCCCTTGCTGCCATTTCCTGATCCGCAGGGCAAGGAGTTTTTCCTCACATTCCAGGCGTTCAGCTTCAAGGCTCTTCTCATACTTAGCCCTCAAAGACTCGCCTGCACACTCCTCTTCATATGGCTCAATTGTTTTTGTTGTTGCTCTGTCTTCTGGTGTTACTGTTTCACGAAGGAACCTTTCCTTTCTAGGTGTGACTGGATTAGGCCTGGATGACTCCATGAGTGATACCTCCTCTTGAGCAGGCACAAGTCTAACAGATTCCCTGCTTTCAGTGTACATTGTAGTTTCTGGGTATCTTTCAGAGTATGTGACTTCAGGGTGACATAGCCCGACCTCAGCTTCCACCTTTTGGTCAGCAACCACACTGTGATGTTCACTTACCATCTGCTTGAATTTAACATCTGTCTGAGATTGACCAAAACTTTCAACTTTTTTATCCACCAGTGTATCAACCAATTCACCTCTCATGATCTGAATGGCCCTGGTTCTGGACTGAGGCTCAAATGAATGCCTCACACGACGCGCCCTGCTTGAAGTTTTACCATGAACCTCCCTATGAGTCTCCCCCAAATCAAAGGGTCGATTGAAATGCTGGACATCAGGCAGAGAGGCAGGCTTGACCCTGAGCTTCTCCACATATTCTGCGTAACTTGATTCGCTGGCAACGGATTCTAACTCAAACTCAGAGGAGGACATGGTAGAGATAGAGAGCCTCTTCTTTTGTTTGACAGCTTTTTGAAGTGTGGTAAGTTTAGTTCTTACCTCGTTGTGAAGACTCTCAGTGTCGCTGAACCTCTCGCTGTATCTGTCACTGCACCTGTCACTAAATTTGTCACTGAACCTTCCACCGGTGCGCCGGTCACAGTAGATATCACTGAATCTGTCATTAAAGTGCTCAGACCGGTCAAACATGGGGGGAGGAGATGGGGCACGCTCAGAGGCAGTCTCCAAACGTTTGGATTCTTTCTCTGCCTCTTTTTCTTTTGAATGGGAATCAGACTTAAAGTACACAGTACGCACAAGAGAGTTCTTAGATCGAGATCTTCCCTGATGGACTTTGGACATCTTGTCAAATGGAGACCCTACACACCTGAGGTCGACCCTAATCTTCCTCTCTTTCCTCTGCTCTGCCATGGTGTCTACACTTTCATGGGCTTTGGCAGAGCGTCTAACAAATCCCAGGTAGTTAGCAGACTGTTCTTCCCTCAGTGACACCAAAAGTGATGCTGTGGACTCAGCAGAACCCTCCGTGTTTATTGCCATTACCTTATAACTGCCCGAGTCCTTCTCTTTGATACTATCAATAACCAGACTGGTAACGTGTATGTGCATTTTGCTGTCGGTACAGATCCTTCGCCTACGCTCTTTGGGAATAGATTTATTATTATGAAACCAAAGAATTGTTGGTGGAGGGCAAGCAACCAGTTTACACTTCAATTCCACTGGTTCTCCCTCCATAACTGATTGAAACTTGAGTTTCTTGGTGAAAGAAGGTTTAATGTTCTCCGCCCATGAAGTTATGGAGGAGGTTCTGCTGGAGCAGCGATTGGCCGACACCAGGCCATGATCTAGGAAGTCCTCTGTGTCGGAGAAGGCTCCTCTTAGCTGTCGAGCGCCGGGGAGTTCTGCGCTGCTGCGTGATGTTCCTTCTTTGCTTTCATGATAAAACAGCTCTGCAAAAAGAAACAGACAACTGTCAGAACAACACAGCCTCCAGGGGTAAAAAGAAGGAAAAGGATTTGAATGAATTATTAATGGAAATATTAAATGCATGCTGGGAGTCACAATGCCATAAGAAATAATTTCACTCACCATATTTGTTCGAATAAACGCAAGACTTGATTCTTTTTATTAGAAACCTGCAGGAAGTTTTGATCCTTCGTCTGTGGAAATTTCTTCAAAACATAAATTATTTTATCATTATTAAAAAAAAGCATAATTCCAAGATGGGCTACTAACATTCACTTGTTTTGCTTTTTGATAATTGCTTCGGCTTTATGCTAATATATTCCTTACCTGACTTGCAGACAGGAGAATAAACGCCCTTTCTAATCCTTAAACTTAAGAGGAAATGAATGATGCACAAGTATCAATGAGAAGCAAAGCTCTCCAAAACATATCTTAGATTCCAAAACAAATGAAGCTGTAAAATTGGGTGAGAAGGCGTTTATTCGAACTAATATAGTTTACTGGTGTTATTTAGAATGCAAACCACAGGAATCACATCCCACTATCTGCAAGCCAGGCTAAGAAATATTTTGCAGGAGGAAGGTATCAGTTCCAGATGCAATAAACCTCCATATCTTTTAAAGGGCATTTCAAGTCCGGAAGCTTTAAAAGATACATATCCTGCGATTTTTCTGGGAAAAGATCAGAGGAACCTTCATGCCACAACGAAATGACGTTTGGATGCAAACCGCAAGTGTCAAAAACTGGTACAAGCAAGTGCTACCAGTGCTCACCTGGGGGAAACCATGAAGTATTATGAGAATAAGAGCAGGTGGAATAATAGAGACAATAGGAATTTTCTATCAAGAAACATTGAGACCACATGCAACTGTGGAAATTCAAAGATCACTTAAAGGGACAGTTCAACATAATGACACTTACAAATTCTAAAAGCAGTCTGTGAATGCAGGCCGACCATAATCCGTAATACATGCACCCACACATTATTTGTTTCCTCCACTTTCTCAGCAGTTTGTCCACTCAAAAACCACCTTCAATGAACCAAAGCTTGGATCAAAGTCACCTGCTGACAGACTACTTTCGAAGTGAACAATAGTAAAAAAGAGTAAAACAGAAATCTGGTTAAACTGTCCCTTTTCAACTCTGCTTGCTTCTCGTGTCAAGAAACAGTCTGGTGTTTTTGATATATGGTGGTCAGGAATCTGACGTAACCTTACCTTTGACTTCTTGCTCAATCTTGGCTTCAATCTGCTCTCTCATGTGAGTCACTGTGATGGAAAGAAATTACATAAATTTAGATTTTATCACCACACATTGATCCCATGAGTTGGTTTTCAAACCTTTAAACATTCTTTCACATTTAGACGAAATTTCTGCCTATCCAATTTTTCTTTGCTGGACTGTGTTTAGGTACCAGCAAAGTTGATCCATAAATTAGAGGAAACTTAAGCTATTGTCACAAAATGTTTCCATTAACAGAACTTCCAAACGTATAGTTGTGATCTACTGGAACTACAGCAATGAGGTAAACTATGACCTAAAACAATGAGAGTCAAACTTCATTCTTGACCATAGAAATGGTAGTTTGACAAATAAAAACTTGACTCAAGTTCCATTTACAAGCTTTTCCAGAACTTGAATATCCCACAGTCTTTGACTGCAGATGCTCTTCATTCTGCACTTTACCATGTGCAAACTATTTGTACATTTTGTGTATACAAAGTAATAATGCAACAAAAATGACCTATAACAAAGCTAATATAATGATCACTTGACCAAGGTTTTAAACTTGGGTCAATGATTGTTTTGTGAAAGAGCTTTTTCCAAGAATTATTTTTTCTGGCTCATATAATCAATGCTTTGATTTGTACCTTGCAGTAGTAATGACTTTTAATTGCCTTTAACCTAGAGCAATAATGGCTTTAAAGTACTCAGTTGATGGACCAAAATTGAGAGATTCCAATAGATTTGAGTCCATTTTGTTCCATTTAACACATACTGTTCCAGAAACTAGATTTTGAGTTGAGAAATGAACAATTTCATTACACAGCACAGAGGAAGAAAATGAGTCAGACAAAGAAGGGTTTCCTGGAGAATGGAGGTACAACAGAGAGGTTACACGTGTGAGTTTCATGCATTCATGAGTTTTCCTGTGTGGGAGAGGAAGAGGAGGGTGAGAACGGAGAAGATGAAGGAAAGTGGAGAGAAGAGTTTGTTTTCCCTGGTGGAGAGTTGAGCGACACAGAGGAGTGCTGATAATCCCAGGATTCAAACAAAGTGGTGCATTCATGAGCCAAGTGCTTCGTCTTTCTGGAACTGTGAGGTTAGTCACAGGAGGAGGGTTGAGGGATGTCCCGATCCCATTTTTAATTTCAGGTTCACTTTAGGTTTGAATTTATCCACCAGAGAGCGCTGACAAATTGTGTGTATTTTGGTCACATTAAAGGGATCAATTTTAAAGATGTCTGAGTGCGTTTTATAAAGACGAGAGGGGAAGGGGATACATTGGTATAACCAGCGTTTCTGAGGATTAACGGTATTTAAAATTTTGACTATGCAGCATTTATTTTCTTATTTAGATCCTTTTGTCAACTGGTTTTTACAACATCAATTCAGACCTTCTTAATTACTGAGAATCTTAAATATTTAATTTAATATTTAATATTTATTTAATTTTATAAACTAATATTGGATTATTCTTTAGTGTATTCTGTGTACTATATTCACCTTTTTATTTGAACCTTTTTAGCTTTTTAAGAAAACAAAACAAAAAACATTATTCACATTCACATATTTGCATTTTTTCTGAACTGAGATAATTTCTCCATACCTGATGCTCTCTCCTCTGGCTGCTGATGTTTTGGGGTATTTTAGAGTCTTGATGTGTCTCATAACGGTATTGTGTTGGATTGATCTTAGAAACTGATCTTAGAGGCAGTTTCCAACAGTTCTTGGGTTGTTTAAAGGTTCTTTTAAAGATGAAATCTTGTGAACATGATTGTCTATTAGCTATTAT
>NW_023340095.1:661730-675130 GCF_004916995.1 Morone saxatilis | reverse complement strand
ATTTGTCTTAGGTTGTTAGTCAGTAACATGTCTCTATTGCTGCCTATCTTGGCCAAAACAATATTTCTTGACAGGGTTTCCCTGTTGAATAAAGGTTAAAAATACTTTTTTAATTTAAAATGATTTAAATCAGACTTTTATCTATCTGATGCACAGATTGGTTCGGGACATCCCTTGAGGTGTTTTGTGGTTTTCGAGGGGGGTGAATTAATCTAGCAGAAAAGAGAAACTGGTTTATTTGGAGTGTAGTTTCAGAGGGAATCCGGCTGCAGCCAACGGATCCAGAAGTTACCTTCTTCCTCTTCGGTTACGGTGAGGGTGGCCGAGCATGCGGCCTCTCCGGCATTATTGGCTGCCCTGCAGGTGTACTGCCCCGCGTGCTCTGAGAAAGCATCGACTATGATGAGCGTGGCGGTGTTCGACACCTCATCGAAATGAAACACCACGTTCTTGGTGGGCTCAACAGGCTGCCGGTTGTGGAACCAGCTTATCTCTGGCTTCGGCATGCCAGACACACATGCATGAAAGCGGGCCACCTCCCCGTGTGGCACCGAGCAGCTCGTGATTGGCTGGATGAAAACTGGCTTTTGGCCAATGGAAGGTTTCTTTAGACTGGTGAGGCTGGTGGAGATATGCCACTGAGACTCAGCAGGACTGTCCACTGTTTGTTTTTGCCCTGAAAGGAAGCATGTTCATTGGCTTTATGTGCTTTATTTGATTCACACTCATCCCAGTCTGCACAATTGAGGTGATTTTCAGTTTGAAAGCAGTCTGCCTATGGTGGGAAGACTTTTTATTAAATCTGCTAGTTAGAAACCATCCTCACCAGTCCCTGTTTTCTGACTAGATACCTCTCTTGCCATGTGACTGCAAAACTTCTTGGGGAGATGATTGGGTCAGTGTGTGACTTTAAGAAAGTCGACACCAAAGCAAATCGACACCATAGCGCCTCGTTAAATCCTTCTGTTTTTATTGCTTCTTCTAAAGCATTTATTACAATCACAATAATGTTTATTAATTAATTTTAGTTTGTCTTCATTTATAAACCTCCCTAATGAATAACCAACAAAAAACATAAAGAACAATAATAGAAAAGAGTCCTCTCATATTTAGTGTCCCTGTAAAAACATTGTGATTCAAACTCACATCGCTGCTAGAGCTTTGAGACTACAGCTGCAACGATTAGTCAGTTTGTTCAATCAAATTCAGCTTCTTTGTTTCTTTTCATCTTCAAACCACTGAACTGGTGCTCACTGGGATGTGTGTTTGTGTTTCAGTAGAGAAAAGAAAAACGGCGCCACCACAGCTGGTTGACAACAACAACAAAACATCTGCATGTAGGTCACAAATGAAAGTGAAAACCAAAATAAAGACACTCCCGAAATTAACAAAGGTCTTCATTTGGTTTGAGATCTTGTGGCTGTTTCACCATCTGCATTAGTTTCTACATTCATTTATTCAGGTTTTTCCTTCATTTGTCACTTTTCTGTGTATTAACACTATAAAAGCTGACTGTTCTGTTCACCATTACGTTCTCAGTGTCGGGGTAAAAGCACTTCTTTGTGGTGAGGAACTTACCGTCCAGTGTCAGAGTGGCGGAGCAGGATGCGGTGCCGGCGTTGTTCGTGGCCACGCAGGTGTACTCGCCCTCGTCCTCCGGGTAAACCCTGGAGATCTCCAGCTGACAGCTGTCGTCAAACTGGGACATCCTAAAGAACTCAGACTGCTTGATCTCCTTCTCCTTGTGGAACCAGCTGATCTTCACGTCTGGACAGAGGAGAAAGGAAAAGAACGTTTGAGGAGGCAGACTGGATTTTCTGATGAAGATGTACTGCAGTGAAACCAGTTCATTCACTTGTGGGGATAATGGAAATCTGCACTAATTTCTCTGTGATTGGATGTTTCTTGCTTGCACAATAGTTGACTTTTCTCCTACAGTTTTTATGTCTGCAGGCTACTTGTACATTCAACTTCTTTGTCTAAAACCAGACATTTTCAAACACAGTTGTTCATATTTTGTACTAATTCAACAGGAGAATGTCCAATGTCCAACTTTCATTGCAGGAAGTGCCTGAAGTAACTTGCAACTGTATCGGTAAAATCTGATATAATGTTTCAGTTACCGAAGAGCTAATATCTTATTTAAGAGTAAGAGCACTCGCACAACTTCTCAGTTTAAGAGAAAGTCGTCTTGTCCCATTGTTGGAAACGAAGCAGCTGTTTAGTTTTTCATTGTTTTAATAAAAATGTTTTTGGTGCCTTCATGTAAGACAAAGTTACTTATTTCGATTCTGCTGTTTGAATAAATTGTGTCTCATTGTTGATGAAGTTCCACATTTCATCGTTTTAAGTAAGGCTTTTTCTTACCATCTCCGCGGACTCTGCACTGGAAGCGAGCCGGTTCTCCCTCGCGGGTCGAGGTGCTGGCGATGGGTGAGATGACAACGGGAGGAGCAACGGTAGCAGCCGAGTCCGGAGAAACCACTTCTGACACTGCAACACAAACACAAACCCGCGTCTACAGATGTCCTGGTGTTGATCTGAAACATTTCCCTGTTCGTGTCTGTCTAACGTCCCGTCTTACCTTCCACATTGAGCGTGGCGGTGCTGGTGGCGGTGCCGTACTCATTCTTGGCCTCACAGTTGTAGATGGCGGCGTCCTCTGGGAACACTTCGATCAGCAGCAGCGAGTGCTCGTTGCCATCGTGCAGGAACTTGCACTTGAAGCCCGGAGACAGAGCCTGGGAGTTTTTGAACCAGAAGACCTGAGGCTGAGGAACGCCGCTCACCTGCACGGAGAAGCGAGCTGGTTTACCGGCCTCCACCGACTGGGGCTCCATGTGGCGAAGGATCTGAGGCGGTTCTGGGACTGAACGAGGAGAAAAATAAAAGATGTAGTCAGACAGGAAGGAGGAGAATTGTTTTCACATTTCTTAATAAAACAACAAAGTTAAAGTAAAATTTGGTGTTAACTGGTTCTCATTAGTCTCATTGTTGAAGCAGACTCAATAAAACAGCATCAACCTTTCAAAAATCATTTAATCAGGAATGAGAAATTGTTATCTAATTAAAATCTGAGCAGCAGACTAAAAATAAAACAATGAAATAAAATCCGATTAAACAAAATAGAAACAACAGCACTGAGATAAACATTTTCTTTCATTGTCGCAGATGTAATCGTCAAAAATAAATGCAGTACCAAGGGTCGACCAGTAGAGGTCGCCATTTTAACTGTATCAAACAATTATCAAAAACATTTAGAAAACATTTTTAGGGTTTGGATTGTTTGTCACTGAATTTTGACGTGACATGACGTGACATGCTTTGTGTAATTGTGACGGCCATTTTAAATAAGTAAATAATTAAATTATTATCTAGTTGCAGCCCTAATTAGGTCCTTATCCACTAAATCAAATTGGCATTATGGTGCATAAATATATATATAAACGTTTTTTGTAGGTTTAAGTAATACAGAAAAATTCATATCAAAATTAAATGACCACTGAGGAGAAAGATGGATCAAAATAACCATAAGCGAATTTGGTTGATATGGAGCCGATTGGAGAGAAAAAATACAAATGTGAAAAACAAATGAGCATTTTTTCCTCACCTACATGCTCTATATTTCCTTTCCAGGTTCCGTAAGGGGCTCCGCAGGTCGATATGGTGAATGGTTCATATTTTGTTTTTTATGTTGTCAACAGTAAAGCTTTAAATTCCTCCACACATCTTACATTTATATATTATATATTGGGCTACATATGGTCTCTCTTTTTCCCCTTTATATTGCATCATTCAAATGAAAATAAATATGTGATAAATCTTATTCCATTAAATGATTCTCATCAGTCTCTGTGGTATTAATCCTCTGGCTGCACTCACTGTTCACTCGGAGGTGCATGGTGCTCCTGTTTTTGCCGGCGATGAAGGTGTACTCCCCGGCGTCGCTCCTGTAGGTCTCGGAGATGGTGAGGCGGTGCAGCTTCCTGATGGCCACGTAGTTGAACCTCTCTTCCACCGAGAACTGGATCTCCACACCGTTCCTCAGCCAGTGACCCTCCACATCGTCCTCGTTCACCTCGAATTCGAATGTCGCTCTGTGTTTCTCCAAAACCTACGAGGACGGAAGGATTTAGAGGTTTAGACGTCTTTAAAACCTGCACATTGACCACTTTGGTTTAAATGAACGTCCGTCTCACCGTGATTTCCCGCTCGGCAGGTTCAGAGATCCGGATGTCGCGGCCCTCCACGATCAGCTGGGCCTTGGAGACACTTGATCCGGCCACAACCGAATACTCTCCAGCATCGGACATACGGACTGTCTGGATCATCAGGCGGTGAACGTACTTCTCTGCTGTCACTGTGTACCTGTGGACACAGCACAGAGACTCTCAGCTCAGCTCATTTCAAATGCTGTTGTTAAAGTGTCAGCTGTAGGAAGGTTCATTGCGGTTCTTTTAAGACGACATTACCTTTCCTCAGTCATGTCCATCTCCTGGCCGTCCTTCATCCACATCACCTGAATGTTTGGCTCAGAAACCTCACATTCAAAAATAGCCTTCTTCTTCTCTGTGATCTTTATGTCCTTGATTTTCTTGGTGAATTCAATCACACGAGCTGAAAACAAACAAAAAAAAACATCATCTGTGACTTCTTCACAGGTCGAATTTCAGATATTGTCAGTTTGGGCCTTTCAGATGAATCCAGACCAGCAGATTAATTAAAGTGTTTCTGTCCCTCGTCCTTTGAACTAAACATTCAAACATTTTTTCAAACGTACAATCGTCAGAAAAACAGACAGAAAGAGAAACCACCCCACATGTTTTATGCTAAGTGAAGTGTAATCTCCACAGGCAGCCGGGAAAATCCCAAATCTCCCTCGGAGTGTTTAATGAACTAATCAGTCAACTCTGAACGTGTAATGCTTTGTATTACCTTCGACGAACAGGTTAGCGGCGGTGGCGGCGGACCCGGCCACGAACTGGTACTCTCCTCCGTCTCCGAAGTGAACGTTTCGGATGGTGAGCGAGTGCGTGAGCTGCCGGCTGCGGACCTGGCATCTGTCCGAAGACTTGACCTCCACGCCGTTTTTCAGCCATTTGTAGGTGATGCCCTCGTAATTGACGGTGACCTCGAAGGTAATAGTGTCTCTCTCCTGAGCGTTCAGATCCTTCAGCATGGAGGTGATCATGACAGCTGGAGACGAGAGAACAGGCCGGGTGAAACACAGAAATACTACAATCACTTCTGAAAACGTATTATTATCATTAAACTTTAAATAAATGTTCTTTGGTCTGTTTTATGTTTTACAGCTGCAGTTAAAGCTTACAGGATGAATTTTGTTTTTTGTTTTTAATTCATTACATAACATTTTCAGATGTTTATTTTATGATATTTGATACATTTTTTGTTCTAATTATGGTCAAACTTACATTATAAATCAATTATATAAATAAAATGTATATTATAATCATTACACTAAAACTTCTAATTCTGCTGCTACTACAAAAAATAATGACAATAATAATCTTTGATTTTTGAATTACAAATTAGAAATAAAATAAATATATAATACAATATATACATTAAACTTAATTTATTCTTGAGGGTTTGGAGGGCTACTTTAGATTAATCATTATTACGATTGTTACTAATGACCTTAGAAAATTTAGTAACTTGATTACTTTCCATTACTTTACTTACTTCAACACCAAATTTGCAAATAAAGACAAAGACAAAATGAGTGTTATTAAGAAGTACTGATGTGAGTGTAAGACAACAGAACAATGTGAACGTAGAAAACAAAATGGAGACAGAAAAAAATGAAAGTTTTTTTTTTTGTTTTGTTTTTATTTTGGGCTTTTGGCCTTTATTTGACAGCTGAAGATACAAAGGGAAGGACTCAGTCTTTATACATAAGCCAGCTCTACCAGGTGAGCTATAGGGCAACATCAACAATGTGTCCTCTGCTTAGTGTGTTTCTTTAAATTGTAATTAATAATCCCCATTTTTACTAAATGTAACTGTAATATGACTACGTATTTTTCTATAATAGATTAGTTACCCTGTTTTTGGTATCCTGATTATGCAACTCAGTTACATGTAATCCATTACATTAATAGTGAATTTGGTTTTATTTTTTTATGTGTATTTGTTTTCACATGCAAATTTCACAAAAATGACAAAATATTGCAAATTATCATTATTATAATTATAAATCCACTTTTTGTTTGGTTCATCATCTTTAAGTCAGATTTCTAAAGTTCTGAAAAGGTTCAAATGTTTTTACTTATTGTTCCCATGATACTGCTAGAGGAAGGGAACGAAGGCCAGTTTGATGAGTTTAAGAAGACAGTACCAAGGTGGTTTTCTTGCCAGGTATCTTTCCATCCGGAAACTCCGTAAATGACCTCACTACTGTATTCCTGTAGCTTTTACTTTAATAGGAAATTTAATCTTAATAATTAAATCTTTATCCTGAAGAGACTGGCCACATGGGAAACACACAGAAACTCAGCTGACCATAAAGTAAGACCCTCCTCTGTTTGTGCAGAGCGCCGTCAGTCTCCCTCAGAGACATTATCTTGGTGTGATCTGAGTGGTTTTGACGTGAACGTGGTCTTACGGTTAACGGTGAGCGTTGCAGAGACTTTGTCGTTCCCGCAGATGAAGGTGTACTCTGCCGAGTCGTCCCTGCTGGTGTTCATGATCTTCAGCTGGTGGAGTTTTCCCTGAACCACAATCCTGAACTTCTCGCTCATCTCAATCTCCACGCCGTCTTTCAGCCAGGTGGACGGCACGTTGAAGTGAGAGACTTCACACTCAAACGTGGCCACCTGGGTCTCCGGGACCACCACACTCTTCATGGGTTTGGTGACTCGCAGAGCTGCAAGAGACGAACCCGAGAAATAACACAAGTCAGAAGAATTGAGAGTAAAATAGAGTCCGTGGAGCACTGTGATAGGATGTGTGATCACTTTTCCATACAAATGAACAAAGTAAAAATTATAAAATATACAGAAATATACACTTAATTACATAAAATACTAATTACAATTATTAATAAAATAAAGATTTCTCTAAAAATTATTTTGAATAAATAATATAAATAAATAAAAAGTACCAAAATTCGTCTGGAACAAATGAAATGTATGATACATTTCTACAAAAGCTACTCATACATATACCTACTATATATATACGTATATGATATATATATATATATAATTAAAATAAATCAAGTAAAACATAATAGAATTTATAATCAAATAGAACTGTGATTGTAATTTTTTTAAATAAATGTACAAAAACTAAAACAAATACATATTACAAAATAAATTACAAATTAAAATTCATTCATTTTCTAATCCTTTTAGTTTTAACTGTGATACTGTAACTTTTTCATTATTTAGATTATAATTATTAATAGTATTAGTATTACTGTTATTATTAGGAATACATTACGCACCCTCCACGGTGAGCATGGCGCTGCACTGCAGGTGTCCGACCACAGCCGTATACTCTCCTGCATTGCTGCTGTCAACGTTCTGCAGGATCAGTTTGTGAGCTTTCCGCTCCGACAGAATCTTACACTTGTCGCTTGACTTCAGCTCCACGCCTTTAAACATCCACCTGACGGGGATGTTGTCATGTGACAGGCTCATCTCGAAAGAGGCGGTGCTGTCCAGCAGTGATGTCACGTCCTTAATCTTCTTTATGATTTTGATCGCTGCAAAGTACCAGATATGAGCAATGAGTTTATTGGGAAGTCGTAGATTATGGGGCGTACAGTAAATCAGTGAATCAGTAATACTCACTCTCTACGTTGAGTCTGGCGTTGGCCGACAGTTTTCCCAGTTTGAAGGAATAAACAGACTCGTCCTGTGTGTTGCAGTTCTTGACCTTCAGCGTGTGGACCATGCCGTCGGTGGTGATCTCGTACTTGTCGCTGCTCTGAAGCTCCACACCGTTTTTGATCCACTGGGATCCTTTCACGTCGGGGTGGGTGAGCTCCAGGGTGAATACCGCCTCCTGGGTCTCTGTCACAGTCTGGTTCCTCAAAGTTTTCTTGATCTTCACCGCTGCAGAAACAGAGGACTCAGTATTTATAAGATAGTATACGATATAAGAAATAACATATCGAGGATTTCTCTATTTTTAGAGACTTGCCAGTGGGGCCGATAAAATGTGTTGTTTGTACTGCAGGTGGTGCTAGAGGAAATGTCAGTGTTCACTAAATTTTGCATTTGTATAGCAGCTAAGAGGGTCTTTGTTATTTGAAATTTGTTATTTGAAAAAACTAATAAATAAAACTGTTTGTATAGGCGCACTAAAAATTGACTTTGGGGAAGTAGATTTCTGCCTATATGGATAAAAAACACTGATGTTGAACCCTGCACCTTGTATCGTAATCCTGTGTCATCTTGAAATAACCACATATTTCTTGGTCTTATGTGGACACCGAATATGTGAGAAGCTTACCCTCCACCCTGAGGTTGGCGGTGGTTTTGGAGTTGGCCACCTGGTAGCTGTACTCTCCGACATCCTGTGGTCTGGTGATGATGATGATGAGGCGTCTGACAGCTCCCTTTACCTCACTCACCACGTTCTCGCTGAAGTCCACAGGCTTACCCTCCTTCAGCCACTTGCCCTCAGCGTTGGCGTTGGCAACTTCACACTCCAGCTCAGCTGTCTGAGACTCCGCCACCGTTACGTCCTGCAGGGGCCGTGTAATGGCTCCACCTAGTGGCAGCACATGGAAGCAGTTTTTTTTATGGTTTTGGGGCAAAAGATCTGACCATAGATCACATGATAAAAACAAAATTTACATTTGATTATATAGTCTTGACTTAATGACTTGATTTAAAGCCTGTATTAAATATTTGAACAAATGTATTGTTTCAAACAAACCCAAAGTAAGGGGTACATTTATAGGGTTACATTGTTATGCTAAAGGTATTATTTGTAACAGGGGTTCTTAAGAATCAGTGAATGTGTAAATTAGTTCACTTGAATGTCATTGGAACGCAGAAGGCAATAATCTCGTAAAGAGTTTAGACGTACCGGAGACAGTAAGCTTGGCGCTGGATGTCTTTTCACCGGCATGGAACATGTACTGGCCCTCCTCGTCCTTCATGGTGTCAATGACCGTAAGAGAGTGAGCCTTGCCCTTGGTCTCCATTTTGTGTTTGGGTCCAGGTTTGAGCTGCTGGCTCCTGAATGTCCAGAGTGGGTCGATACCGGGGTGAGAAACTTCAACATTAAAGGTGACGTTCTGGGACTCTGAGCACACTTTGTCCTCCATGTGCTTCACAATGTGTACCTCTGTAAAGACAACAACGTGGTTAAAACACAGAACTGGAATTGGGATCTAAAAACAGGATCCGGGGAAAAAATAAATCAGTCTTACTTTCGATAGTCAGGCTGCAGCTGGTGTCGACCTTGCCAACCACCAGTTTGTAGTGTCCTTCATCAGAGGCGTAGGTCCTGGTGAGAACCAGACGCTGTTTGGCTCCCTTTGCCACAGTTTGGACTCGGTCACTGGGTACCAGCAGTTTATCATTGTGGTACCATTTGACTGAGCTGATGTCCTGAGCTGAGATCTTGGCCTCCAGAACAGCCTTGGTGCCTTCGATGGAGGACACATCCTTCAGTGGCACCACAATGTCAATGGCTGTAAGGAAAGATAATAAAAATATGACAAAGATGTAAGGATTTGGTGTGTTTTCGTGGTTAGAGTTTGGTATCACTTAGATCTGATGTTAATTCTGACTCTTACTTTGAACACTGAGTTTGCCAGAGGTGGAAATGTCTTGGGCGGGAACCACAAAAGAGTAGGAAGCAGCATCTTCTCTGGTGACATTCTCTACCAGCAGCTTGTGCACCAGTTTGTCAATAACGATGTGGATGCGGTCCGAGGCGGAGATGGCCTGGCCGCTCTTCATCCAGGTTCCCTCAACGTTCTCCTGGGAGAACCTGACCTCCAGCTGAGCGATGTCGCCCTCACACACTGTGAGGTCGGTCAAGGGCTGCATCAGGGTCACTGGGCGCACTAAAGATAGAGAAACCCCATTATTATCACATTATACTACAGCCACCAATCACAGCACCTACTGATCGTCTCAGGATTTCTAAATGCAAAGTAGTAGTGCTTTATAAAACACTGAAAATGGATGTCCTGAGCAATGTTGAGCAATGGTACAACAAGGACGACAGGGAAACGACTTCTGCATGACACCACCCTGAAGACTCTGGATTGGTTCTGCAGTGCAGTTTTTTTTTTTAAACTCACTAATTGTTTCCACCCAATTTTACCAAAGAAAGCTGGGAGAAAGTATTCAGAGACTAGCTTATGAGTCTACCAATGACTGAATCACAAATACAACAAATGTTGTATTTGTTTAATAATGTTGTATTTGTTTAATAACCTACAAATATGAGTATCAATACATTTACAAGAACACTACCTTTGAGAAACCCTTTTGAGAACCAGTTTATCCACATACTTCACTACTCTGTTACGTTACTTACATTTCATCTTCAGTGAGGCGCTGGTCCTCAGATCTCCACATACAAAGGTATATTTCCCCTGGTCTCCCTTTCTGACATCCTTGACGGACAGGGAGTGTCTTCCTCTGCGGGAGGACATGACATATTTGCTGCTGGGAGAGAGCTCCTTATCTCCGAAGAACCAGCTGCCCTCGGCATCCTCACGAGACAGCTCAACCTCAAACTCTCCAGCGTATGTCTCTGGCACCTCAATGTTCTCCATGTGTTTTACGAGCTCCAGGGCAGCACCTGAATACAGAACGATATCAAGAGCCATTATCTACCAATCCACCAAAATAAGACAAAAGACAACCACAGATGGAAAGAACAGGGTTCCCACAAATTTTCATGGACAAAATTTCTAAGCTTTTCTGTGATTTTCTAAGGATCCATGATAAAATTTCCACAACCTATAAGCACAGAGAACCCTGAAAGACTCTTGGTGTAAACATTACCTTCTACATGGAGCCTTGCGCTAGTCCTGATGCTCTCATCATCTGTAACCACACAAGTGTATTCGGCATCATCCCTCATTTCAATTGTCAGCACAGACAGGAAGTGGACCTTTCTGTCTGAATGCATTCTGTATTTGTCTCCGGAAAAGATCTCTGTGTTGTTCTTGAGCCATTTGACTTTGACGAAAGGTTCGTTGGTTTCACACTCAAAAGTCATCATGGTATCCTTCTCATTTGCACTGACATCTTCCAGGTGTTGGGTAAAGTTAACTGCTGCCTTGGCTGCAAGGAGAACATATGAAGTCAGACTTTGAAATAGATTACATAATCAATGAGCATATTACTGGAGAGGTTTGGTAAAATGGCTTTACCTTGCACCAGCAGGAAGGCATGGCTTGAGGCCTCCCCAGCGACATTCATGGCTTTAACCATGATGCTAGCTGAGTCCTCTACTGTGACATCTCTGATCACCAGTTCACACACGTGATCCTCAGACCAGTACCAGTAAATACGGTCTGACTTTTCCACCAGAATGCCGTTCTTGAACCACTGGCACTCAGGTTCTGGTCTGCCAATGACTCTGACTCGGAAACGAACCTCATCCATTGGAGCAACTGTCTTGCTAGTAATGCGTTCCAGGATCTTGGGTGCCTCCATGCTGGGAGAGAGCTGGACCCTCTCTGGTTTGATTGTGGGGATGGTGACTTTGCCCTGTTCCTCCAGCAACTTCTTCTCAGCTTCTTCTTTCTCCTTCAAGCGATGAAGCAGATCGTCCTTAGTCTTCTTCAGTAGATCTTCATAGGAGTCGTCCCTCTTGCGAGACTTGAACTCCACAGCAGAGATGGACTCATAGAAACCTTCCTCTGTTCTACGCTTGAACTTGCTCTTCAGTTCGTCTGACTCCTCTGTGGTTTTCTCGTGAACAATTCTCTGTGCCTTACGCAGCTTAACTACTTCTCTGTCCTGTGCGGCCTCAGCAGATCGGTCGACCTTCACAACATCAAATCCGGTTCTGCCAGGCTCACGTGGGGCTTCTGCAGCCTTTGATTCTGGAGCACGGCGCAGTACGGATCTAAAGTCCTCTTTCTGTTGGATCTCCAGCTTCACAGTGTGCTCAGTTGTGCCAAGAGGATTGTCTGCAACCACCCTGACCTCTCCTGAGTCGTAGGACTTGATGTCAACAATCTCCAAATAGTAAATACCATCATAACGAAGTCTGTATCGCTTGCTTTTGCGGATGAGTTGTCCGTTGATGTACCAGTTAACCTTGGGTGCTGGATAACCAGTCACTCTGCAGCGGAATCGTGCAATGTCACCTTCCAGGACTCTGGCCGGTTCAGGGAGCAGCACAATATCAGGTTTGGTCTTTTCAAATTCGTCGTCAGTGGTTACTCCTGCAGGTCCTCCCTCATGAGCAATTCGCTCAATCTCATCCATTCTGTGTGGAGCCCTCCTGCCTTCGGGAAGCTGTGTTTCCTCGACTAGGCCCTTCTCATCCTTAACAATCAGGGTGGCCGAAGTCTGGTCGACTCCAAACTTGTTTGTGGCTCTGCAGGTGACGACGCCACTGTCTCTGGCATAAGCAGCTTCATAATCAAGACTGCAGTAGCCGAATTCATTGACCATGCGTAACCTGTTAGCAGCATCCAGGGGTTTGCCATCATGCAGCCACTCCACTACCATGGTGGGATCACCGATAGGAGTCAGTCTGCACTCAAAATGAGCTGGACCGCAGCGCTTCATTCTGATAGAGGTCAGCTTCTTCTTGAACTGTGGTTTCTGCTGCTTCTCTTTGTCATAAAGGTCACCTTCCTCCCATTGCTCTTGACCATATCGCATATGAAGGGGCTCCAACTCCGGAGCTGCGATCTCCTTGGCTTTGTAGGTTCCTTTGGTAATAATGAGCTTCCTCTCAGCTTGAGGAGCAGTGAAGTCCACCTCAACGTTGACTCTGCAGCGAGTGGTGTCTCTGCCAGCCTTGTTGATGGCTGTAGCAGTGTACCAGGCGCTGTCTGAGCCTGAAGAAGATGCAATCTGGAATTTGGCCTCTCCTTTAGTTCCGTCAATCCTGAAATACGTAACCATTCAGATACATTGATCAGGACATTTACTAAACTACTCACAGCTTTACATATAATATTAAAATGATTCATAGCTAAAATTAAAGGTACATACTTGATATGTGGGTGCTTCTGCGGGGTGATAATGTCACTGTTTTTCAGCCAGACGATGTCAGGCAGGGGGTTTCCAATGGCTTTGACAGCCAACTCAACCAGAGTGCCCTGCTTCACAGTAATGTTCCTCAGCTTCTCAATAAACTGAGGGCGTGCCACGCTTTCTCTAGCTGTGGATGGTGCAGAACAAAACAACATTTAATAAAATTATATATATATATAT
>NW_023340095.1:654382-661630 GCF_004916995.1 Morone saxatilis | reverse complement strand
CTGAGCTAACCGGGCGCCCATAAAATTATATTTTTGTGAATGCAGTCCAGAAGACTAGCTGCTGGTTATAATATTAACATATATTGAATGTATCAGGCGGTATCTGACACAGACTTACCATCAACAGTAAGAGTTACAGAGACAGAGGTACGTCCAGCTCTGTTCTGAGCGATGACTGTCCACTCTCCAGAGTCTTTTGGCATGGCTGGGACAATAATCAGGGACTGGGTACCATCCTCTTTAATCACTATCTTGTGGGTGTAGTCATTGATCACTTGTTGTCCTTGGAAAAGGAGAAAAAAACAGTTATACAAGTGCCTGAAGCAACAGATAAAGGTTGGTTTCAAGAATATGTCTTGTTTCTCTTACCATTGTGGAACCAGTATGTTTCAGGCATTGGTCTGCCAACAACCTTCAAGTCGAATCTGGCAGTCTGCCCCTCTGAGCATTTTATTGAGGAAGGCTTCATAACAAACACAGGTTTGTAGAGTCTTTCCAGCTGGGCCTCGTCTGTGTCGTCAAGCCTGCGGGCGGGAGAACGTCCAGGAGAACGGCTGGAAGAACGGCCGGGTGAGCGGCTCAGAGAGCGAGGAGATGTGGATCTGAGAAAGGAGCAGGGTTGTCAGTTTCAAGCTAAGTAATGGCTTACACAAGGAGTTTCTGGTCACTTGGCAAATGTTGATTGGTCTCCACCAACTCCTGAGGAAAATATCTGGCTCTTTAGCTGCTAAAGCTCAAAAATATTAATCTACTAGTCATTAACGTCGTCTATTTGCTGCTTGATGCCGAGCAGGTAGTGTAAATTGTTTTGTATTTTTTTGCTTTTTCACTCACTCAAGAAAGTGAGAGTGGTGAAAACCAAAAAAGAAAAGTTGTGGGATGGAAAATGAAAACAATGAGCCGGAAAAAGCTATAGAAATCCGCAGGGTTCAGAACAGCAGAGTCTTTAGACTCATCAATTTGAGCGACCCCTTTCACATTAAAAACCAGTACCGACAATAATCACTTTAACTTCTTCTAGTGCCTCTTTGAAACAAGCACTTATGGCCTACATTGGAAAACTTCTGATGCTTTTGACTTAGCGAAGTTCCTTTTTCTCACTTGTAAATGAAACCTCACCTGATCCTCTGCATCGCTGGCTGTGGTGTGTATCTCTGAGGTGTTACAGTTCCGGACGGCTCCACATACAGCTTCCCAGAACTGACTGAATTTCCCTTCATGTTAGCTGCAAAGGCGGTATACACGCCCTCATCCTCTGGCAGCACAACAGGCAGACGAAGACTGGCTCGTCCATCCTGCAGGACCTCCATCTGGTAACGGCCACCAGCTCTGATGCGCTGGCCATCTTTGTACCAAACAATCTGGCAGACAACAGAAGATAATTTTAAACATCCATTTAACTTCTCAGCATCAGGTCCTGCAAAGGGTTTTAAGTGTTCTTTTGTAAAAGTCTTCTCTAATATAGACACAAACTAATATACTGTATGTATGAATGTATGCTGACATTTAGTGAAGGCTTTGAAACAGCTTGTAAAACCTGTTGGCAGCTGAACAAATTCACAAAATGTTGAGGACCCCCAAATGTCTCCTGAACCATATCAGACATATACCCAGCTTTGAAGAATGTTGGTTATTTTAGTAATAATATTTTAGTAAGATTTCCAACTCAGTACCTTTGGCAGTGGCTTTCCACCCATCTTGCAGTGGAAAGTGACGCCCATTCCGTCCATGATCCGGTAGTTTTTGACCGGCGTCTCAAAAGCCGGCTGCACTGCCTCCTCCTCTGCTACAGTCACCATCAGTTCTCCATCCTCTGTCACCAGCTCTCTGTAGGTAATCCTCATGATACGGAGCTCAATCTCCTGGATGATCCTCTCTTCAAAGGCTGAAATGAGGAATTCCTGCAACAAAATGTTTGCAATGTTTAACATGAAATATGAACTAAGGATTACTGAGACTGCTATATAATCTTGGTTTTATAGAACTACGGGTGTTTAGGAAGAAAGTACCGTTTCAGAGACAAAGCTCATGGGGGTTGTCACCCTCCTCTGTTCCATCTCGTATTGACTCACAACCACAGAGGGCTCCTGAATCACTGTTGTCGTCACTTCAGTTTTATATGTCACGTCATGCTGCTTCATATAGGCTTCATATGCCTCTGTAAACACAGATACACAAAAACTGTGAGCCAAAAAAGCTTTCCTTAATGCATGGTTTAAATGGTTTAGTCACAACAGAAGATGCCTCTCTGAGGTTGGGCATTTCCTGGATGGGGAAACAAAAGGATACGGATACCTTCCTCCAGCAGGCTGGCGGTGGCTGAGGCTTCTCCGTGGGAATTCTTTATGTAGATGGAGTATTCTCCAGCATCATCAGCAAAGGTCATGGAGATCTCCAGTTTGCATTCTCCAGTCTCTTTCTTGTAGGCGACTTTATATCTGATGGCAAAAAACAAAACAATAGTTATCTATTGATGTCTGATAAGTTGTTTTGTGAACTGGAAACTCCACTGACCAGACCTCTGTTTCACAAGACCAAACCTGAACCATGGAGGAACTACTGAGATCCATTATTTAAATAGAACATAGCCTATGTGAGTGTTATAGAATATATAATGGAATTATTTTTATAATACAGATACAGTGTGTATGCAGCACTTACTTTACATGGTCAAAGTGGAGCTAATTTCGAATATTTCATATACTTTTACTTACTTACTTTTTTTTAATACTTTTTTTGTAGTTTAATCAAAACAAACTATAATATTTTATAGGCTCACCATATGTGTTCATGTAAAAAGTACAATAAATTCACTGAAATATGGAGTAGAAGTATAAAGTGAAATCAAAAAGAAATACTCAGATAAAGCACAAGTAACACAACTTTTCACTAGTGACCATTGGTGGGCGATTTAGAGACTAGAACCAGGCTATAAAAAGGTTTTGAAGAAGCTAAAGTAAGATTTGTACCTGTATCCAGTAGTGAGTGGCACACCGCTCTTCTTCCAGATGATGTGGGGTTTGGGGTTTCCTCCGATCTGGCAATCGAAGACGACGCTTCCTCCCTCCACCAGCATCTGAGCGGTCGGTTTCTTGATGAAGAAGGGAGCAGCAGACTCTCCTGCACTCACCTCCACTACCATCTGTTCCTTCATCTCAACGGAAACGCTGAAGGGAAACCAACAGCTCCATCAAACACTACAGCCTCAGAAACCTACATGTGATATTACAGTGGCTCATTGGGCCTGTTGGGTAACAATATGTCAGACTTTTACAACTCACGTTTTCTCTTGAGTGATTCCAGTTTCAGTAACAGTTGTCACTTCCTCTCTGCTTTCAATTTCTTCTGACACTACAACAGAGTAAAAGGTTGAAAGAATGAATGCTGTACAAAAACTAAAACTTTTTTTTTCTTAAAAAGTTTTAAGATTGTTCTCCAACCTTTTAGACGGACATTATTATTAATTTCTAAAATCAACTTGCAGACCTCAGTCTATCACATTACATCTGTTTTACTGTTGGTATTTCTGTATTACAGTCGTGTATTATCAGGGTAAAAAAATAGCCGCCAAGCACCAAATGCAGGTAAATTCTGGGTAAAATCAGTATAACTCAAAGGGCCTTTGTTTATTGTCACCTTTGACAAGCAGGTAGCAGGAGGTGCTGATGGTTCCTGCCTCGCTGGTAGCGGTGCAGGTGAAGCGGCCGCTGTCTTCAGCGAACGCCTCACGGATCACCATCCTGGCGAATCCGCTATTGTAAGTGATCTGGAAGTCGATGGAGCTCTCGATCTGGTAGTCCTCTCTGAACCACATGATGACGGGAGCGGGCTGGCCACTGATCTGACACTCAAGGGTCACTGACTCGCCCTCTGTCACTGTCACGTTCTTCAGGCCCTGAACAGCAAAAAGAAACACCTTCAGACACCTGGACAGACTGACACTTTCAGTTTTCAATTTAAATTTTCACTGTAAAGTGAAATTACTTAACTGGATATGTGGATGATTTATTTAAGTGTAAGTATGTATAAACTCACAACTTCTAACAGTTACTGTTCATTAGTTTTGCATGTTCTTTAATCATAAACCAAATAATTGGATAACTCCTCATTTCTCTGTTACAGTAATTACATTTTCGAGGAAATAAACAGGAAGTGGACAGGTAAAGTACTCACAGCTATAAGAGTGGGAGGAACAACAGGCTCCTGAGCTCTTGTGGGCACTGCAGCCGCCTCCTGAGGAAACACAACAATACGTGTCAAACTTCATCAAACACAGAAAACAGCAAGGTGTTTCTCAGCAGTGGAGTTCTGTGAGGATGGAGGGGTAGAAGCCGGTTATAACAGATAAAAACCCTGCAGAGAGGACAGAGGGATGAAGGTCAACGGGTGAAGACAGGAAGAAGAAGAAGAAGAAGAAGAAGAAGACTCTTCATGAGGCGGGTGAAGGGCAGCGTGTGATTGGCTGCTGCGTTATGGTGAAGAGGATGGTGACAGTCCACACGGGGTTAAATTGGGGGAAGTGAATAGAGGACTACAGCGACGGGGTCGGACCAACCTGAGGTTCCCAGTCCTCAAACTCCTCCTCACTCACTGCGTAACCTCCGCTTGGCTGTAACTCAAACTGACTCTGATATCGGATGTCTTTAAATGGCGGTGGGAGGGGCTCCGGCGTCACTCGCACCTCCACCGTGGCTGCTCTGCGAGCCGGACTGGGAGACTTGACGGGCTTGATGATCTTTCTGGCAGTATGGGGGGATCTTAACTCTTTCTGCAGAGTGGCGATAGCAGAGCCAGCGATAGACACCTGACCGAGCCAATGAGAAGAGCGTTAACCATCGTCACAAACAGAATTTCCAAAGTCCACGTTCAGCTGAGGATTAGTGAGCGGGAGGAGCGGTGGAGAGCAATTCATTTTCCCAGCAAGGCGTAGACAAAGTCTAGAAACACTGAGGTTAAGCCTTCCTTCTTTCATTGGGATATTTAATGTTTTATTTATTCACTTCATGTAGCTGTTTTCCTCTGAAAGTGATTAGAAACTCAACTCAACTAAATCAGCCCGAACTATCTCAGGACCATCTCCGTGCTGCCAGGTATTTCATTCTGATTAGTTTGGGAAGTGTATCTATGTTCCCAGGGTTTGGATTTCCCAGTGTCCATGGTTTCAAGGTCCTGTGTGCCATATAAATCTGGGGAACATAGGACCCCACTATGTTCCTACTGGAATACTGGAACTAGCCTATGTAATACAGTATATTTTCTTATAATTATGGAATGTGAACTGCAGTTTTTAGACTACAGAGCACCTGACCTCAGTGTGTTCAATGATAGCTACAGCCCTGAGCCCTACACAGTTCTTATATAGAGATAGTCAAAAACAAAGCAAAGAAGAGGTTACCACAGCATGACAATGATCTGGAGAGGGAACATCACTGCAGATCACAGACCGATCAGGACTGATCCTTTTAATTTTTATATACACAGATTAAAGGGAGATCTGACTACTGTGTCTGCCACATTTCATATCAATCTAACAAGAAGTGGCCAATAATTGATATCAGGCACACAGCCTGCAGATGAACAATAAAACATTTTTAATATGTTTTTAGTGCAACTTTCAGATTTTCAAGAGAAACAACTAGACTGACTCTGTGGCAGTTTTAACTGACTTACTGGTTTAAAAAACAGACCATTTTCTTCAAAAACATTGCTCTGTAGCTCAAATTCGAGGCTGTTCTGTACCAGGTTTTCTAATAAATGTGACAACTTTTGATCAACCCATATCAATTTCAGGTTTAAATGAACAGATAATTTAGTTGGTTGAACCTATAAGGATACTTGCTAATAATGATAATGTGTGTATTCGTTTATCCCTTGTGTAGTTCATGTCTGGATTCATTATCTTTCCTTAAGTGGATGCAGAAAATCTAAAACTAAAACTAATTTGGGAAAGTAGTTGAAACTGAAACTGAAACCCAAAAAACTGAAGCTAAATTTGATCAAACTAGAAATTTTAAGTATGTGTAATAAAACAGTTCATCACATTTCATAGGAAACAATACAAAAGTTTGTAGTTCCAGTGGATCACCACAAACTGCAGCTGGTGGCTGTGATGCTGTGGTAGCCTCAAATCAGAAAAAGTGATGTAATATTTTAGGATGGGCGATACAGTGAGGAGGAAATCAAAGTGAATCACACCACAAAACAGTGGAGACTGTGTGTTAAGATGTGCGTGTGTTAAAGATGAAATGGAGGATTCTGGATGATGACGGCGGGCCTGCAGCTCCTCTCCTTACCTCGTGGCTAGGTTCGTGTTTAGGAACAGAAACTTTAGAAACTGTGAAATGTGGAACTGGGGACGGGGAGACACCAGTGTCCACATGGGAGGAGATTTCTGTTGTTCTCTGAATCTGGAGCAACCAACAGAGTTCATTGAGCGGTTAAGAAGACTCTATTCTTATTGTCAGATATATAATATCATATCTACCATGAATTCAGTAAACTCCTCCGACCTGTGAGACCTGGACTCTGTGTTGCTCTGAGGTCACAGTAACAGCAGCTGGCGGTTCAGCAGGCAGTGTTTCTGTTACAAAAATGTGTTTCTCTGCTGTCATTTCTCCACCCTGCTGCCTTATCTCCGCCTCTACAGCCTCCTCCTCTTCAGCTACCCCGCCCTCCGCGTGCACGCGGACGCGAGCGAGGTCAACGGCAGCCACCACTGTGGCCACCGCCCCGGCTTTTTTCCCTCCCTCAGCCTGGAGACACAAAAAGTAGCACATAGATCTCAGGGCGTCCATGGCAGGAAGTGGGGAGGAAGATTCTTGACCAAAAGACTGAAAAAATACTCCCATAGTGTACGTAAAAGAGACAGAACAACATTGAAACAATCATAATCAATGAATCCTTGGAGCCATGCATCGTGCAACATTTGAGCGAAACATGCAATTTACTCTTGAGTGTGAAGCAAAATCTTGTCATTTCATGAAGAAGAGCAGGTACAGTGGGGAAATATAGGGCGAGGAAGAGGAGAGTTCCAACAGTCGCTCCATTAAATGAGAAGAAATCCACCTTCCAACCAACCTCATCACATTTAACCACATGGCAACCTGCTAAGTTTTATGAATCTAGCTTCTAATGGTGACATACAGTATGTTGTACAGACTGTAAAGCTTAAGGATAATTCGGGCTCTAAACAACACCATCAGATATCACATAACTGTTGCTACAAGAATAATCAGGTTTCCATCCAAA
>NW_023340095.1:642883-654333 GCF_004916995.1 Morone saxatilis | reverse complement strand
AAAAACATGAATTTATGTGTATTTACACATATTTTGTGTATCACGGCTGTCATTTTACCTAGTCTGTCAATGCACTTTGTAAACTCTGTTTTTATAAGGTGCTATATAAATAAAGTTATTATTATTGTAATTATTATTATTATTTGTTCTTAATGTCTTTCCTGGTTAAGTAAAGGTTTAATACATTTAAAAATTTAAAAAGAAAAGCTTTATTAAAAGCAATATTCCTTAGATTTATGACATTTCCCACTGATTTTTTAAATGTTTTTCATGCACAAAGTGAAACTGTGACTAAGTGTAGCTTTTACACAATGTGGAGTCAAACAAGGCTCGATACAATGTCCTTTTTTATTTTAGATTGCCACCACTATGCCGATGACACTCTGTCTGTAAATCTGGCCTCTTTGTCAGTTTTTGTAATTTAAGTTAAAGCAACTTTTTTACAGATCTAAAATGAAAAAATAAATAAATAGCAGAGCTGCTACAAAAAGGACAGAGGTTTTAAAGCTGGTCATAAGGGGCAGGTAGGGGCTGTTAAAGTGAAAAGGTTCATCCTCTGGGGAGCAGGAATGTGCTCAGTGGAAGCAACATTAGCTGCTAATATCTTTAACAACCCAAGCTGACACATGAAGAGTGATTGAAGTGATAAAAAACAAAGAAGAAAAAGTGAAAAAAGATGAAGTTACAACAGGTGGAGTGATGGTATCAGACAGTGGCGGTCTACCTGCTCTCCAGATACAGCGGCCTCATACGGCCCCCGGCTACGAGCCTGATCCACGGCCGCCACCACGGTAGCCACCGCCACGCTCTTATCGTCCTGGAATACATGCTCGTCCTGACGCATTCACAGCACATCAACACATCAACACATGTTCACTCTACAACCAACACACAGCCAGAGCTGGGCCAAGGCACTGTTTCACTTCATAACATTCACAGTTAGTACAGTTATTGTATACTGTTGGCCCATTGTTCAGTATGCATTCACTTTGCTGCAGTTGTATTCTTTAGATTTCCTTTTATCAAATGTGCTCAAGCTCAAAAACACCATAATCAAGTCACACATTTACACACTCATCTGGTCACCAGTTTGGTTTCTTGCTTTCTTGAATTAATGACTTGGATGCTGATTCAAAGAAACTGTATTGTTTTAATCGGCCTGCATGCAGGTTCACATAAAAGCGTCAATTCAGCTCCACCTTCCTCACCTCTCTGGTGGCGGTGACTTGCTGCTCCCAGTGTTTCTCCATATGAAGCTGGGTGGCGCTACTCACACTGGTCATGCTGCTCATATGGGTGTAGCTGGCTTCAGCCGAATAGTCGCCCTGCTTCCAGGGTGGCAGGACCTCAGCAGAGGCAGATATCTACAAGAGGAAGGCACCATGATGATGGCGGTTACCATGAGTACTACATGTGTTGGAAGTGCTTCGGAAGAACCAGCTTGTGTGTACAGTGTTTGAATTTATTAATGAGCCAATCTTCATTTTACTTTAGTAAAATTGTCGTAGCTATGGTGAGTTTGGAAAATGTCCTTAACCTGGATGTGAACTTTTGTTCTCACCTGTTTCCTGGTCATCAAAGGAGATTTAACCGGTCTGATGGGAGAGATAGACAGTCTGGCGGAGGGAGACACGGGTCTACAGAGGACAAGATTACAAGACACAATGTTTCCCGTTTGTAAAATTCAAACGTGTTTCAACATGCCAAGACCCTGATCATTTCTGTCACTTTCCTATCATGTCGTTATGGGTCGCTATCTTGCAAGACTGAGTCAGTGGTGGCGGTTGTACCTGACAGATGCGGGCGTTGGCCCTTTCACATGTCTGACAGGTGAAGGTGACTGCTGGCGTCCTCCCGTCATCTTGGAAACATAGGACGGTGGGGACTTGGAGGTCGGCTTTGGGGGAACCCGCGGAGGGGTTTTGTGAGCCAAATGCTGAGTCATCATTCCTCCTTCTACGTGCATCTCCATCATGGTGGTGGCTTGGAAACTGGCCTCCATCTTCTGGAGGAAAAAAAATACAATATAAGTTGTATATTGTGTTTTAATGAACTCTGTAAAAACGAATTAAACCTTAAATTAACCTTAAATGTACTTTTACAAGATTCAGTTTTAACATAAAAACACCACAGGAACTGCGATTAATTAATGAACAAATCCAGGTGTTTTTTTTATCATGTCTCACCCTCTGCACTCTTGTCTGGGAAGTCTCCATCTGGGATGTGGACACAATAGTCTTGGTTTTCTTTGTAGGTACAGCTTCCTCACCTGCAGCATAAACACACGTTAGGTTGATGTGGATACAACACTAAACAACAACTCAATCAAGACTACTCATGTTTTCTGATTTGGTTAAAAGTTTACTTATAAATTTCATTTCAATCTTAAATTACAAATGATAGAAAAGGTCTGCGGTCCTCACCCTGAACCAGCAGTTCAGCGGTGGAGGTTGCACGCCCGCTGCTATTGGTAGCAGTCACAGAATATGTCCCAGAATCCTCTGGGAAGGCCTCTGCGATCAGCAGACTGTACAGGTCGCCCTCCTGGAGGATCCTGAAGTCAGCTGAGCTCTGGATCTCAGCTCCCTCTCTGTAGAACTTCACCACAGGTGTTGGGATTCCTGTCACGCGGACATCCAGTCTCACCTGGCTGCCCTGTCTCACTGTCGAGCTCTGCAGTCTCTGAAGGAAATTTGGAGGCGCCGTCTCGGCTGCAGAGACAGAAAATGGTTTTAATGAATTCATGTTTTAAAAGAGTCATAAAAAACCTTTCAAATCTTCAAACTGAATAAAAGAATTGAGCTTGAGAGCTGTACCTGAAATCATGGCATACACAATTGTGTCATCTGCATAAAAACATACATTAAAGTAGTTTTTTGGTCTGAAACTAATTATTATTTTCATTATTTTCATGATTAGTATCTCAATTAATCAATTAATGTAAAATGTAACGTCTTCAAACGTCTTGTTCATTCCGACTAGCCATCCAAGACCCAAAGATATTCAGTTCAGTTCAGTTCAGTTAAAAAACCAAAGGAAAGCAGAACATCCTCACATGGGAGAAGCTGGAACCAGGAAATGTTTGCTTGAATTACTCAAAGGTCCAGAGTGTTTTACAGATTTAGGAGGATCCAATGGCAGAAATAGAATATAATACTCATAGGTATTTTTTTTTATCCATTCATTCAAAGATGAACATATAAGAATCCAAATATAAGAATATAGAAATGTACAGATAAATATTAAATTTAACCCCTGGACTCTCTTTCACACATTAAAGCTAGTTTATTATGAGCTAGTTGACATGTGGAGTTTTGAAACTGAGGTCATGAGAGCCTTACTGGTTCAAGTTCAAGTTGTTAATCGCTTAATAAACTTGAGATTCCTCTTAAGGAAAGCTATGCTGCAACAGCTGCATCTATATCGGTTTTATCACTGGATTAAATAACAGGCCGCGCCCCTCATCTGAGAGCAGGATAAATTTAGACCCAACTGAGGAACAGAAAGACACAATTTTTAACTTTTACTCATCTATGGAAAGTGCAGATAGAAGTGATTGATTACTTTAAGATTCATATTTCTATCACTTACAAACTTAGTCTTGTTGAGGTTGTTTTGCATCTCTTTGTATTTATTTTAAGTCTCTTTGTGGTTGTTTTTAGCCATTTGATTGACTTCCTAAACAGAAATGTTCCTCAGGCTCCTGGGTCTGTGCCCGGTAGAACCCGTTTAATGATCTTTTCGTGAATAAAAGTTACCCACAGCGAGCGCTCACCTGTAACAAGAAGTTCAGCGGTGCTCGTGGCTTGTCCAGCGCCATTGGTGGCTCTGACGGAAAATCTTCCGCTGTGTGCGGCAGTCACAGCGGGGATCCTCAGAACAGCGCGGCCATCGCTGAATGAGATCTGAATGCCGGGCAAAGCGCCGGCGGAAAGAACCTGGCCATCACGAAACCAGCTCACCTCAGGAACTGGAGAACCTGGAGAGGAGAGAAGCCAAAGATCCTAACTTACTGATGTGATACTGAGAGGATAGACATCTGTTTGATCATACTAACTTAATCTAAGGAGACATTTAGCCTTTTCAACTCACAAAACACCCTCAGTGACATCCTGGTGAGACTGTAAAGCATGCTAACCATTGATAGCCCTGCTATTTTAAACAATGGAGCAATTTATACTAAGATTAGCCAGCAAGAAATCCTAAATGTTACGTTAAATTATTCTGGTTGTTCTTTTGCTAATATCTGTTAGCTACCTTTATTATCAGCTGCGTGTGGTTACTGCAACTGAGATCGCTAACTGCTGCTAAATAACTGCTAATAAATAATTTACATTTCTATTTCTACACCTCTTCAATAAACAACATCAGACAGTTGAAGTTGCTGGAAGGTGAATTTCTGTCTCTTTTGATAGAGTTAGGTAAGCAGATAGCTAAGCTACAAACAGCTAACACATCATCAAACACGCTAGCAGGCTGTTGCTACCATAACACCACAATAGGCTAGCACAATGTAAATGCTCACTGTTTGTCGGTAGCAAAACTAACGATAAACACCACATGTTACACTGACTATGCTGTTTTGTGGCTACTCCTGCAGTCTCTGCTTCCAGTTTTTGTGCTAAGCTAGGCTAAACACGTCTTGGACTGTACTGGACGCACAGACATGAAAAATGTTCCTTTAAACAAATAATAAACCTACAAATTGACTAAAACCAGCATTACTAACACTTTTAATTAGCTTGTAAAGTAATCCTGGCTTTAGCGTCCATTACACCAGGAGACATTCAGCAATAATAACATGCAGTTTAAAAGCCAACAGGAATCAAATGGACTGTAACGTTCTCTAGAGGTTCTCTAAGCAGGGTTGCATTAACTGCATTACTGCATTAAAAAAAGGGTAATATTTACACTGACATAGGCCTACATTTTTGGCTGAATCTCTCCATACAGAATATTCTGGAATAAAATCGGAGGTTTCAGTTCAGTCATAAAGCGTCCTTACCACTAACTTGAGCCTCGAACGTCGCGGCACTACCCTCAAGTGCCACGACGCTCTGCAGCGGCTGCGTGAATGTCGGCGCCTGTGTTGACATGTTGGTCGGCACCCTGCGGACACGAGAGACAAACTGTCAGAACAAAACACAAAAACAGCAGAGAACCTTCAGGATTCAGATAAATTCTCATTCATCCTCCTTTTATATATTCAGGGAAAAAAGTTATAATTTCTTTATTTACACATAGTTATCAAATGATAACATACATAATCATCTTACTTTTTTATTTAATTACACATTTACCATGAAGGAAGGTGAAGACAACAGAATATTTTACTTTACAGACTTGATGTCAATTAAAATGCCAAAAAACTGTCTAATTACTGGAAAACATTGTCTAGGAAAACACATTTAAAAAAGGATCATACCGCCAGTTTCCCACATTTCCAGTGTCGTAAACAGTCCCAACATCTCAAAATGTTCACTGCCATGTTTTATTGATTAATAATCCTGTTGACATATGATCAGATAATTCAGATTTAAAACAGATTTAGCTCCTCTAACACTGTCGGACTTGAGAACCAGAGAGATCACCGTCTTCCCTGTCAGAACTTGGAGCCTACGTTACCCACAATGCAACCCGACCTCCAACAGTTGGTGTCATTTATCAGACTTCACACAGATCCTACTGGAGACGCTAAAAACCTTATACAACTTATTTCACATATGCAGTAGAAACTTTTCATTTAATTTACTTTTGTTTCAACAACATTTAACATTTGACAACTTTTATTGTTAAATGTAATAAAGTTTATTTTTTTAATTCTTTAAAAAACTATGATACTCTAGTATCATATCGACACTAATGTCAAACATTTTAAAAACGATAACCAGTCTTACTCTGAGTTTATTGATGATACTGTAATATATTTATAAAAATCCAACATATCAGACATTGTCAGAGCTACAACAATTGTGTCCAGAACGTATTTCCATCGTTGTTCCAACTGTAATAAAGACCGACACAGGCAATCAATGTATTAAAAAACAATACACTAAGAAGTGTTAAAATACCATATGAATGTTGTGGTTTTCTGTGCTCTTTAAAGTCTGCAATATTAAATAAACTACTTTATTCCATATAAATTAGTTTAAAAATAAAGGTTTTGCCATGAGATATCACAGTTTACTGTTACGTGAACTGTATTTAAC
Organism: Morone saxatilis; assembly: GCF_004916995.1. Taxonomy (NCBI): domain Eukaryota; kingdom Metazoa; phylum Chordata; class Actinopteri; family Moronidae; genus Morone; species Morone saxatilis. The sequence goes on along the minus strand of NW_023340095.1, from coordinate 648,124 downwards.
CTATTTATAGTTGTTATTGACGTGGTGTGACAGTTTGACAGTGTATGAACAAACAACTGATAGTAGAAAATGAACTGAAACCTGCTTGAAGGACTGAATCCTCTCCTGTTCAAACAACTTCATATTTTTATGTTCAGCTCTAGAACCAGAAGCATTGTGAGAAACTACAAAGTGGCAGACACAGAGGTCCATGTTCAATATCCTTCATACAGCAAATGTCTCCTTTAAATATGACAATGATGTTTCCTGAGCTCTTTCAATCGCAAACATTAACCCAAATTCAACCTAATCACTGTGAATTCTGCGCAAACCTTTTGTCCAATCGTAGTTTCACACAAAATGTTGAGCCGTGCGTCACTGGAACAAGCAACTATTTTTTAAATTGTCACTCACTCACACAATTTCAATGGGAAAATGCCTAAAAACATTGCAACATTCATCGCAACGTTTTAGAAAAGCTGCTGTGAAATCAGGTTTTTTGGGCAGCAGCTGCTGTTTTAGTTACCTGAATTTGCACCAAACCTTCAAATCCACTGAGCTCACTTAAATTATGGAGATTTTGTTGCTAAATGATGGCAGAGAAATGGAAAGTCATAAGATTTTTTGTAAATAAGGCCAGATGTCAAACCTCAATACTTATTTGGTACCAATAGAAATGTGTCTGCAACACAAGAACTGAAAGAAAGAACTGATTTCTTATTTAAGTCTTATGTCTGCTAGAGTCTATTTTGTATTTAGACAAACCTCATGTACTGATTGAATTTAGATAACATTTCTTTAGTTAAATGAAAGAAAGAGTTATGCAGAAAAACATAATACACATATATAATAACAATATATTGATATTGTCAGCTGCTCACTAACAGCAAAGAGATGTTTGAACTCATTTAGAAACAGAGTTAATTTACTGTTACACTATAAAACACTATTCTTTAAATATAAATTATTTCCTGTGTTTTCTCTCTGACAGCTGACCTGCTGACAGCGAGACCCTCGTTCAGATCGTCGGTTTGATCCCTTCAGGTTTTATTTTTAGGAGCTTTGTCCCTGGAGGTGGTCCAGACTCCACGGGGTCTGGCTGATAAACCACCAGCTGATCCACCACAGAGCTCAGAGCGGATTAAAACACCTGTTTAACCCCCGACGGGAACCGGTCTTAGGTTTCAGATCCAGTTCAGTTTCTGCTCGTCTTCAGGGGGTCGTTCAGTTTAGTTTGTTTAGATTTTAAGAAAATTAATGTTTAGATTTTGGTTTTTATTTTCTGTTTGTTTTTTTTTACTGTAAAAACATAGTTGTGGTTGTATTAATTATATTAATTATAAGCTCAGAGATGCAGACAATACAAACATTTAAAACACTGAGATTCATTCAGATATCAGATTTTATTTTTGAACTTTGAAGCCCAAACTGAAAAGTTAATGAACAAATCCAATTTAGTTCTATTTTGCTTTGTAGTTCATATTTTAGTTTAGATTTAAATTTTTACTAATTGTATTTTTTTCCAGCTAAAATAAAAGCATTTTAACAACAGCCAACATTTACCAATTTCATAAAATAAAACCAATAAATGTCAGTGTCTGAGCTAATGGGTCATCATTTCAGTGTAAAGAGTAATTGAATTTTAGGCATTTGTTTAATAATTCATTTTAATTTAAATGTATTATTTTTATTAACTGATGATTGACCAATCTTTTCCAGCTTTATTGGAAAGATGGGAACAACTGAGACAGTCCAACCTAACAGAAATAATGACGTCAATCAGACAAACCTTTCAGCTTATCTGAAGTTTAAATTGAACCAACAACATACTGGGACCTGGACCAACTGGCCGGACTGCAACTGGTATCGTAAACCCTCCAATGCAGTCAATCAATCTTCACTGAACATTTAGACTGGAGACTCTGATGAAGATCTTTTATTGGCTCTGATTTGACCTACTTGGACCCTTTTGGGCTCGACCCGACTGGGTTGGCTTTGATTTGTCCAGGTTGGCCTTGAGCAGCATCTTATTTCTATCTGGTCGGTCCAGGGCTTCGTTCAATCTGGAAACGGGGAGCACTGTTTTGCTGCGGTTTCCAGGTTGAACGAAGCGCAACCGGCTCTAAAAGTATCTTTCTCCTGGTTGGTGGGTGTGTCAGGTGTTACCCAATCAGCAGCGACGTGTAAATAAACAACAATGTATTAAAAAAGTGTTCAACGCACCACTGATTATATTTAAATACACACTTTGCAACCTTTTGTCGGGGCTGAACGCACTCCTGGTTTACTTTAAATTGAATTGGTCCCAAGTTGTTTCCCGTTTGTCTCTGATTGGCCCTGATTATTTCCTGGTTGTCTCTGATTGGCCCTGGTTGTCCCTGTTTTGTGTCTGATTGGCCCTGGTTGTCCCTGATGTCTCTGGTTGTCCCTGTTTGTCTCTGTCCAGCTAACAGTAGCAGCAGCTGTTTGACACCACGTCGCCACAAACTGACGAGCTGAGAGCAGGAAACTCACATTGTGGTTATTAAAGGTTATAAAAACACCTCCGATTGGTTCAGTGTGAACTTCCTGCAGCATCCTCCAACTGAGAAACATCAGCTGACATTTACAGAAACGTAAAAGAGACATAATGTCCTATATTACAACATTTTAATCTTCTTAAAGCAAAAATATTTGTGTTTAAAATCAGTTGAAGCCATTTATGTTTTCTAATGTTTGTTATATTACAGTTGTTCTGTTTTACTGAAATGTGAAGTATTTAGTCTATTTTAAAGTTATTATACTGAAATAATGAATCTATTGATCTATTAGTAAATGATTAGAAATGTTATTGGCAACTATTTTAAAAATGTATTAATCAATAATTCTCTGGCTCCAGTTTAGTAAACTTGAAAACTGCTTATTCATATTTACCTGTTGTTTGTCATCTTGGGCTTTGGGAAACTGTGTTGGTCATTTTATATCTTCTGGACCAAACGATTAATCAAGAAAGCAGTTCCATGATTAATTGATTGATCTGATTGACCCATCAGAGCTTTCCACATTAGCTGCAGACATACACATACAGTATGTTTCTGTGCTCAGACCTTTGTGTGTAACAATGACGACAATTAAAGGAACTTTATCATTTTAGCCTCCAGACAAATAAACACAATTCATAGATAATTATTATAATTTCATGTCCACCTTTAGTTCTCAGAAACTACATTTGGACCATTTACAGGCACAAATTATGTATCTTCAATATATCACAATCAATTATTTACTATTTAAATAACCACAATTTCCATTATGTATATTTTAAAGCAGCAACCAGAAACTTTCATTGTGTGTTGATTCTGGTGACCCCTGTGGACAACAGTGGTAGTGTTTCTCCCGACTTGTTTCATTGATTTCAAGGGGAGTCCGACCTGTGGCAGACATTAATAATAATAAATCTGATGGTCTCATTTGTTTATGAAGGTCATATTGTATTAAATATAATATAAATATATAAAAACACTGAACACATTACAGTTATTTTATTATTAATTTACCCCAAAAGGAGGCTATTAAACACCTGAATACTAACGAAGGATCCATTAAAATATCAATAATCTGCACCAGAAAACATTTACAACTTAAATTTAATTTAATTTAAACCCCTTAGCCTGATTATCACCATAAATAATCATTAATAGTTTTATCCATTAGTTCAAATTAGTGAGTAAATGAAGAAGAAAGTCTGCGTCCCATAAAATCTATTTAATGTGTTAATTAAGATAATTTAGGGGTTTTAAGAGGTTTTCAGATTCAACCCTCCAAAAACACCTTTTCATTGACTTTAATTTATACTGAGGAGTTTTCTGTGTGTTTTCAGGGTTAAACTGAGGATTCATTCAGGAGATTTTAACCACAAAAAGCAACAAACAGAAGTCACATTTTTATCAACACCAGCTCACATTTTAAAGTCTGTCTGTGTTACAGTTGTGATTTCTACAAAACCTGCAGACTCCTGTGAGGAAGTTACAGTCATTATCAGGTTCCTGCAGCAGTTAAATCAGGTTTCTGAGAGTCCCTGAACACGACGCAGACCAGATCTGGTTGCAGCTAAACTTAATCTGATGACTCAACTGGATGTTAAAGAAGTGACAGGCGGAGGTCTGACACTCAACAGTCATCTCAGTTTATTTAAAACCGAATCAGCCAACAGGTTTCTAACGCGGTTAAAGGTGTGAATTTACTCAAATACTGGAGTTTATCCATCTTCTGCATCTTTATACTTTTATTTCTCTACATTTCACAAACATTGTACTTTTTACTGCACAGCATTTATCTGACAGCTGAAGTCACTGTTCAGATTTAGATTTTTTTTATCCGAAACAGTCAATCATCTTATTAAATATGACGAATTGTTGTAGTTTAAAAGTTTAACACTTAGTAATAGTAGTCCAATAATAAACATACATACAGTATAATAGTGTAAAACTGCTTTGTAAGCTTTATTCATTGCTTTAGTTGACCTCTGCCTCACTATAAAGCAGAACTTTTACACTGTGATATTAATACTTCACTAAAGGATCTTATTCTTTATGTGTCAACCTTTTTTAAATCAACCAGTTGTTTTCCTTTCAGCTTTTATGTTGCGACAGGACAAAATATTTTATATAAGCGTACTATTTGTTTGCTGTGTTTTGTGTTAGCGACAGAAAAGCCGAACTTCTCTTTCCTCTTTTTTCCAAGTGTTCAAACAATAAAAGCATTTTAATACAATAAACAAAAGTACTTGTTGAACATATTCAGATTAACAGGACTTCCCCCATAAATGAACTGAATCATCAGTCAGTCACAGACGAATCATCGGCTCAAACAGGCAGATCAGAGTCAACATGCTGAGGATTTAGTTCAGCCACTCAGAGAGTTTTATATCTCAGCACCTTAAGAAGAAAACCACCAACACATCACATATTCTCACATGTGACTTTTCTTTTCCTTTTTAATCTTTGTTCTGAAACGTGCTGCAGATCAGCCAGAAGAGTCTCTCACTCTTTAAAATAAAAACTAATAAACCTTAATGACACTGCAACAGCTGTTCACTCTCCTCCAAAATAAAAGCCTCACTGATGAGTCCCTGCTGTCAGTCAGACACTTCCTCCGCACAGAGCTCTGTGTAATGTAACGAGGGGGGGTTTATCTAACACAGGACACCAAACGCTAAAAATAACAGCAACCCCCCGCCCCTGCTGCACCCCCCCCCACACACACACCTCAGTTTGATTGACA
>NW_023340095.1:631401-642783 GCF_004916995.1 Morone saxatilis | reverse complement strand
CAGTTTGATTGACAGCCACCATGTGGCACATAGCTGGAGGAGCAACTGATAGCCCTGCTGCTGATTCCCTTAAAAAGCCATCAGCCGCCCAGCTGAGAGTCCGGTCTGATGCTATCAGGGGCTATTCTGGGACGTCCCATTATAACCTTCAACGTGGAAAAGCAGCAAAAAGCCTTCAATGTGTTAGTGTCACTTTCTGAGAAGTGAGTAGAAAAGTGAATGGAGTCTGGTGGGAAATGTAGAGTCTGGGTGTTAAACCAGCAGGCGACAGTCAGCTGCTGCTCGTCAATCACAACACTCTGGAAAACTTTAAAGACACTTACTTGTCTGCACAAGGATGCCTGGGATGCCCAGGGGGGGCTGTCTTCAGGAAAATCAAAAATCTCTTTATCCAGAAAATTTAGTCAGAAAATCCAAAAGGAGAACAAGCTGAGCCTCGAAGGAACCCCACAGAAAAAAACAAAACTACAGGCCGTCAGTGCCGTGTAGTTTTGTTTTTCCTTCTGACAGCAGTCCCTCCAGCCGAGGCGTCCAGGCCGGGAACGCTGATTCTGCTCAGAGGAGCCGGTGGGACGGCGGGGGGCTTTATACCTCGGTGACATCACGCAGGGCAGGGCGCGCCATTGGTCAGCTCCGCACAGTCCTGCAGGGAATCATGGGAAGGACAGGGGAGCCATTTTATGCAAGTCGTCACACCTGTCAGTGGTTTTACTTCACAAAGAGACAGAGAGACAGTCGCTGCAGACACCGAACCAAACATCTGAATGAGGCTGCATTATTTTAATCATGGATTAATGCAGCAGTTATTGATCAACCGATTATTCATTTGGTATCATATGTCAATAAATGGATCGTGATGGCGATTTAAAAAAAGTCTGAATTTATACTTTATCGGTTCTGTGTGTCTGTGAGTTTTAAAATGCTTGTTTTTTGAATGGAGTTTGGTTGATCAGGGTTATAATAACAGACAGATATGTTCAGCACTTTCCAGATAGTCAACTTTACTCTTTTACTTTACTCCTCCTCACTGGACCTTCCCTGAATGTATGAAATAAAGCTTAGGTTGCTGCTGGTAATTAACAACAACAACATCCCACAATTTATGACAGAACAGCTGCTTCCTCACAGGAATCTGGTCCTGAAGCTTTAACAGTTACAGAAATCACAAATATAACACCGACAGCAAACTTTAAAATGAGCTTATGAATATCTTTGAGATTCTGGGACGTCCTTTTGTCTCTGATAGAATATGACTGTTGATGATTGATCAATAAATGAAGGAAACAATCAGCAGATTGTTAGTTGCAGCCCTAATTGTATTTAATAATGTTATGTTTACACTGATGTTAGTGGATCTGAGTGTGAACTTAGTTTTATTATTTAGTGGAAAAAAACATTGAACTCTGTTTTTTTGTCTGTTAAGATAAAGTTAGCATTAGAGATGCACAATGTGGATTTTCCTCCGGCCGTTACGATAACTGATCATTTCACATATTCGTATATTTTAAACAGAAGTTGACAACCTGCAGTTTTTACCCACCTGATGGTTGAAAGGCTGAGACACAGGGATTACAGATGGAGGATTTAAAAACATTCTTCCTCATCCAGCAGCTCCCTCTCCTCCACCGATGAGTGATTTCTGCCAAACTGAATGATCAGTAGTCTCTTTACAGATGTTTTATATCCTCTAAAATACAGCAGGAACTCTGATTTCTAAATAAATGACACATTAACGGAATATTTAACGATGTAGTTTTATCCCTCAGGAGAACTCCTCGGACTTCATAGATCACAATAACTGCACAAACTGTGGACCTTTTATTTTTCTGTGATATCTAAAATACCAATTTTACTAGAAATGATATTACACTCGGGACAGAGGGACGATACAGCCGACACATCGAATTGTAATTATTTTGACAGATATTTTACCGTATGACTCAGGATTAATGTGGGAATGATCATTGTTGCCTCACAAATTGTACCAAATAAACAACATACTAATAATAATATATAGTAATAATATAATTTTATTATAGGTATTGTTTTTATTTGAGGCTATTTTTGTTTTTGCTTTATTAGTATTATGCATATTTGAGTATTATTATTATTATTATTATTATGCATTGCAAAGTGAGCATCTGTCAATAAAACAAATCTTTGCATAACAGTAAATCTTTTCATTATAATGCTGTTTGTCACATTTTACATTGCATTTAACCATATAGTGATTTTATTCATGTTTGGATTAATTGTGCAGCTTTATAAATATAATGTGTATATATATGTCTTAAGATGCATTAAGCATTTGTATTCCTTTAAATGATTGGTTATTTTCTCTTTTATTAAGGATTAACTAACTCTGCACTCTACCTGTGACACTGTATTAATTATTTACCATATTATTGTACAAATTATACTTAAATAACAGAAACTGCTGTTAGCGTCGTTCGTGTTTCATCAATATTTTAACTTTGTGATACTGTGTCATTAATTTGAGACACTACGTCATTAGTTTTCATCATTAGCAACATTTTGCATGAGAAGACATAAATTATAAGCAACCAATCATTCATCAGCCCCGATATGTATTGTGCATACCCAGTTTAAAGGTCCACGATGATTATGGAGCTGGGATTTCCCACTGTAAGTGAATGCACACCAGTTAATTTCAAAATAAATGTAAAAGAAGATCCTCTAGAAACCCACCAAACAAACAAAGTCCCTTAAATGTACCCAGAGTTCCCTGCAGGATTAACCAACTGCTACCGTACCAACATTATTGACAGCTGTGTTTAAAATAAAAGAACAAATACTGAACTAACTGCAGGATTTAATAAAAACAGGACAGCAGGAACATGAATCTTTTCTTTATTTCAAAGAAACAAAAATCTAATCAATCAAAACAGGATAAGAGACAAACATCTTCTCTTCACCAACCACGTGTTGCCTTAATTCCCTTAAATTTTAAATATTCTCTCCTTAAATGGACACAGACATTATTTATCAGGAGAGGTTAACTTATGAGAGCAGTGAGAAAATCATTTTATATTTAACACTTTTATTGATGCTATTATTAGGCTTTATTTATCTTCTTCTAATGCCTGAGAGGATTTTCAGAATAAAAGCATTGATGTATTAAAAGGAAACTAAGGTCGATATATGGAAGTCCATTTACGGCCATAAAATATGTGTTTACTTAGAATTAAAAACTATGAGACATTAAATCTTTTTTTGGTTTACCAATATTCTGACTCATCTCCTCATTTTGATTTAAATAATGATTGATAAAATAAACAATTTATCTTAAATTACGATTTGTCTGACCAAAAGTAAAAAGTTACTTTTCTCACCATTCAACTTAATATAATTATAACTATACTTGTTTTTTTCATGTTTTATGTTTCTATTATTGTTGTATCAGTCTTTTTTTTTTATATAATAAAAAAATATCCGCATCAAAAATTTAACTTAATCTCTTAAAACAATCTCATAAATAAAGTTGCAGTTTTTACTTATCTTCTAGTTATTACTGTGATCACTTTGTATTTTTATCTTTCTTTAAAAGGACCAGTTTGTAGGATTTAGTGCCGTCTAGTGGTGAAACTTCAGATTACAACCAACTGAAACCCTTTAGAGCCTCATTCTAGAGCCTCTGTTTGGTCTCAAATGGACTTCCATAAAATAAAATAAGATGTTAAAGCTTCATCATCCATCAACATTATTCCAGCTGCTTTAACAACAGAATTACAGCTAAATTAATTATCAATTAACTGTACTGTATTTTTAATTTATTGACCAACACTCTTAAACATATTATAATATATAAATATATAAGAATATATTTATTAATATATAATTATTATTATTAATAATAATAATAATATAATAAAATATAACAGGGAACACAGAGATTCAAACTATTTCTGGCCCTCCAGCTTATTTTTTAGGTCCCAAAATTCTCAGTTGTGTTCATGTGAAATGGACTTTAATTTAAATGTTTCAAACAAATCTGAATATAATATATATCTGTGAATCTGTGGAGTCTGGACCCCAACAGACATATAAACAGTGTGTGTTACAGGATGTTTCCACTACAGGAAATTAACAAAATGAACCGAAATTTGGTCTTAATTAATAACTCGGAATAGTGTTTAGATAAACACTGCAAGGTCGGGTGTTAATAATAATATACAGGTTATATTCTCATTCAGAATATCCAACGTAATAATTCTTGTTATTTATGTAACTTTTAGGTTGACAGTAGAGAGATATTATGATACAAAGCTTTACAGCAACGATGTGATACATTATTTTCTCTCATTGTGTTGATTCTGGCGCCCCCTGTGGTCCAAAGCAGTATTGTCTCAACTGCTAGTTTTATTGATATCAAGCAGAATCTGACCCAGTGGCAGGTCTCTGCTCACCACAGTTTCTTCAGTGTCCCAGCTCTGTTCTCTGACTGAAGGGCAAGAGAGTTGGACCTGGAGGGAACTGGTCTGGAGGGAACTGGTCTGGAGGGAACGGGCTGAGGAACGGTCTGGAGGACGGGTCTGGAAGGGAAAGTCGAGACTGGTCTGGAGGAACTGGTCTGGAGGGAACTGGTCTGGAGGGAACGGTTCTGGAGGGAACGGGTCTGGAGTCGCTCTCCTTCACTGTCTGATCCTTTCTGTCAGACTGAAACTGCTCTACTACCAAACAGTGACAAAAATAGACAAAATTTGTCTATGTGTTGCCTTTTTAAAGCCCCTACAAGGAACTGCCATTATGTTATGATGGCGCCCCCTGTGGACAACAGTGGTAGTGTCTACCTCCTAGTTTCATTGATTTTAAGGGAAATCCGACCCGGTGTCAGACATTAAGAATAACTATAAATATCTTCTGTCTGATGGTTTTGTTTATGTGGTTCATACAGAGACATCAGTATTAAACTGATTTCATAACCACTTTAGTGCGTTTAAAGATTTATATCCTAAACGAAGGTTACAGGTTAAGTTCCTGTAGTGGAAAAAGAGTAATCAGAGTACTATCAGGTAGAGCAGCCACAGCAGAACACACAGTGTACCAAACCAGGTCTGCCAGTCCGCACTGATGATGTCAAACACTTCGGCCACCAGCCACTTATCTCCGCCGCCGTTATCTTCTGCCCGCCGCTCATCCTGATGGTTGGCAGCCAGGGCCTCGTGGAACCCGCCATCAGAGTCCGATGCATACAGGAAGTGTTCCCTGTGCGCGCAGGTCAGCCCTCGGCCTGGGCCGGTGGCTGACACCTCTCCATCTTTAAACCTGAAGCGACCATGATGACAGCAGGTCAGACAGCACACAACCTCACTGTAGGCCAGAGGAAGCCTGACCACAGCTCTGACACAGTAAATATTTTACATCACAGGATCCCCGACTGCGTCACCAGACAGCCAGATTAAAGATTAGAAACCATGTGGCTGGATGATGTGATGTGTTCATGCAGCGGGTTGTGTTCGGTGTTAGCTTCACTGCCTCTGGTTTGTTACTGTGCGCACAAACAAGATAAAACACACTGTTAACTAGCAAACTTATGTTAATTAGTAATTAATTATTAAAGTAAAAGTACATTTAAACCTGCAACGTCTAATCATTACTGGATTAGCAGCTACTTTATCTCAACTGTCTGCATGGAGCGTCCGGTGTTCGATACCAGCATCAATAGCTGAACATGTTTCTCTGTCTGCACATAAGCATAAGCAGCTGTTTTATTTTGGGCTTTTTAGTAAAGGAGAGAGAGAGAGGTGGGAAAATCAGAGCCGAGGACTCAATGATGTGAGCTACCATGCGCCCCGAATTTTGGGTCTTTCATATTTTGAATCGGCCTCCTGGCAGAAGTTGGATCAATCAGCTGGTTTGACGTGCAGAAAAACAAAGAGTCAAAACAACGAGTGGAATACAGATTGCACTTAGTGAGCAAGCTAACATCAGTTAGTGCTTGTAAGCTAACTACTGAAACTTCTTCCTAAAAGCATGGTTAGAAAACTTGTTAGCATTTTAAAATTATATTTTTCCACAGCCTCTGCTTTAGATATTGTTCTACTCTTTCCTTTTAAGCGTACAGTTGTGAACAAGCAGTATTGATAATAAACATATGGAAAGCTATAGGTAGGAAATCTGTTAGGGGCATTTTCAGCTAAACTAACTCTAGCTCAAACTGTATTTACCCAACTGTAGACTTACAGGATGATGTATGTTCATTAAACTTTAAGGTTACATTAATATAGCAGCTAACAGTTATTCTCTATACACAGTCACATGGTGTCTCTCTCCCTCTGCCTGTGTTGTCTGTGGTTTGTTTCCATAAGCCGGTCTGCTCCGACTGACAACTGCTGTTTTTTATCATCATACGTTTGGTGAATTAAGGATTATTTTCCACCAAAACCAGAGTTGGTGATGTTGGAAACACTAAACAGAGATGCTTTAATAGTTTTATTCTGTTTCTGTCTCATTGTTTTGGTCTGAGATGCTGGTGCTCTAGTACGACATCCAGTTGCAAATCAATTTCATATATCTAACCTTTAGTATTACTATGTGGATGAATACAAGAAATGTTTCAATCCCTTAAACCTGCATTAGCATGGGTCCTAGTTGTTAAGCTTCATCACACTATGCTCAAGGTTGGGCGTTATCTGAAGAACCCAAAGAGATCCATAGATCAATAAAGATTCACAGGAACACACAGCTTCGATCTCAACTGTTGTCCATTAGTGGAAACCAACAAACAAGGTATGATCCAGATATTTCATTTCAGCTACAGGACACATGCTAATGCAGGTGTGAAGGAAGTCTTAAGGTGAGTTCTGTAGCTAATGATCTCACAAAGCTTGTGTGTTATTGTGGAGCTGGTTATATGCTACCCACCAGGTGAGCGTGGGCTCTGCGTGTCCCGTCACCTCCACCTCTAGCGTCACTGGAGAGCCCTCCATAACGGTAGCTCTAGACAGGGGTCTGGTGAAGCAGGGAGGGCCAGGTTTAGAGGCTTTTCCCTGGGGAAGAGACTCTGCCTGGGCCTGGGGAGGAGGAGGAGGAGCAGGAAGGGGAGGCCCTTGGATCTGAGGAGTAAGCCTGATCTCCTCGCGGATGGCCACGGGCTGACAAATGTTTGGGTCTTGGTCTGGAGTTAGTAGATGAAGTGGAGAGGAAAGGGGGGTGACATGCAGATTAGCCTGCTGAGCCAAAGCTTGGGATTCAGGGTCATGCACACACTTCTGGGTACAGGTGGAGGTCGAGGACTCGTGATGGGAGTAGACTGTCTGGTGGCTCTGCTTGTTGCTCAATCTATTACTGATGGTACTGCTGGATAAACTGATGTTGCTGAAGCTGTCTGGAAGAATGGGGGCATGGACCTCAGGTAGACCTCCATTACCCTGGGAGAAGGGGATTCCTTGCTGTGACCTGAGATTGCTGCTCGCCTGTGGCACGTTGTAGTAACTGTTTGGAGGGGAGGACTGACAGTAAATGTTCTTTGGAGTAGTAGCTGTGGTTAGGTTGCTGCTTTGGGGCCTGGATGGTGTTTCTTGGCAGGTTTGGGAGGAAGGTACATCCTGATCAAGGCCACTCCTGGAATCCGGGTAAGCCTGTGGAAGATTGTTCTCTTGAGAGGTGGCTGTGCTGGTTTGTGAACAAGTTGCACATGATTTGAGGAACCCAGTGTCTTGGGTTCTGTCTTTGTGGAGAACAGACTCTGTGAGGCAGGAGCTCTGAGCCTGGGGGGCTGGATCAATCTTTGGTAGGGTTTCACTCTGGGATAAAGGGCTTTCTTGGGGTGAACTGCTGCTACTAGCCTGTGTCAAGATACAATGACTGTTTGAAGGGGAGGACTGGAGGTAAATGGTCTGCTGGGTAATTGTACTGGTGCTAGTGTTGGTGAGACTGGTTGTTTGAGGTTTGGAGACTCGGGGCGTTTCCTTCCTAGTCTGGGAGCAATTGATGTCCTGGTGGAGTCCAATCTCAGAGTCAGGGAACATGGTGTCCTGTAGAGGGGTCTTGTTCTTGTGGAGATCCTGCTCTGGACCTGAGGGCTGAGGAGAATAGCTGAACTGGGGTAAGGAGGGGTTGTGATTGAGCTCTGCAGACTGGGGAGTGGGATCTGTCTGAGGCAAGGTCTCACCATTGGATGCAACCTTTTGGGTGATCTTACTCTGGTTGCCTGTCTTCTGAGGCTGGTTATACTGAGTGGACGGACTCATTTTCTCAGGGACATCAATCTCCTTGTTGGAAGAACTATCTGGAGTGATGTTCTTGCAGGCTGGGTTAGATCCAGTTGGGAAGCTCAGTTCAGAGCCACCCAGGGAGAGGTCAACACTCTGGGGGATGTTGGTAGTGTTGGTCTCTGCAGTTTTTAGGATGCTGCACAGAGTGGTGGTGAGCAGGCTTGGAGCAGGAACTGTCAACGGACTCTGGACAAATGAACTGGAATCTGACCTGAACCTGTAACACAAACAGGAACAAATTCTTAAATCTGGCTTTCTGGGGGATTAGTGGACAATGGCTCCTACCAAGGCCACTTTCAGAGCTCAAATGTGGCCGGTGACTTTTGTTGCATGTCCTCATTGTCCTTCTCCTGCCTCCGCCAGCATTAGATTACGACTAGTGAGGCAGGATAACGAAACTCAGTACTTTTTGAGTATTGCGTTCATGTCCCAAAAGCTAGCATGTGCTTCGCCAGGTCTTGTTTACATATTCTTGGACTAGATGTTCCAGTTTTCAGCCATTAAATTATACATGTCCTCCATATGTAACATAATTGCAACACAATGAGCATTAATCTGCTTCACTCTTCTAGCTTCAGTCTTTTGAAATTTGGTTGGTGTGAAAGACCTGATCAACCTGAGACACTTTTTGGGATGAGTTAGAATGATACCTACAGGTCAGGCCTTATCACTCAACATCAGTGTTGAAGTGGAACAAACCCCTGCAGCCAGGTTCCAACATCTGGTGGAAAGTCTGAATCCAGAAGAGTGATGGCTCATTGTGTCTCAATCAGTCACAAAATGTTCAGCTTTTTACTTTGTAGCTTGCGAGTCATGTGTCTATAATCATAATAGCATAAAACACATCTTAATGTGACTCTGATTTGTCCTAATACAGACCTGGTGCTGCTGTGAAGGCTGGTGGGAGGAGTTGGACAACTCTCTGTTTGTCTGGACTCTCTCTGCTGTCGGACTGCACCAGTACTAGTCCCACTGTGGTCTGACTGGGCACGGCACTGGTGGCTGTACTGGTTGATGTGGACGCTGTGGGAACTGAAACAGAAGCTCTCCTCAACGTCTGACTGCATCATGTTGGACTCTGGTGTCTCTGCCAGCGGCGGCAGGGAAATGTCGTCAGGTGACGCACAGTCGTATTCATCGTTGGAGAGAGAATCCTCAGTCAACACTTCCTGTTCCTGGAGCTCCGCCTCCGACAGACCTCCTGCTGATGCATCCTGGGTAGAAAGTAAAGTTGAGTATTAGGAGGTGATTTAGGCACAAAATCTCTCTTTAACTCTTAGATAATTAACCTGAGGCGGCGTCATGTTTAAACCACAGATGTCTCGCGTCTCCTTCCTCTGAAACTCCTTCTGAATGTCAGAGAACAATGGGCCAATCACAGAAGAGGGAGGGGGCGTGGCCTGAGGCTCAGTGGCGGCGGGTTGGATTTGGCTGTGTATGGCGCGGATCCGTCGGTTGGCCTCCACCGGGGAGCAGGAGAGGCTGACGGTGTGAGTGGAGCTGTACAACTGTCTGTGGCTGGAGGAGAGACGACACAGTGAAACTTTATTTATACAATCCATCATACAAAATATTATTATTGATGATTATTGATACAGATAAAGATTTGAGCTAAACATTGTTCACCTATGAACAAAGAAAAGATTAGAATACATTAGATTACATTATTTTTTATTTGCTTTAGACCAAAGCAACGGCCAGTAAGTGCTGATGCTCTTTTCTGATAGATTTAATTTATCTATACAGTAATCAGTGAGGTCCGGCCCCCAGATTTGAAATGTTAATGTTCAAATCATTCATATTTTAATTTCCACAGAAAAGGACTGTATGTAAGATCAGTTTAGTACCTAAAACAATGAAGGAGAACAGGAGTCAGTACTATTGATGGGGCAAAAAAAGAGCCATCGTGGCACCGTGCCCGGTTAGTTTCAGGTATTAATGTGAGGAAGTCTCATCGCTCCACACAGATCTGATGTTTTCTTCAATGGAAGCAACTTTTCAGTTTGAGATTATCTTTCACAAACCTGTGGGTTTTTAAAAAAAATCTCAACTCTTTTCTTTTATTTGTGATTGTGCTGTTGTGTTTTATTGTGCAAATTAATACATTTAAAAAAAATTATCTGTTTCTGCTCACAACAGGAAACACTTCTTTTGAATTTATGTCATATTTTTATGTACAGATTGAAAATATGGATAAAAACAGGTGAATGGAAACAGACTTGTTGTACTTTTGTCCTGAGAGTGGCGCTAGAGGTGAAGGTCATGTGATCTAAATCAAAGCAGTCTACCTGCTCTCTGAGACGACCGTCTGTCTGTCTGCGTCCTGACTGCGGCTCTTCTGTAACGGAGGCTTCCTATTGGCTGCTGTCTGCCTCTTCACTGGGACCTCCTTCCCATCATGCTCGGCGGTCAGTTCCGGGGTGTGGCCTGTCTCCTTCAGCTCGTACTGGAAGAAAAGGACAGAGATGAGCTTTAATGTCCTCACAATATCTAATGATATAACATCTATAATATATAATGATATCAAATAAAGTGTTTTACCATGTCAGCCGCCTCCTGACTGCTGCGGTTATCTGTCTGTTCCTTCTTTTTCAACTTTCTGTTTTCCTTCAACTTCTTCTCATTGTCTTTGTCTTTCTCTTCTGTCTCATTCTCTCTCCCTCGCTCCGTCTCTTCCTCTTCCTTGACCTCCTTCTCTCTGTCGTTCTGCTGCTTTTTCAGATTCTCCATCTGAAAACACCACAGTGACAGCAGTTTCATAATCTGCACATTATGTAATTAACAGACCAGGAAACACATTTATCATCATCTCAGAGCAGGAAATAATTCCTAACTGGGCAAAAAATGTGACAAATGTAAATGTACACCAGTGGGTTTGTGTATATTTGTTTATTACCTTCAGTTTGGCCTCTAACTTCAGTAGTCCGTCACTCAGCTCTCTGATGGACTCCACCATCTCTGAGTGTTTACTGACCGTCTTTTCAATGTACCGCTGCCCCTCCTCCACCCCTGAAACAGACACACACACACACACACACACACACACACACAAACTTAAAAACACCCACTCTATTTGTGATACACTCGGATTAGAATCAGCTTTCAGAATAAGCAAGCCCCGTTCCTCATTCTCCTTGCGGTACTC
>NW_023340095.1:629287-631301 GCF_004916995.1 Morone saxatilis | reverse complement strand
ACACACACACACACAAACTTAAAAACACCTGCCACTCTATTTGATAACCACTGGATTAGATCAGCTTTCAGAATAAAAGCCTCCGTTCCTCATTCTCCTGCCGGTACTCACCGTGCAGTCTGACAGCCAGCTCAGCAATCTGACTGATCCTCTCCTCCTGCTGAGGAACCGTCGGCCAGACGAACTTCTCAAACTGTCGGTAGAGAACAGAGACGGCCTCTGTGCTGCGACACTCAGAGGAAAACTTCCCGACGCGAGCGATGGTCGCACTCGCCTCTTCGCACCAGAACTGATACTGTTAATCCAGAACAACGTGTAAACGTGATCTCATGTTTAATCTAAAAATCACAATTTAAAAGAAAAAAATGCAGCCAGTGTTTTTCACCTCCTCCATGGCCTGCTGCAGTCTGCGGGTCATCTCCAGTGTTTTCTGGTGGTCGCTGACACTTCGCTCGAAATCTCCCATCTGCCTCTGCAGCTCGTTGATGGCGTCCTCTGCCTCCCGGGCCATGCCCCCGTCCTTGACCTCCGACCCCAGCCGGCCCGTCACACCCTGCAGACGTTTCCTGAGTGCCTGCAGGATCGGACAGAGCGGAGAATGATAGACCCGCCACTCACTTCTCAGCTACTACATTAAGTTATTCATGTTACATAAGAGTCGTTAAAATCAAATCGCAGTCATGTAAGAGTTCTAAGAGTCAGGTACAGTTTGTTTTCTTCCACCTTTGTTATGTAACGTTGTCATTTGTGAACAAACTGAGTGAAAACTCAGTGGAAAATTATACACTAATGTCTAAATCACCAAGAACTTATCTTTCAGAAAGAAAGATGCTGATTAGAAAAGACAGGAGAGGCTCAAACTGGGGATACTTTTTTCTTTTCTTTTGACATTTTTGGCTTTAACAGACTCATGGAACATGGAGAAAGAGACAGATATAACATGAAACAAAGGTCTCTCGCTGCTGGTATTTGGCATGCGGCCCAACCACTCAGCTACTGAGGACACTGCCAAACTGACCACCCCTTTGCTTCTGAATGGAAAACCAGTTGCACAATGTGCAGATCACAGACTCAGATCAGGAGCTGGACTTACCTGCAGCTTCTCCTCATACAGCTCCACCTGCTGCAGCTGGTTCCTGACGGCCTTCGTGTTCCTGGTCCTGTCATTTCTCTTCAGGTAGTTAAACTTCAGGTTGCTGAAGCGTTTCTTCAGCTCCTTAAAAGAGTCACGGAGCTGAAACATTAAACATCAGAAAATTAGTCGCAAACAGAGTTTTATGTTGACAGAGGGACTTCCAATGTAGTTCAATCTGTGGTGCAACAAGCAAATACTTCACTGTTGATAGGTCGCATTATTTTTCAATAAAATAGATAGTTTCATCAATAAAATGTCCATATATTCACATAAACCAATTACATTTAAGATGTCTAACTTGTTCTAAAAAGAGCAAACCCCCAGTTTATTAATTTCATAGTTACATGAAACAAAGACACACAATACGACCTTTGCATTTTTGAATCTGTAACCAACAAAGATTTTATATTTTTAGCCACGCGAGGCTGTATGTATGGTGATGTCCAACAATTAGGTCCAGACTGAAATATCTCAACAACTGATTTCTGTCCAACTTCCAAGAGGACGAATTTGGGCGAAATGTTTCCAGAACTTTTGGAATGAACTTTCATAAATTTGGACGTTCATATTTGACTCAGAATTAAATGTAATGACATTAGCAATCCACTTTTCATTAAGCACCATCATCAATAATAATACGTTTATGACCAAATACTGACAAAACTAGTGACATTCTTATCCCATTAAGAATAATAACATCAACCTGCTGGTGGCGCTAGAGGAAAAGATACAGAATCCCAACAGTCAGTAGGATTTATCCTCTGGCGGCCATGAATGTTCGTCAGGTTATTTGTTGAGATATTTCAGACATTAACAGGGTTTATAAATAGTTCGTATAATATCTTATATTGTATACATCATTTATCTTATTTTCAGCCA
>NW_023340095.1:621135-629213 GCF_004916995.1 Morone saxatilis | reverse complement strand
CATCATTTATCTTATTTTCAGCCAGAGCTGTTCTAACTGCATTTTGTTTATCTTGGTGTTGATGTAACTGCATGTAGACGGAGCTTTGATAAGATTATTTTTAGAGCAGGAGGGTTTAAATCCAGAGGGACATTTCTGCCTCTGACGGGAGGAACAGCGGTGTCAGATGGCTAATCTCGCTCTGGACAGCTGAGAGAGAGAGAGAGAGTGTGTGTAAAGGAGACAGAGACAGCCTAGTCTATTTGGTGAACTGATGAAGAAGTTGAAATCAGAGGTTTAGGAGGTCGGACTGGTTTTCTAACATTTGTTTCCATCCATAAATCGTTGGGGGAAACCCTGGATAAAGAAAGAGTAAGAAGTACAAAGGTTACATTAAAGATTTTCCATAACTACCAAGTAAACTGAACTACCCCCAAGGACCAAGAGATCCCATAAACACCCCAAAAGACTACAATTACCCACAAGTACTGTTAACTTCCTCAGACCACCATGAAGTAAGCGCAATTAACCACCTGTAAGGACCATGAAGTACCCCAAAGAGACCAACGCAGAGTACAAGAAAGCACCAGAAAATATCATAAACTATCCTGCAGTAGCATGAAGAACCCCACTAGATTATTGGTTATAATCCCTGAACCATTGGAGGAAACCTAGGTTGAGGCAGTGTTTGGAGCACTAAAAACACAAAACCTACGCTGATGATTCATTTCAATTTCAGTAAAATTTTATTTGTATAGCCCGAATTCATAACAGAAAGTTATCTCACGACACTTTTCAAATAGAGCAGATCTAGACCGTACTCCTTATAAAATTATTTACAGAGACCCAACAGTTGCCACCATGAGCAAGCACTTGGCTACAGTGGCAAGGAAACAGGCAGAAACCTCAACCGGCCCCCAGCTCTAGGTGAGTGGCCACAGTGTACCAGGAAATACCAAAAAGAGATAACCATGTAGTGTCACAAACTACATCCGATGACCATGAAGATTAAGAGAGTACAAGGAAGTATATCAATAAAATAATCCACAACGACCAGGATGTGGCAGGAAGTAGAGATAACCTAACCTAAGTAGCCAACCCAACACAAAGAACCCAATGGTACCCTGTAACATCTGAAAGATATACCCTAAAAGCCCCCTCGGCTTACCATAAACTACCAGGAAGATGACCATAAAGTATAATGAAATTACTGTAGTACCTCAGATATCTACAACATGAAATACCATGGAATAACCTCTTCACTGTGGGTACTTTGTACACAAACCTAATTCAAATATCTTTCAGAGTTCAGCTGGTGGACTCTGGAGGATCCTTAATGAGCAGCAAAAATACCCTGAATGTCTGCGGTGAGAATACCAATCCACCAACGAACACAAATAGAACCAGTCCACAGCAACGAGTCATGTTTTCGAAAGAAAAAACCTCATCATCTTCCAGAAGTAAATGTATATTCCCTTCAGGTGACTCAGAAGTCGACGCAGTGTGGACACAAACAAGTCCAAAGGGTCATTCTGTGTCTCACTTCTTCCCTTTACCCTGGAGCTCACCCCTCATCCCTCTGATTGAGCGTTTATGAGTTGGATTAGTGGTTGCGTCCTATTACAGAACTACAGAACAGTGACAGTTAAGCCTTCCGAATGGAAATTATTCACCACTGATCTCGTCATCGAGGGCTTCCCCTAGAGAAACGCTGCAGTAGTGCTATGAGTGCACACTGCCATCACACACCAAGTCTTCAAGGGGACCGGAGGGCGTAAAATGAGATGAAACTGGAGAATTCACTTATTGCCATGAATACTACAAATTTCAAGCTCTTTTCCAGGCTTCAAGATGCGCTTGTGGCCCAACTACAGTCGTACGGGAGAGTGCCTGAATTGGACCAAAAATGGTGCCAGGACCTTAAATCAGCACAACTCTGACCCTAAACACAACATAACCCTAATTCCTTTGCCAATTTTTAATCCTAGTTATGTGTTCACAGATAAACTTACACAGACATCTGAGTACCTCAATCTTGTATCACCTACTGTACTAAAACTACTGAGTTTTAGTCCAAAAACTGAACTTGCTAGGCAAAGCAAAGCATCAAAATAAAGCTGTTTTTAGGCAATAATTACAAAGTTATTTGTACCCCTAGGAAAAAAACAAGGTCTCGACCCCAGTGGTGGGTACGGAGACTTTACCCACTCTGTCAGTGAGTCAGATTTTATCATTAAGATAAAGTATTGTCAGTGTCAAACTGCATGATGCTTTTAGAAATCTAAAAGGTGACAAACTCTAAGAAACAAGTCTGTTTGTCTCTGTTTGTCTCTGTTTGTCTCTCTCTCCACCCCAGCTGCTCCTGCAGGTTTCAGTGCGCTGGTGACACCCAGCACCAGGTGCATGATGGGAAATACCCGTTGGCTGAGTCGTCCTGTATTTTTGATCTGTCCAGCTGACTCCCCCTCTCCCTCTCATGGTCTCCCCTCTCCTGCCCTCCCTCCCTCTCTCTCTCTCTCTGTCATTCCTCCAACAGCTGCTGCTGCTCTGCTGTTCAGTGACACAGCAGATTGAACCACTAACACCAGTGAAACCAGTTAAATATCAAAGAACTGAAAGTTTTATAATTTGAGAGATTTACCTGAAGAGGGCGCCAACATGTTTGGGTTGATAATTCACCAACATCTATAAAACAGTAACTGTTGAGGTCGGACTACGTCAACTCTAAATGACCGTTAATGCACGGCGCACAAATTGCTAACAGTATGTACACATATTTCAGCCTTATATTTCAGTCCCATTACAGCCATCTGACCTCTGCACAACATAGTTATGATATTAAACAACCCAGTTCATATCATCAATTTAACTTAATGTGCCTCTTGTAAACTTGAGAGATAAATAAATGGATTAAGTTTTTTTTCATGGAGAGAAGTTGAGAGTTTTCCATTCACCTCAATACAATTTGAGAGCAGCATCTAGTGGACATTATATGAACTGTAGCTGAACACACTTCACACAACTCCGACACTCAGCTGCTGATAAAATCCAGAAACATCAAGCAACTTTTTTAGTGTTTTCTAACCCGCCACACCTCTGCTTTTTCTAATTTTCTGAGAGAAATCAGTGTAAGAAAGTGAACCAGCAGAAAGAGACCGAGTCCTGCAGCGAGCTGAGAGACTTTATGGACTCTAATAAAATCTAAATGTGTCCTGCTGACTTCAGTTATATTTAGAGTCTGATAAAAAAAAACGAGCGAGCGGCTGCTTCAGATCACACTCATGTCCAAGTCGAGGCAACTAGTAACAAAGTTCATTTTAAAAACTATCAACACATTTGCAGAAACAAGTCTACCTGAAATTCAAACTTTCAGTAAATAAAAACATTTTATTGAAATTGGCTGTGGATTGTGAATTTACTCCAAAATGATAAAAATGTAATTTTAATTAATCATTTAAAAGTCAAACAAACTTTAGGCATTGATGGCAAAACATTTCATTTATCTTTTGTAGGTACCGATTTCCCTATATTTCCTGGAAGTATGTCATTTAGTTTATTTTTTTAGGGGGAACAGAAACAGTGTTTCCGATTATAAATACTTAAGAAATAATATATGTAATACTTCTATCCTTCAAGGAGAAGGATATATAGATATATATTTTTCCTTTAAAACACCGTATTTAATTATTAGGAAATAATGACCTGTAAAATAAAATATTTTTTCATTAATCAATAATAAAATTGTAATATAACTGATCATAATTGAGTGTACAGAGATTGTGCTTGGCATCAGAGTGAAAACCTGGCGCTGGTTCAGTGGATATTCTGGATATTTATAGTCAGACAGACAGACAGACAGACAGACAGACAGACAGCTGGCAGCAGCCCCCTCTGCTGGTCGTATTGGTGAATAACAACAGAGCTCATTGTCAGTACTTACCTGCCCAGGTACCAAATCAAAACAATACATATATGTACATAGTCGGGTCTGTGCACAGCTTTTAAAATGCTTGTTTTCTGAATGGAGTTTGGTTGATCAGGACTCTGCTAACAGCTGGAATCAAGTAACAGACACATATTTTCCAGCTACCTCTCTTACTTTTCTCCAACAACCTCCTTTTCTGTCTGCTCTCTGTAAAAATATGAAGTAGTATCATCGATCTCTGGGTCCGCAGCTCACAGCAGACAGGTTGAGAAGAGAGAGTGAAGATAAATCCACTTTTTATAATAAACACAGCTTTAACAAGGCAGTGAGAGAAGCTAAACAACCACACTCTGAGAACCTTCCACAGTTCTCAGCTAATGGCTGTAGCTTGAACCTGCTACCTCACCTGGTTGATGTCACCGTTGAGTCGACAGGTGAGCTGCTCTCTGCGGAGCTTCTCCTCACGTCGAGCTGCTTCATTCAGCCACGAGACGCAGAGAGAGTCCAGAGAGACGAGACGAGCCTCCAGCTGCTCCACTCTGAAACACGTCCAACCCTGACAGTGGCAGACAGTATTCACATCCATTACCTACAATCCTCTCTCTGATGGTTAATGTAGGTCACATAGAGGAGTCAGTATGAAACTGAGACTGTACAGTGAGTAATACAACAATGTAAAATACTGCATTACAAATAAAAGTCCTGCATTTAAAATAATATTACATATATACAAACAAGTAAAAGTAGAGCAGTATAGTCAGTTGTCTGTCTGATATGTGATTATATGTGACGTTATTAGATTAATACTGATCAATGTTAGAGTAGTATTTTAGTGTTTGTTAACATGGAGGCTGTTATTTATTTTAAAATGTGTGTGAATGTGTGTGTGTGCTCATACACTGTGGCTGACGGCGGTGCAGATGTCGGTCTTCAGTGTTGCAGCCGTTTTAAACAGACTCTGGATCATCTGCTGTTCCTCTCTGTGCCGACTCAGCTCAGCCTCACTGGATCCACATAAACCAGTCGAACCAGTTGAACCAGTCGAAGGGCTTGTGAGGTCCGACTGGAGCAGCGCCTCCAGCTGGACACAAAGCAGACAACACTAAAATTAATATTAATTCTGTTATTGTATATTTATGCAACACATTTTTACAAAGTCAGCAGATTTAACTGGTAACTTCTGGATTCTTAAAGCCGACATGAAGAACAAACAATATACAGACAGTAGCACACAGTAAATTCCTCATTACGGATATAAAAGGGATTCACACTGTAAATTAATCTGTTGATTCTGATCAAATTTATCAAAATGATGATGTCTTGTTTCATCCGGATGAACCAAACTCAAAAGTTATTCAGTAAACAACATAAAGCTGCAACCAGAACACGATTGGCTTTGAAGTTTCATGGTGGACAGCTCATCCTACCAACAGTTGAGTTTCAAACTAAATATGCAGCCAGGTTTACGAAGGCGATCTGAGCGAGGGGCTGAAACACCATTAAGATTTTACAGGACAACATAAAATATTTCCAGGATTTTTGGTAAATTCCAGGTGTTTCCACAACAACAACAACAACAACAGCAACAACAACAACTTCCTCCCGGCTCCACTGACCTGTTTGGATGTGAGGTGGAAGCTGCTGCTCAGGTCCAGGATCGATTCGCTTTGTTGGATCTTGTTCTTCACCCTCTTCTGGAGCTTCAGCAGCTCTGCCAGATCCTCCTCCGTCACTGGTCTTCCCTTCAACTCCTCCACCTCCAGTCTGTCCTGGACTCCTCTCAGAGTCTCCCAGCTCTTCTCCAAGTGCTCCACCTCAGTGTCTAGTTGCTGAATAAAGGAAGAGAGTGTGTCTGATCATTTAGTCCCAATGGTTCTAGCGGTAACCACAGTGCAACAATCACAGCTGTCCCAGGAGTCCCAACGGTAAAGGTTCTGGTCCATTGGGACTCTTGGGACAGATGTGATTATACTACCAGCAACCGTGTGGTAGTGTACGCTACAGTCCCCACAGAAAAACAATTCCCAGCCATCCAACATTTCTAAAAGGTCCCAGCAGGTTTAACAGTCCTTACAGTCTAAGAGTCTGTAGTCACAGAGTAGTCCCATGACAGCTCCAGCTAGATTTCAGAGTCCCTACAGTCCTCATTGTAAAGAAGTCCCAGCAGTTCAAAGTCACTCACACTAAAATGTGGTCTGGCCTGGCTGAAGTGCTCCAGGAGCCTGGAGGTCTGTAGGTCCGAACCCAGATCCATCAGAGTGCAGGAGTCCAGCAGCTCAGAGACACAATTCAAGTCCTGCAGGGTCTGAAAACATACAGCGTCCCAGTAGTGGAAAGTAACTGAATACATTCATCATATTATATTTAAGTACTGTACTTCATTACTTGCACCCATTACTTGATACAACTGATTTACTTAAATATACCTCACAACAGTTATTTGAGTTACGAGTTACTTTACAGTATAAAGTATTTCATACGTAATAGATTAGACTGCCCTCAGTTACTCTGGCGCAGTGTGCTTGGTACCTTGAGCAGTCTCTCCTGGGATTTCCTGCAGTACTCCTGCTGCTGCTGGATCTGGATTTGCTGCTGACCCTGCAGCTCGTTCACTTCCTGTTTGGTTGTGCTGAGTCGCTCCATCGTCTGCTGCACCACAGACACCACAGACTGCCGGTTTAACCCTGCTCCCGACACCTGACACACACACACACACACACACACACACACAAAAACACACATACAGACACATCATTTTCAAGGCATTTATGTGATTAAATCTCATCAAAACCAATTTCATTCTGATTCCGACAGCCTTGTTACGCGTGGGACAACAGTAAATGACGTATGGTTCCGCAGTTTCCTGGCCCCAGGCGAGGAACCTCTGTCAGAGTTTCGCCTGCCGCAGCCGTCCCGTCCTGGCCTTCTTGAGCGGTGGTGTCCCTACGCAGCTTCCCCTCCTTCTGCTTCTCCCTCTTCCTCTGGCGATTTTGTAATGATCCTCTTACATCTTCCATCACCTCCCGCTCCCACCCCTGGGAACCAGGAACACCGATCGTCCACCGGCTACTGAACCGGCTATTGGGTAACACCCAGGCCCAAGTTCCAAAGCGCCCAAGGTTTGAGAATTACCCAAGGGGGCGCAGAGAAAAACAAAATTATGCAGCCCTGGTTAAAATACAAAATAGCTGGTTCTGGCAAAGCCAGTGATTATAAAAAAAAAAAAAAAAAAAGAAAAAAAAATATGAGTTGGATAAAGATAAGCGATAGGTGGCGCCAGTTCTCAAGTCAGAAAACCAGAAGAAGAGGGCGCCAACCAAAACGGCAAAAACCTCCTCAAGCAACGGTTAAAAGTTAGTTTTTACTCAAAGACACAAGATACATTTGTAATGTGATACTTTAAAATGTGTATAAAAAAACATGATGACAGTTTGCTGTTAATATTGTATAATAATAATATTGTAATTTTGAATGTTTGTATTATTTTTTCACTGTAGATTTTATCAGCTGATCTACGTCTGATGTCCACTGCTGCATCCCGATGTGGTTGCCAATAAATACACTGCATAATGAGTCAGAACTGATCAGTTTGGGTCAATACAGAACCAACACAATAATGGATTTTGTTCCAGTACACACGGGTAGAAAACCATGGATTAATAGCTTAGGTTATTTTTTAGAGTACTGTTGGATTATTTACACAAACTAAAAGATGGTTTGTGTGCAAATTGTTAGATTTTACTTCTTGTTAAACACACCTGTTACTGTTGGTGAATCCAACCCGTTAGTTATATAGATAACAGTAATGCACATCGGTACTGGGTGAAGGATATTTGATAGTTGGTAAATCAGCTGAAAAGAGATCTGGATCCAGTGGTCTTTGGACCCCAGAAGAGACTCTGACCTGCTGTGCCGTCCGGAGGAAAGTGACGTATGGTCGCAGAAGCTGCAGGTTTGAGTCGATCTTCCGGTTCAGACTCTGCAGCTCCTTCAAGACCAGATCAACTCGATCAGCGAGCTCCGGACTCAGTGAACCAGCTGGGTCGGCGGCAGGCGGACCGGGCGAAGCAGGGCCGGTTCTTCCCGAGCTGCCCCTCTTCAGCTGCTCTGTCAGGGCCTTCAGAGGAGACAGCTGTCTGCTGGGTTCTGGGTGCAGACCTCTGATCTGATCCAG
>NW_023340095.1:618573-621035 GCF_004916995.1 Morone saxatilis | reverse complement strand
CACACACAGACATAGACACACACACACACACACACACAGACACAAGTTGTTTCCTCCGTATAGACCTGAAGTAGCAGTGGTGTTGCATTCACTGACAGTCAGTAAATAAAATGTCACCTTGTCTACGAGGTGTTGGCATGACGACAGCAGCTGTTGCCTCTGATTGGTCAGGAGGGCTTGGTGGGCGTGGTCAGTTTCAGTCTCGTTTCCCAGCACGCTCTGCACATCTAGAGTTGATTCAAGTTGCAGCTTTCTGGTCTCTGATCTGGATCCAGGCTTTGCATCTGATCTGGATCCTGACTCGAAGTTTCTGATCTCCTTTGATCTGGATCCAGGGGCCGCATCTGTGGTTGGCTCTGATCTAGATTTAGGCTTTACATCTAATCCAGATCCTGGCTGCTCATTTGATCTCGATCCAGGCTGAAGGTCTGATCTGGACCCGGGCTTTACATCTAAAAGTTCTAGTTCTGATCTGGAATCTGGCGTTAGGTTTAATTTGAATCCAGACTGCAGGTTTCTGGTCTCATCTTCTCTAGATCCAGGCTTCACATCTAAAGGTTTTAGATCTGACCTGGATCCAGGCTGAAAGTCTCTGGTCTCTTCTGATTTTGAATCTGACTTGAGGTCTGATCTGGACTCAGGCTTCAGGTTTAATTTGAATCCAGCCTGCAGGTTTCTGGTCTCCTCTGCTCTGGATCCATGGGCCATGTCTCTGGTTGGCTCTGATCTAGATTCAGGCTTTACATCTAATCCAGATCCTGGCGTCTGGTCTAATCTGGATCCAGGCTGCAGGTCTCTGATCTCTTTTGAACTGGAATCTGGCGTTAGGTTTGATTTGAATCCAGATTGCAGGTTTCTGGTCTCCTCTAATCTGGATCCAGCCTTAAACTCTAATCTGAAACCAGGTTGCAGATCTGTAGTCTCCTCTGATCTGGACCCGGGTTTTAAATCTGACCTGGATCCAGGCTGGAGGTCTCTGGTCTCTTTTATTCTAGAATCTGACTTCAGGTCTGCACTCTCTGATGTGGATCCAGAACTCAGGTCTCTTGTCTCATCTAGTCTAGATCCAGGCTTTAGCTCTAATCTAGATCCAGGCTGCAGATGTCTAGTCTCCTCTGATCTGGATCCATCGGCCATGTCTCTGGTTTGCTCTGATCTAGTTTCAGGCTTTACATCTAATCCAGATCCAGTTGGCTGTTCTGATCTGGACTCAGGCTTCAGGTTTAATTTGAACCTAGACTGTAGGTTTCTGGTCTCCTCTGGTCTAGATCCAGGCTTTACATCTGACCTGGATCTAGACTGCATGTCTCTGGTCTCTTTTTTTCTGGATTCTGGCTTCATGTCCATCTCCGCTGATGTGGATCCAGACTGCAGGATTCTGGTCTTATCTACTCTAGATCCAGGATTCACATCTGAAGGTTTTAGATCTGAACCTGATCTAGGCTGCAGATCTCTAGTCTGCTCTGATCTGGACCCAGGATTCACATCTGAAGGTTCTAGGTCTGATCTAGAACCAGGCTCTGTGTCACTGGTTTGCTCTGGTCTAGCTTCGGGTTTTACATCTGATCTGGATCCAGGCAGCAGATCTCTAGTCTTCTCTGATCTGGACTCAGGCTTCACGTTAAATTTGAATCGAGACTGCAGGTTTCTGGTCTCTTCTAATCTGGATCCAATGACCAGCTCTCTGCTTGGCTCTGATCTAGATTCAGGCTTTACATTTAATCCAGATCCAGGCATGTGGTCTAATCTGGATCCAGGCTGAAGGTTTCTGATCTCTTCTGATTTAGAATCTGACTCAAGGTCTAATCTGGATTCAGGCTTCAGGTTTAACTTTAATCCGGATGGCAAGTTTCTGGTCTCCACTGGTTTAGATGTAGGCTTTACATCTGACCTGGATCCAGGCTGCAGGTCTCTGGTCTCTTTTGTTCTGAAATCTGGCTTCATGTCTGTCTCTGCTGATGTGGACCCAGACTGCAGGTTTCTGGTCTTGTCTACTCTAGATCCAGGCTTCACATCTGAATGTTTTAGATTTGACCCTGATCCAGGCTGAAGATCTCTGGTCCCCTCTGATTTAGAATCTGACTTGAGGTCTGATCTGGACTCAGGGTTCAGGTTTAATTTGAATCCAGACTGCAGGTTTCTGGTCTCTTCTGCTCTAGCTCGAGGCTTAAACTCTAATCCGAAACCAGGCTGCAAATCTGATTTGGATCCAGATTGCAGATCTTTAGTCTCCTCCTCCGACCCGGTCTTCACATCTGAAGGTTCTAGGTCTGATCTTGCAGTCTCAAGTGACAAGATCCCGACTGCGTTTGTCCACATCAGCAGGAGAGACAGACCAACCAGATTCCAGAACAGAAGAGGACAGAAACCTTCAGCATGATCCAGTCAGATGTTTAAGTCTGATTAGACAGACGAGACCAGAAAACCTTCAGTCTGCCGATTCAATTTAAAGCTGCTGATCC
>NW_023340095.1:618116-618473 GCF_004916995.1 Morone saxatilis | reverse complement strand
GGTCTGTGCTCTCTGCTGATGTGGATCCAAACTGCAGGTCTGGGATCTTGTCAACTGTGAGACTCCAGTCCTGTAGCGGAGACAGAAACATTTATTTTATTGATCATTTGATTGATTTGATTGATTACTGCAGATAATATATCAGAGACTCTACTGTTGTCATATGGTCTTATTGTCGTAACTGTCCTACTGGGATCTGAACAGTTCTGCCTCATTCTTCAGCCAGTCCCCCCTAGGATCTGGTTTTACCACCACAGGTCTGAAAATAACTGAAGACGATGCTGAACACACTTTATATATTTAACTGTCTGAATATTTAAAATAAAACTTAATGCTGCTGTTTTTATAATCTACGTC
>NW_023340095.1:607371-618063 GCF_004916995.1 Morone saxatilis | reverse complement strand
TTTAATGAGTTTTATTCTATTTCTGTCCACTTTAAATGAAGTTACAAAGTTACGATGATCTGAAGGGAAAATTGCTGTTTTTGTCTCTGGAGTCTGGTGGAGAGTGATGGTGATAATACTGCTGTTTCTGGTTAGTGCATTTGCATTGTTTTCCATTTCACAAATATCTACACATCAAACTATGTGAATTAAGGGTTTATTTCGATGGTACGTTGGTGATTTTTGGAACAGCGCAAGGATTAACTTAATTGTTTCAGTTTATCAGCTTGCTCAGTAAAATTACTGGTTTTGTCTATGGAATCTGGTGGGCAGTTGCACTCATTGTTTTGTTCTGAGATTATGATGCTCTAGATTCCTTCAACATTAAGATGATCATAAAATGGATTTTACCATCATCTAATCCTTCAGATGCTTTTGTGAAACGAGGCCTGTTTCATCAGCCATCCAGAACCATCAGCAGACAGAATATTTTTAAATACAGTCATTGGAGAGTCGAGAATGTAACTGCAGGCAGGATTTATTTTTATGACCTGAACACAAGATGGATGCTGACAGAATAGACTGATGACTCCCACTGCGAAGAGTTCAATTACTCTGCTCTAATATTTATAATGCTCTAATATGGAGTTTTACATATAATGCAGTCAGCAAGGGAAAGTCTGACACCCTGGACTTCAGTCAGCTGTTAAACAACCACATTTAAACCTGCGGTGATAACCTGTGTGTGTTCAGCACCTGATTTATGAAGGCAACAGCTCGTTACTCAGTTAGCTCCTGGACTGAGTCTCACACTGACCCTCAAGGGCCCCGTTGGTCAGATGTGGGTTAACTGACTCAGGCTAAAATGTCGCACTTTTATTTTGAAATAAAGGAATAGGTATGTGAAACACTGATCAGCTTTCACATTATTGGCTTTATGAGCTTTAATCGTATCAAAAGCTAAAATACCGGACCAGACTGGTCACGTGACTTTTTCTATAATATGTTGCTGCAAATATTTCACAATAAAAGCCTTTTTAAGAAATGTTTCTGTCCACTGAAACGCTACAGGAAATGGCCTTTCTGTGCTTCATCTAACAAACTCAAGAAGCTCATTTGTCTCTTACTTCAGAACCGCTCTGTGTGGACTCCTGTTCTTTCTCGCGGACCATGATGCCGTTCTCCGCCTGCTGGAGCTGCAGCCTGACGGCCTGGTCCGCCCTCCTCCTCCGATCCTGCAGCGTCTCCAGCAGCTCCTCCAGCCTCAACGCCATCCCCCTGCTGCCCCGGGAACTCTGGGAGCAGGACACAGCATCAGCATCAATCCACACATTTCACACAGAGCGAGTCAACAGCAGGATGAAGGAGCAGTTGAACAGCTGTAAGACACTCTCACCTCCTCCACCTCCTCCTCCTCCTCGTTGTCCTGCAGTACTCCTCCTCTCCTCTGGAGGGCCTCGATCTTCTGCAGCTGCCTCAGTTTCTGTAGAAAAACGTTGCTGCTGGTTAAAACCTGCAGGGATTTCCCCAGAAGATCTGGAATCACAAAGACACAAAGACAATGTCATCGAGATTACCACAACAGATTCAACCACAACGCTCAATTTACAACAAACCAGTTAATACCAGTTTATATATATATCACTTCACCTAGTTTAAACCAGCTTTTATTAGTGAAATCTTCAACATAAACCAGTTTAATCCAGTTTTTGCAAGTTTAAACCAGTTTACAGTAGATCAAACCAGTATTTCAAATCGCCTTTATCTCTGCACCTACAGCAAACCAGTTAAAACCAGCTTATATATCATTTAACCCAGTTTCAATCAGTTTCTATTCTAAACCAGTTAATCTTTGATAT
Organism: Morone saxatilis; assembly: GCF_004916995.1. Classification (NCBI taxonomy): domain Eukaryota; kingdom Metazoa; phylum Chordata; class Actinopteri; family Moronidae; genus Morone; species Morone saxatilis. The sequence continues at coordinate 616,225 of NW_023340095.1, read as the reverse complement.
ACACCAGTTTGTAGTGGATCAAACCAGTGTTTTAAATCTCCTGCAACCCTCCACCTACAGCAAACCAGTTAAGACCAGTTTATATGAAATTTAGCTGCGTTAAAACCAGTTTGGATTAGTTATATCTTCAATATAAACCACTTTAATCCAGTTTTTGCAAGTTGAGACAAGCCCAGTCTAAGACAGAGCCGACAAAAATAGGGACAAAAACTTTCTAAAATAAAACTAAACAGCTTGTTTGCATTCACGTATGGAAGAACATTTACAACAATGTGACAAAAAAATGATTCAGCCACCAGACTCCATTCATAAAAACAGTGATTTAATTTTGATTTTGAGTTGCTGGTCTCCCGCCGCCTCCATCAGTTAGTTTGTGTTATTGTGTGACTTCCATCTTGAGTTCGTGCCACATGGCCGCAGGGACGTGACGTCATGTGCAAACAAGCTATTAGTGATAATCTATCCTCAGTGCAGCTGTGAGTAACACTATAAATACTACGACTAATATTAACGCTCATTACCTCTCCTCATAGAGTCGTATGTGAGCTGCCCTTCAGTCAGCCTGTCTGGTCTGATCCGTAGATCCTCAACTCCGTCGATACTGACAGCAAACTGCAAACAGACCGAGTGTTAGCACGCTAAAACACAAAGCATCCATCAGAAAGCACACATTGACCTGATGGTGGCGCTGTATGAAACCTCAGAGGATGAACAGAGTTTTTATAGTTCATCCTGAGGGGAACATGAACCAAACTGCATCCAATAATTCACTTATTACCACTAATGTCAACCTCATGGTGGCGCTACAGTGTGAGTGTCAGTGGGATTCATCCACCGGGGAACATGAACGTCTACACAACATGTCACAGCAATCCATCTAATAGCAGTTGAGATATTTTAGCCTGGACTAAAGCGATGGATGAACGACTGACACTCTTCACATTGCTAATCCATTAGCATTAGAGCTATTTATTGACCAGCAACCGGTAGACGCCGTGGCTCTATGCAGCACCTCTTATGTGCTGAACTCACAGTGGGATTGTCAGGTTTGAGCTGCTTCCTCCGCTGTCGACTGAACAGCGGTGACCAGCTTGTTGGCTAAAATAGATCCAGAAAGCTTCCCGTTGGACTGTTTTAGATAAAGGCTGCAGCAGGTGACCATGGTCCGGCAGCAGGTGGTGATCATAAAACGTCAGCCGGCCAATGAGCACGGCTTACGGTGGCACGCAAATACACCGAGCTGAAACAAATGTCCTTCATAGAGACAGGAGACGAGGATAAATCCAGTCTACAGTCGGGCACGCTTCAGATGAGAACTTTACTGCCTACAGGTCAGAGGTCACATCAGCCTGACAATAGATTTAGATTACACTCTAGAGCTCCAGTTAGATGTTTCCATCCATCTTCTGAAAAGATACGTTTACCTAAAGGTTTTCCAACTATGAATACGATTTAAAAAGGCCCTTTTCTCTTTTATATTACTTACAAATTCATTTGTTTTACATCTTTATCTTATTTAATTTGGGTAAATTTGTTAATTAGATCTATATCAATATTATATATCTATTTGTGGTCGTATCGTTTGAACTTTAACATACTTTAACTGGACAGCCATTTTGTTCATTTATCAACAATTAATCAACAACCTGTACAGCTGCGTGCCTAACATTCATGTTTGACTTGACTTTATCTTAAAAGCAAACTTTTGTGCTGCACACAACCAAATTGATTATACATATAATGTTTCCAACAAACATATTGTCTGTTCAAAAAAACGCAACAGCAGCTATTTCCTACTAGCTTGAATATGTCAGCTTGAGTTCAAAAGTTTAGTTTAATTCTGTGTCCCATTTTTCGACCTTGATGAAATAAGCAACACATATTTTCGTTAGTTTATTCATTAGCTTTGACTTTACACTGGCGCACATTAAAAGTGATTATCCTTTGGGGAACAGTCAGGAAATTTAATGGTGTGACCGACATCTGCATTATTGTGGAGAACAAATTTACTATACTATGTTAAGTCTTTAGTTACCTTTAAAAGTTACAACTGTTATTAAAGTTGCGTTCTTACATTTCCAATTATCCATATTTTCAGACGGTACGTACCTCCAGTGCTCGGCGGTAAAAGTCTGAAGCCAGCATCAGGACTTCCTGTCGTTTCTCGAGCAGGCGGAGAAGCAACAACCATCCCTCCTTCAGAGATGCTGCCATGGCCTTGTACACTTCCTCCTCTTCCTCCTGTTTCTTGTTCCTCTTCTGCTCCACCATCATCCCTTCATCCCTCCTCCTCCTCAGCTCTGTCTGTCGGCTCTTTTCCACCACAGACAGCACTTCCTTCTCATGTTTCTGGAATAATTGAATTATTAGTTTTCAGTCACAAAAACAGTAAGTAAAAATAAGGAACTGGGAAGACACCCGCTCCTCCAATGGCCCCGTTACGTTAGCAGAAATCACAACGTTAGCTTCAGGTTTCAGAGTACGTTTTTAAGTTAAGCTACGTCATGTAGCCAGAGTTTCTGTCACACTACTTCACTTCTTTATCTTTCATCAAAATTAAAATGAAATAAAACTCAAGAACAAAAGGTCAACTGCTACAGTTGACAGATGCACTGAAATAGTTTGGTGACTATCAAAACAACAGGGACAACTTATGAGAACAGTTTGTGGCTATCAAGGTGGTTTAAAGATGTATTTAAATAATTTCCAGACTTAAAATCTAATTTTAACGTAAATATTATCTGGTTGTGATTTAGCTAACTAGCAGCTAATAGCAGCCAACTAGTCATAACAACTCCGATTGACATTTGTAGTAACTTCCTCAACAGTATTTCATTTAAACCAATTAAATATGGTTTAAAAAAGATTGTGTAGTCAATATTTATATTTTCATAATATTAACGAACACTATTTTCCATGAACCAACGGACAAACTATAAATTTGGAGATACTATTAGAAAGGATTGTTAGTGGATATTATGGATGAAGATATGATGACTGTGCCCGTATATTTTCATGGTAGTTGTAGTTTTTGTCCACAACATAATCAATTTTTTTAACTTTTCCTATTTTCAATAAAATGCTGTCCCAAGACACGCTTTAGTTTAAAGACCGATTAAAGAAATGTTGATTTATTGAATTACAGAAGCTACGTGTGTACCTTGAGTTTCTCCATCAGCTGCTGCTGTTCCTGGACCAGTGTCCGGTTTTCTTCGTGGTTCGATCCGATCTCACAGAGGCCTGGATGGACCTGGACCAGCTGGAGGTGGACCACAGACCCGCTCTGTACACACACACAATAATCTACATTTTACCATAAAAACTAGATACAAACTCAACTTCAGGGTTCTGGAGCTTTTTATTAATGTCTTCTTCAAACTTCCCCAGATGATTACTGACAGACACTTACTCTGTGTCTTACAAGTTTCCTGAAATGTTATGTTTAAATATGTACACGAGACATTATCTAATCAAAGATTTTGGATATCTCTTTATCCCCCCCTTAAATCACAAACTAATGTCAACAGCTATAAAAGAAATCAATTTTCACGATTTTTATAGCAATAATATGGGACATAAATCAGGCTGTAAATGATTTATGAACATACCCCTCAGTAAAAACCTTCAGAATATAAAGAGGAATAAAACTGGAAGGTTTGGTGTCTGTAAGAGCTGCTGAAGTATAACAAATTACCATTAAATATCCATATTGCAAATTTACTTACATTTTTTGGACACTACAGGTAAATAGGGTAAATATTTCAACCAACCGATATCACCATGAAACTTAACAAGTTTATTATTTACATTAAGACAATTATTTCTGTATTACAAGTTTTCTGAAATTGTATGTTCAAATATGCAAATGAGCCATTATCTAACACTAACTTTTGGTAAAATATAGTCACAAATAGATAAATCATAATAAAATAAATGTGTATTTTGGGGGCATAGATGCACACTGATGAGATTAAAGCTGGTTAGAGTCACAGTTTGGTGTCATTTTGTTCAATTGTTCCCGTTAGACTGTTATATTATTATGTTGTTTTATTTTATTCTGTTGTGTTTGCCACAGAGCGACCCGCTGAGCGCTGTAGGTGAAAAGTAGCTGCGTGGTATCGCTGCTCGTGTGTTACACATTCCTCAGCGTGATAGGGTATCTCCGGCATGTGGACCCGAAAAGGACACAACATGACTCGTGACCACACGTAGAAACAAACATACACTTTAAAAACAACAACAACAGTGCCCAAAACTATTATCCTACACATGTACAAATATCATTTTAAATACACTCTCCGTCTGCGAGGTGTCAGATGTTGCTCTCTTCCTCTTACAGCAGCATCAGGAGCTAAAACAGGAAACAGCACACAGACAGAAAAGTGACGGACTTTAAATGAACCGAAAAGCTCGGCTCTCCTGAAACTGCATCTGAAGGTTACTTCAGTTCAGTTATTTTATTATTCCAGATGGGAAAGTGGATTTTTCAGAGGCACAAACATAAAAAAAACAATACAAATACAGACAAAAACTAAAAGTACCAAAAAACACAAAAAAATTACATACAATATAAACCATAATACAACAATAATGCAAATACAATGAATGTGCATGATGCTTAAATTGCATGTGTAAATAAGATGTGCTATAAAGCTAAATATATAGTTTCAACTAAATCCCCAAACCATGTTTTTCAGCTGAAAACCCAAATTTATTTAATTAAGACTTTGAGGCAGATATTCTAATATAGGCTAGTCAAAGATAACAGTTTGATACCTAGCTTACTAAAGTAAAACTAAAAGCTGTTAACTTGTCACTTAATTTGAACAATCTAATAGTTAACTAAAATTCAAGCTAATATAGCGCACTTAAGTCGAGGTTAGCTGTCGAATGTCTTGCTAATAGGAAACAATTTAGTACACTCTCTCACAGCCCAATCATTGAAAATCAGGCTAACACTAAAGCTCATACTTAAAAGTGGAGAATCCAGAGAAAATTTTAGGATTCAAAAAAGGGTTCAAAAAGTAGAATTTCAGTTCAAAATTCAAAACAGTAATATTTAATGCTAACTAAATACAAAGCTAACAGTTACAACTAAAGCAGTGTGTAGCCTAAAAAACTACATCAAGCTCTCTAAAGTCTAAACTAACGGACTGTGTTTACACAATGTTTCTGAACTATAACCCTTCATAGCTGTCTTTGTAGCTACAGATACATTTGTCTAATTTAGTCATTGTTATCATGTTACGTGTAGCTATCTGCTAACAGATGAAACCAGATACATCAATTTGTATGACTTTGTATAGTGTTAGGGTTTTATTTGTTGCCAGTGATTCGCAGTCACTTTTACACTCGTTTCTGGACACTTTTAGAGGTCTTTTTTATAACTCAATATGTGGTTATAATGGTCTTTGTGATACAATAGCAAAAATGTGTCTACTCATGTAACCCCCTTGGATGAGCTGGGTTTTAAGCAGTGAGTTCAATAGTGTCTGTTAAGGTGTTGTGATTGTAACCTACGTTTAAAGCTCAACAAGCTGAATGCTTTTTGGCCTCTTTACGTACCTCGAGAACGGAGACGACAATCTGCGACTGGCCGGCCTGGACAGCGATAGTGCTGAGGGTGGTGAAAGACCAAGATAACTTCATGTTCCCTTCTCTTCCTCCTCCTCTTCCTCCCCCAGTTCCCCGCTCGGACTTCATTTGTCCTCCACATGTTTCTTCGGTCTCTCCGGACGTCATGAAGAAAGACTAAATCCTGTTACAAGTTCTGGGGTCACTTTAAGCTCGTCTCAACATCAACAAGTTTACTCATAGTTCCACTTCTGTTATCCTCATTAATCCACTCTACCTCCAGTTTCCAACGTTTTTTTGTTGTTGTTTTATTTCTCTTTGGTAAAGTTCCTCGAATAGCTCCTGAAGTGAAGCCGAACCAGTTCGTGTTGGTTCGCAGTGTGAACCCCTTCAGCCGGATTCACTCCGTTTCAACAGCTGTAATCCAGTTGCTGGTTGTTCGGAGGTCTTTAAACGTCGACAGTTGAAACTTCTACAGAACATAAAGAACACGAATTAATGTAAATGTTAATATATTGATCCAGAGAAAAGTTTTAGTTTGATTTGATGCAGTTAAAACATTGTAAACTGGATACAGACCATAAGCACTGCGAAAATAATAAAACGTATTAACAATAACCCCTTAAAAACATTAAATATCCCATCAGTACAACCTCCCTGTACCAAAACAATCAATGGAAGGATCAATGCCGTTAGCTGGCTTTAACTGTACGGACACTGATTCTGTGAGTTTGGCAAAATACCAAATGAAACCAGCTCAAGCCTGTGTCCATCTGTAGCATAGACGGCGTCTACGTTAGCCAAGAGCCCAAGAGCTAAAGTAGACTTCAACCGGATTTAGATGATATCTGATATCTTCAGCTTTAATTATCAGCAGTTTGTCATTATTGCCATAAATGGACAATTTAATAGCATCAATTAGTCGTCACTAAATATAATTTGATTTATGAACGATGAAAAAGTCATTTTAGGTTATTTTTGAATTACAGTATATTTGTCTACATTCAGTTAAGTTTTGGAGTTATATTCAGAATATTTGTGGAACAGTTAAACCCTGATTCAAATTCCTTTACTGTAATTATATCAGTATATCAATATAACATTATGATGCTGTTTTTATAATTATTTCATTAATGGTGAACAGATAATTTACTATTGCTTCATAGATCAGTCTTAAGATATTGATTACAACAAATTTAGGGTTGCAGGTTGCGAAACATCTCTTTAGCAAATCTATACGGTTGTAATTTGACCTTTGATTGGGGCCAAAACATCTGACCCAACTCGACCCAACCCCGGAAATTTTTAGTGTGAGCCCAAACCGAGCCCGAACCATGGCAGCAGATTTGGGTCCGAACCCGTCAGCGAATCAAAGCTCTAAAAACGATGCAGGTCTAAATGTTATTTGTCCATCAATAAATGGTTAATTCATCTTTCTATAAATTGATTGATTGATTTATTATCAATTGAAGGGATAATTTTTCATAACCTGACAACCCGAACGTTGGTTATTACTGATGGAAATTAAGTAGGAATTAGCAAAAACACAATTATGTATCCGCACTCTGAATGGGCGGGGCTTAATCAAGCTGTGGGTGGAGCTTAAACCTGAAAGTGGCAAAACTAACTGTAAATTGTTCATTTAAGCCTCAAATTGTTCTGGGTCGATTAAAAGTTGTTATATTTATTAAATAACTATTTACAGAACCAGTTGTTGTTTTCAATAAATGTTGCTATATTTAGGAGTACGGATAATTACGTGATATTGATACTGATTGAAAAAATCAATCAAATGATGGAAGTCCCAAGAAGAAATTGAAATGTCAAGTAATTGGATAAATTTATGTATATGTATATTTATGACTCTCATGCAATAAATTACAAAAATGCAATAATGAATAAGCAGAAAATTACTGAAGCTCATTTGCGCCAAAGATTCTGTACGTTATTATAATTAGAAACTTTATCAAAATGTCGACTTAGCATCTCAAATTAATGACAAAATGTCTCAGTTTTGGGCCCAATTTGAACTTAATAAATATAAATAAATAATTTAACGTTTATTACAAGCTAAAGCAAACTACATTGTGCACATAAGACAGTGCTAAACTAATAAAAAATGTCTCAATATTTTGAATTAGTATTTCAAAATAATACAAAATTTCTCAAATATGGAGAAGAAAATACTAAGCCAATCGTTTGATAAAGTTTCTCTTCATAATGACTAACATTGCGTCACATTGGTGGAAATGGGCTTCCATAGAAAACACAAGTGAAACATCATAAAAACTTTATCTTTCTTCCAATCACCACCTTTAATATAATTATTAAAGTATACATATCTGGTACATGTGGGTTTAAACAATGTGTTTTCACACAGCTGATGAAGAAACCTCACTACAGACTTTAAATGCAGTAAAATGTACATAAAGACGAGCCTACCTTCAGGGAGGTCAGGACGCTGCTGCTGCTGCTGAAACTGCGGAGCCACAAAAACACTGAGAGGAAACACAGCGAGGGAGAGAGAGAGAGAGAGAGAGAGAGAGCGAGACAGAGAGGGAAAGAGGTGGTAAAAATAGATGTGGTTTCCAGTGGGATTATCACTCAGCTGAATGACAGAGAGACATCTGCCTTCCATAAACAAACACTCCACCCTCTCTGTCAATGACAGTGTGTAAATATATCTGCAGGCCCAACCTAATGAAGACATAGAGACCTTGGCATTGATTAACTATCAGAACCATTAATTATGAACTCAAGTACTGTAAAAGTACAGTAATTATTTTATTGTAATTTTATGCTATTTAACAATGCAGAGACAAATACTACTAATAATAATACTTTTTACTTCATTGATAACTTGAGTGACTTAGTTACTAATTAATAAAGCTACTATGCAGATTCTGATCAATAAAACAGAACCAACCAAACACTGACTAATATAATTAATAATTATATATTAATTAATAATTAATAATTACAATAATACAAAGCAAAATATGTACATATAGGACAGTCATGACAGTGCAGGAGAGGAAGGAAGCCTGAAAGGCTCATTCAGAGTTGTCCCGCTGTTATAACTGAACCAGGAGATTGGACTCAACGACTCAACACAAAAAGGGCTTGGTTGAAAACACACAGTTTACTTACAAAAGTCCAGGACACAGAAGGGAAGGAACACGGGAAATATCCACTCTACAGGTGAGCAGCTACTAAGACACAGGTGCAGGTAATCAGGGTGGAGCAAACAATTACTAACGGCGGGAAAACACACAAGGGC
>NW_023340095.1:602738-607271 GCF_004916995.1 Morone saxatilis | reverse complement strand
AACGGGGTAAATAACAGACTGCAGGGGGGTAACGGGGTAAATAACAGACTGTAGGGGGGTAACGGGGTATCGGGGTATAACGGCTCTACCGTCTCTGACGAGCTGCATGAAGTCCCGAACCGACTGATCCACCAGAACTCCGTGAAACACAACCGGTCTGAAGTTCTGGTGCTCGAAGGACCGAACCAGACGGACGGTGACCACCGCTGCCCCGTCGGCCATGTCCCGCTGCCAACGGCTCTCTAACGGCTCTCTAACGGCTCTCTAACGGCTCTCTAACGGCTGCTAACGGCTCTCTCCGGTCCGGTAACGGCAGTGAGTGCAGAGACCAGAACTATCGATCACCTTCAGACTCGATGAATCGATCACCGAGCTGCTGCTTCATGTTTATGGGCAGAGCGGCAGACAGCGCCACCTGCTGTACCGGAGAGGGAATACAAACTACATTCATATGTTAATATATCTTTATTTATATGTTTCTGTATTTCTTTATTTATGAAAATGGCTATTTCTGTATCTTTACATGTATTTATACATTTATTCTACATTTATACACTTATTTATATATTTATTTTATTTATGTATTATTCTACATTTGTATTTATTTAATTATTTATGTCTTTATTTCTACATTTATTTCTGTATTTTTACATGTATTTAAATATTAAACATTTATTCTATATGTATACGTGTATTTATTTATGTATTTATTTGTGTGTATGTAAACTGAGAGAGTGGGACCAACATCAGTCTGAAGCAGGATTGGTCAGGGAGAGATTAATAGCAGGACAGTAATGTAACTAGTAATGTAACTAATTACTGTTGGCAGGGACTATTGCTATTAATATTATATATAATATTACTTTTGAAAAGAGTAATGAGTAATAAATGAGTATCCCGACACTGGTACTGAATAGAAATAGGTTTAAAATATAAATATTATATAAATAGGTTAGGTTGCATGAATCAATCGATTGTTTTACAAATACGTATTTTTCCATTAAACTTAAACCATCACTTGGTTTCACTATTCACTATCTCAGGAGCAACATAATACCAGAGCACTGACACAGTAAGAGAAATAAATACAAATCTCAGAATCAGATTTATTTCAGTCAATAACAACATGTTTCTTAGTGGCTACTAGAGGTGAAACAGTTTAAGTGTGAAATATTCCATTACAAGGAAAGTACTGCATTGAATATATTGTTTAAGTAAAAGTATTAAAGTATAATCAGAAACAAATATATATTATATCTTTGTCGACATTATGAAGAAATAACAGTAAAATAAAGTCTCATCTTTCTTTCTTCACACAAACTGTAAAACGTGGAGCTGAAATGTGCATAAAGTCTCAGAGCTGCGACGATTAGTCGATTAATCGATCAGTTGATTAATTGTTTTGAGTCTTTAAGAACAAAATGTCCAATGTGAGTTCAAACATTTCCTGCTTTCTTCAGTCCTGACAGTAAACTGAATATTTTCTGACATTTTATGGACCAACCAACTAATCGATTAATCTAGAAAACAATCGTTGGTTGCAGCCTTCGATAACACCAAACTTCCACCAGTCAGTGTAATGTAATGTCTGACAGCTGAGGCATCATTAACGTGACGTAAACTCTGATTGCAGTGTTTGTTGTTGTTATTTGTCCGCACAGTGAAACTTTTGCAAAAAGAATTTCTAAAAATAAATAAGAAATCTTTCTTTCAAAAGTCAGAACAAACTGAAAGCAGCAGGATGTTGGACCGGGTCGCTGCTCAGACCGGTGGAGTTCAGACTCTCACAGAGAGCAGAGACTCCTCTGGGTTGTCCAGGTTTCTTTCCCTTTCTGTCTCGACCACTCAGACGTCACCCGAGCTGCGAGGAGGATCCACCTCCGCTGGCTCCTGGATGTTCGGGGGTCGGTGTCTGGCGCTCTCCCAGCCCCTGCGGATCTTCGCCAGCCGCCACGTGATGCAAGGCAGAGCCAGGAAGATCCGTCCCACCAGGACCGTGCAGGGCAGGATGAGGGCCAGCAGGTAGACCGGTGGCAGGTAATAAGGGTAGGCGAAGGGGAAGAAGGCAAAGTCCCAGCCGAAGAACAACGTGTGCATGACGGAGAGAGTTAGGGCCGCGTAACCGAGTCCCGACTGCAGACGCACAAAGAGACAGAGGATTTAAAGTCAGAACAAAGAGTACAAGAGGGTCTTCAACATTTTACTATTACTATTCATTTAGACTTTATCTCTGGTTGGTTTCTCTCGTGCTGCAATAAAGAACTGATTCATAGCATCTAGATTGGCTGTTTTTCTTCACAACATACAGAACTAGAGTCATTTACAGCTCATATTAATGAATTAATCACAGTGTACAGTACAATCAGTGAGTTCTGCTGACCTGAACAAACGTGAACTCCCTCCAGTTGAGGGCATTTCCCACAGAGGGCAGCGAGGTGACAGCCAGCAGAGCGAGGACTCCGAATCCCAGAATTCCACAGGACAGGTAAAGGTCGGACCTCCACACCTGCTGCTCCACCCAGGAGTTCTCAACGCCGGCTTTCACCTCAAAGTGAACAACAAACGGACACATCAGAACGTCCAGAGACACGGTGTGTGTCGTACAGTCCGGCCTGCCCCAGTGCTCACCTGGCGGTACGCCGCGTTCAGCAGTGTGTACCCCGCGGCCCTCCGCAGCGCCAGACACACGCTGTACACGGCGTGAAGCGCGGCGCACAGGAAGCTCAGCAGGCCCAGCTGCTTCCGCCCGCACAGCCACGAGTCCAGCCAGCGAGGAAATCTCTTGTATTTGGTTCCCCGGCCCAACTGGAGCACCGCCGCCAGCAGACCTGAGGACGCACAGTGGACAGTCATCAGGAACCTGACTGTTTCACAGATTATCAGGATGGATGGAGTGAAAGTTGTTCAGTTATAAATGTTTGTGCTGTCCAATTACCTTCTAGCTTTACTCCAGGTTCAGACCACATGATCTGTTCCTCCTACAGGCAGGCTCTCAGGGGAGCACACTTTTTCTACTGTCGCAGGGGGAAATATTTTCTGATATTTTCTGATCTGAAGGTAATGATATCGGGCTGCTTCAGTGGAGATGGCTACAACAGGCGTATGTTAGTGATGAGTCACCCTCATGCACAATCCATGATGAAGATGCAGAAAAATAGAAATTCATGATAAAAATAGCTCATCGCTTTGCAATTTTGTCCAATTGTTGCAACTTTTCTGCAAATTCATCCAATCGTAGTTTCCTGCACCAAACGTTGAGTCATACTTCACCAAACTCACTTCCTTGTTTCTAGTGTTGAAGACACAAACTGACCCTCCAAACTGTTCTATTCTCACTGGAACAAGTTTAAATGCTTAAAAACATCCCAGCATGCATCGCGATTTTCTAGAAAGGCTGCAGTGAAATCAGACAGTATATGAGCTCCTCTGTAGTTCACACCCTGAATCTACAAACAACCTCCATTGTGCACTGATTCTGGCGCCATACACCTGCGTGGCGTCGCAGTCTGAACGCAGCGTTACGCCCTTTTTAATACCTGGTAGGTAGACGAGTGCCAGCGTAACCAGGGCGACTGCCGGCAGCGCCTCGTTGACCGTCACCAGAGGGAGCTGGTAGAAACTGTTCTCTCCTTTATCCAGGTAGGGCAGCAGGATGTGCCTCACAAAGCTGTAACCATAGAAGAAGAGGAAGAGGAGGAAGGTGGCCAAGATGGGGCCCCCCCAGGAGGGGAAGAGCATGAGCGGGGCCTCCTCGATGTCCCTGGACGCACACAGACCCCCCACATCCACGGGGCTGAAGCCGAGGCGGCGGGTCAGCTGCAGGACGGCGGCTTTAGAGTCGGAGCAGTCGCTGCAGATCAGAACCTGGAGATCAGGATTCTTGTTAAGATCTTTAAAATGCAAACTGTTTCACTGTGGACATCATTATTATTATTATTATTTAACCAAATTATCACAAACTTCATATGTTTGAGCAAGAAGCAAGAAAATCTACAAAAGAGAGGGAGGAGATCAAACAACCTGTTTCAATATTTACGAGCTCCAACTGTTTACATAAAGGCTGATGTACAGGAAGCTCAAACGAGCCTCACACAACCCAAGAGGAGAGGTAGAGACCCGGCGCTGTAAGCAGACTGCGAATACTCTGAATAAGTTGCTAAATTTGTTGCTTTTTAGAAATAAAGTTGCTAAAGTTGTCAGCAAATTTGCAACACTGTCTCTCTCTCCATCTGTGTGGATCTATTATAAACTCATGTAGGGCTTCCCCAAGATAGTCGACCCTCTTTTTGGTCGTCCGATAACAAAAACGTTAAATTCTGTGCACTGCTCGTTGCCACCAGAACAAAAGTTCAGGACTGTTTGCTACGTACGTTTCCATCTCCCATTAACCTCCTCAAGCTTAAAACTTCTGCAAAATTAAGGAATTTTAATCAAACTTTTCTGCTCTGATACTTAAAAACACACCAGCTTGTTAGTTTGGTCTCAATCTGACCTCACCTGTGCCTCCAGCTCACCTGTGCCTCCAGCTCACCT
>NW_023340095.1:602277-602632 GCF_004916995.1 Morone saxatilis | reverse complement strand
CACCTGTGCCTCCACCTCACCTGTGCCTCCAGCTCACCTGCCTGCTGCCATCGTGGGCTCCGGCCTGCAGCGCCCACGCAGAGACGACGTTGAACCCCTTCACCACCTGGCTCTTCGGGAAGAGCTCCGCCAGCCTCTCGGCGTTGGACTGCCCCCCGCCCTTCAGCCTGGTGGCGTTGCTGACGTCCACCAGCACCTTCCAATCAATGAAATTATTGGAGTGGATAAAAAGTTAAAAATTAAACAACTCCTATGTTATGCATCAGGCATCAGACTGTGCAACAAGGTACCTTCCCCTTCAGTTGAGTCGCAAGTGTCTCCAGGAAGTCATAGTTTTCTCTGTGAACACAAAGAA
>NW_023340095.1:597153-602177 GCF_004916995.1 Morone saxatilis | reverse complement strand
CAGAAACAGAACCTAAAACAGAAACAGAACCTAAAATAAAGACAAAACAGAAACAAAACAGAACCTAAACAGAAACAGAACCAAATACAGAAAAGCTTGTGTGTTCTGAAGTTACAGTTTATTGGGCTCTCATGGGCCACCGTAGAATATTCCCATTATATAATAGTTGATACTTATAATCCATCACAATCAGAGTAAAATGTTACTTTATTATATAATCAAATGTATCGGAGAGCTTTAGTTATTTTTCAGAAGTCTGTTGATACGTTAATACAATTCACTGTGGTTCCAAACCTTTGTGGCCTCAAACAGACACAATAACACACACACAGAGACACACACACACAGAGACACACACACACACACACACAGACACAATAGTGTCTATAATTGTAGCAATTATGTGTAACGTCAATATTTCCGACAGCCAGTGAAGGCATCACATCTGAAAGCAGAAGATAAGGCTGCAGTCTGTGAGTCTGCTGATAATGCAAAAGAGAGAAACACAGAAGTCACACGCACAGGAAACACAAAGAGACAGATTTAGATCATATTTAAAATAAATATGTGAGGGAAGCAGTTTTTTTACTGAAATAAAAGATTATTAGAGCAGTAAAATGTTCCCTGTGGTGTGTTTGTGTTCATATTTAATGTGCAGCAATGCTTCATATTCTATAAGATCATCATATGTTTGTATCTGTAAAAAGTCACATTAACAATGTGTATCTCAAACACTGAACATCAGTCCTGATGATTTATACGTCTGTGTGTTGGTTGTTATTCTTTATAAAGTATTTTATCTTGTGTCTGTGTTTTATGAGCTTTCAGCTGTTACTGGGTCACAAACACTAACAACCACCTGAACCACATTGTCGAGGCCGGTGGGAGGATGAACCGTGTCCCACAGACCCCTGATGGCTGTATTTGACCAGCAGGTTCTACACAGAGCCAGGTCCATAGTGGACTGTACGAACCACCTTGAACCTCTCCCCTCAGTGCAATAACCCCGCTTAATGTGCACGTGTAATCTTACATTTTGCATTGTTGTTGTTGTGTTATTGTTTACTGTATATTGTCTGTACAGGAATCCTTTTTGTGTTTTTGGTACTTTTAGTTTTTTGTCTGTATTTGTGTTGTTTTTGGTTTCTGTTTTAGTTTCTGAACTGAAGCAGAAATAAATAAACTAGTTGAACAAATACTAGTAAAGCTGTCAGATAAATATATGTGGTGTGGTAGAAGTATGAAGCTGCATTTAATGTAAATACTCAGGTACAAGTACCTTGAGTTTGTACTTTACTGCAGTACTACAGTTAATGTAACGACTAAAACATTGTTTTCTGTTAGAGGTGGAAACAGAATCCTTAAATACAGTAAAGTACCTGAGTTTTGTTCCCCTGCAGAGATGCTCAGGTGATGTAACAGTACATGTAGACGTTCTCCACTGGGTGGCGCTCTTCCATTGCAGCACACAGTGGTGAGTCTGTCACACATCACTCATCCTGTGAATTTGTTCCAGATTTATTGGAGATTATTGTTCAGAAACACTGATGCTGAGTAACAGCGCCGACCATAAGGAAGTAAACTTTATGGTACTATAAATAATAAATAATATAAATAAAGTACTGCAGTTGTTCTCAGTCTTATTCACTTTCTCGTTCCTTGAAACAAAATGTAGAGTTTGGGCTAAAGAGTAAATACAGCTGTCTACAGTTTGCCACAGGTGGCCAAAGTACACATAGATAAAAGTACAAGTACTGATTCTTTACTCAAGTAAAAGTGAAAAAGTACAGGCTGTGGAAAGCAAAGTATAAACTCTCCTGAGTGATGAGCATCAGTCTTGATGTTGGGAAGGTGTGCAATGATGCAGTAATGATAATATTAATAATAATAATTCCCCTTAAATGCATTAAAACTAAAGTAATGATCCAGTTTAAAGTGTCAGCAGTAGCAAGTACAGTACATATGAGCATTGTTTTCTACAGTTGACATCAGAAATAAATAAAAAATGATTCTTTAATTTGATAAATATATTTTATAGATATCTGTCTGAGGAATAAAATAATCCCCTTCAGTCTCATTTTGTTCCCATCATGCACCAGTACTGGGACCTGTATTGAATCCTCCTCCTAAGTGTTATTAATAAAACTGAAACCCCGTTAATAACTTTATTTGAAGCTCGCCGCCACATTTTGACCTTTCCACCCGGCTCCTCTCATAGCAACCCCGAGGTCGGAGGCGTTTGACATTTCAGGCTCCGACAGTGACTCAACTGGAGCCACGAACCGAGCAGCAGTCCGAACATCATCATCACCATCATCATCATCTTTATAATCACCATCAGCTCTCCTTCCCTGTGTTCAGACAGTGAACATCCCGGATTGGACGGAGAGTTGTGTGATAACTGCGTGATTCATTTCATCTTAAAGACGTGCAGCGAGACTCTCTGACAGCTGACGGATGTTTGTGTGCAGCTGCCAAATGATTGATTATCTGAAATGTTTAATGAACCTCGTGAGAAAATTATATTCAGCTGCAGCTTCATTTGTTACATTCGCAGTCAGGCATCCAGCCGCTCTCCTCCACGTACACGGAGCACGGCGAGGAGTTGGGATAAAACTCCCAGCAGTGACCTTTCGGATCTGAAAACGCTGACGTTCTTTTATCTTTTATTCTCATAAAACCTTTAATGGAAAAACTCCAACAATGTCTTCCTCTTCCTGTGTCCGTCTCTTTCACTCCCTCCTGCCTCAAATACAGAGTGAAGGACTGAAAAGGTCGGTGACAAAGGAAATACGAAGCTAACATTAGATACAGTAGCCAACACTTAAATGTCATAAAGGTGAATCGTGGATGGCGCTCCGAGAGGGTTCAAATAAATACAAAAAACACCCACTGGACAGCAGCAAGAGACACTTATTCATATATTTTTGGGGTATTTTACCTTTATGTGGTTGTAGACGGTAATAAAAGCTGAGATCTCCAACCAGACGTAGGAACCGTGATGTCACCCAGCAGAGGCGATGTACTGCGAGTCGAGCTGCTCTCATCGGCTGCCAATGGAGCTGCCCCCTGCTGGACATTACAAAGCTGGCATGTCTGCACAGCGGAGACTCGTGGGTGCCCAGAGAACCCATTTTTATTACGATATCTTAAGGTCAGAGGTCAAGAAATCCAGCCTGAAAATGGCAATGCCAGTTATTCCATCGGTAAAATGTAGCCTGACATTGGAGCGTTATTCCCGACATGCTAACACCAAGTGGTTGGTACCAATGGATGCAACAGGTCATCTAGTTTCATATCTGCCGTCATTTTAAAAGAAAGCCACGACAGCACCGCCAATAAAGACCCGTGGACACAAACATCTGTATGTTATTAACACGCCGCTCTTACAATGAACTGGAGAGATTGGAGGATTCAGTGGATCCAGGATTGATCCGTGCAGCATGCTGTTGGTCAGTGGTGCTGAAGCTTTTTATGTAATTCTGACCTTTTCCCTTTTATTTATTTATTTATTTATTTATTTATTTATTTTTTAATTTATTTCTGGGAGCCAGTGCAGTGAACTGGAACAGGACCTGCGGGCCACTTTGTTCTCTCGTTAATCTGCAATGTAAAACAGGAGCCAGCAGGCAAACGTCTCTGTCAATGTGAACTGGACTCTGGGTCGTGGTCCACTGACCCACTGCTACTGTCTGAGGGCGACGCTGCACTGTATATTGAACCGGAGGGTTCTCAGCAGCGGTACTTTGGTCCACCGGGAGTTGAAATCTGGCCACTTCTGGTTTAAACTGTCATTAATAAACACTTTATTATATATAGAGATATAAATAACTGTATATGTTGGTTTATTTGAGGTATTTTATGTTATTTTAATATAAATTTTATTACCTTTTCTATGTGTGTAACATGAAGGGAAGGCCGACTTTCATGTGTTATATGATGATATTTGATCCTTTATGTGTTGATTGTGAATGTTTGTATGAAGGACGAAGAGTTTCTGTACGTGGTGAGAAAATTCTTCTTAAGCCAGATGAACTATTTAAAAACCCTGTTGGATTAGCTGGAAAATGCATCGTCACAGAGCTGAAGACGAGCTGTCAGGGTGCGAACTGCAGGGGAACCAGGAGACGCTCGGCTCCTCCTAATAAGACATGAGCGATATCGACCCCTCCAGGGTTGAGCAGGGTCCTATAACTGCAGGAGAAAGTGAAATAATTCATTAAACATTGAAGACAACACTACAAACATATGAGGATCTTATAGAATATGATGCTGTACATTAAACAGTTTATAAACATCGACAGCAGTAAAATACAACATTAATGCAGCAGGAATATTCAATATCCAGAAACATCAGATACAATAAAACACAGACAGGGAACATTTTCATACTTTAAGTACAGTTTGATGATCATACTTTTATTTAATACGTTCACAGACACATTTTATCTGAAATTATAGATCTGATCAGCTCTGAGAATCTAAGGGATCAAAATAAGAAAAAGATTCATTTCTTTTTCACAGAATTCAATTTCCAGCTAATACAAGACCAAACTGTATGATATATTCCACCCTGTGTTTACCTCTAACAGAAGACCTGCACTGTCATGGTCCTACAGGCTGGAAGCTACTTTATCAAAGCAGAAACGGCCAACAGGGTACGTTTAATTACAGTGATTATGTGAGCGACAGTGATGTGAGTAGCATCTGTATCTCACTGAGCATCCTTCTGTCCTCCAGAGCCCCCCCGGAGGGAACTCGAGTTCTTTACAGAAACACAAGCTTTTGTTGTGTTTCTGATGTTCTGTAATTTTACATGGATTTGATGTTAATTGACAGATATCTTTTATAATTTTGGAAGTTTTCACAACAGAAACGTAGAATAAATGTGGTTTATCAGTGTATAAGCATTGGTAAACTGTCAGAATACAGTTTTTATCAGTGTAAACAGCAATAATTACTGTAATTTCACAGATAATTATATTCATTATTACAGTTCTATAACTTTTAACATTCAGATTAAA
>NW_023340095.1:595768-597104 GCF_004916995.1 Morone saxatilis | reverse complement strand
GTAAGTCTGATTATTTGTATTATAGCAGAGTTCACCTGTATTTATAGATAATTGCATTGTTGTTACATGTACAAATATCTTTAATTAAACATTAAAAAGACACTAAATTACATTTTATTAAATTAAATCAAGGTTTTTATGTAAAATGAAAGCTAAAATCTGTATTTCAGTGAAAGAAAATTACTGTATTTTTAGAGTTAGTTATTTTATGCTATTTTACAGTTCAGCAACGTGGTTCTGCATCTGCGACACCATTTCTACCAAAATACCAACAACCAACCAACCTGGGCACCAAAACGCCACTTTGAAGGTCGGAAACTGTCGGATTATTGTCTTCTGTCTCAGAATGATATATTTATGATGTAATGCTGACAGCCGAAACCCTTGAACATCAGTGACAGCGTGCTTGGCACTCTGAGGGTCGGGACGCTGCTCTCTGTGGTTCACAGCGGCTCCTGTGTGACGTTCACTGAGCAGAGACATTACGGGACGTAACAGATGTTAAAAGTCCTGAGACAGCATTGATCTGGGCTCCCTGGATCAAATTAACCCTGGAGGGATCCAACTATCTCGTAGAGCCAGTATAAATGTACCGGAATATGTCATTTGGCTGCAGCTCTGGCAGTCTGTTGGTCTCTGGAGAGAAAAGGGAAACGTCTTTTTCAAATTACAGAGTGAACCCGCCGTCTGAAGCAGATTCAGTCGGAGATTTGGCTGAAGGCAACACACATAATCATCTTCCTCTGTGTCTGCACACACACACACACACACACAAAGACACACAAACATGAGCTCTTTTCTTTATTTATTCATTAATTCTGAACACAGCTCTTTCTTCCAGGCTTTACTTGTCTTTCCATATAGACCAAAATGTATGTACTTGCACTGTCAGCGACTGAAGAGGCTGAAGTTGACCGAGGAGACTTTTTATTTATTTTTCTTTCTGTTCTTCAGCCGCGACCTTCCTCCGAGTCACAACCAATGTTAAAGTCCACTGAAGGCAGAACCTCGCTGCCGGGGGAGTGTGGACAGAAAGTGTTACTGCCAGTGAAACAACATCCACAAACACTACTCACACTTTACAGAGATCTCTGGGAGCTCATTCTTCAGATTGTGGTTATTATAACGAGAAACTTTCTCCAATTATTAACTTATTATTTCAAAAGATCTATTTTTAGATTTAAGAAAAATGTGAAATGTTTTTATTAAAGTAAAGTTTCCCCTTTGTGCCTGCGTCAGCGTTGTCTGCCAGAAGCTGTCATACATTGACTGTTTATCCAGTCTGAAGCCACATTTCTACCATCCACTGTTTAGATCTTGGTGCTTTTTAACTCTA
>NW_023340095.1:594238-595743 GCF_004916995.1 Morone saxatilis | reverse complement strand
CATGCAACCGCAATGAGAGCTGTTTCAATATCATCCACTGTAAGAAATATCTGTTATTAAATGTTTAATGTCAAATAATGTGAAACAATCTTATATAAATTATTTGGAAGTGTGGTGTGTGTGTGTTGTGTGTTGGTGTGTGTGCTGTGTCTGTGTGTGTGGTCTCTGTGTGGTGTGTGTCTTTGTCTGTGTGTGTCTGTGTGTGTGTCTGTGTGTGTGTGATTCAGAGACGTACTGTCCATACCGGAAACTGTTTCTTTCAAAATAAAATCCAACCTTTTTCATTCTGTACATGATAAAAGGGAATGATAAATTTTACTGTCGTTGCTTATTTTTATTGTATTATTTATTGTTATTCCTCTTTTTAAACATATTTTAATATGTTAACTGCATTTTGTGTATGACATGTGTTTTATAAATAAAGTTTATTTTGCGTAATAGTACAGATAAAGAGTAATGCTATTATGTATTTAATAGCATTCATATCATCTGTTATATTCTTTTATTGATCGATTAAAATTGCAAGATTATGACGACAGATCAATATATCAGTTTCCAGCTGTGTAAATATCTGTGTTGACTGAAATCATCAATTAAAAAGAAAATAAATCTGAACAGGAAACGCCCGAGGTTTTATTTTGAAATATGTGACAGGAAGCCCTGGTGTGCGTTATTCAGGTGAGCTTGACGCAGGCGCAGAGCTCATTTAACCTGCAGCAGCTGAAGCGTCTGCGACAGAACAAAGAGGAGAAAATATCAGAGCTTTTATTTTATCACCGGAAACAAAAAGGTAAAAACTGAACGTTTATTTTTAATCTGATTGTTAATTAATGTATAATCTTTAATCTTTAATCTGTAATCTGTAATGTGTCATCTTTAATGTGTCATCTGTAATGTGTCATCTTTAATGTGAGCCCTGCTGATGTGGAACCTGCCAGAATCCACCGACTGAATAAAGGCGGACTGTGAATATTTAATCGGGTTTAATCGGGTTTAATCGGCCACTCCCGATGAGCCTCAGCAGCGGCCAACGCCTCGATATCACAACCTGATCAGTGATCGATTCATCCCTCCGTTTAATATCAAACATACAGCAGAGTTTAGACACTGCAGGATCAGGATCAATAGGCCTGATCCAGAACCAGAGCCACCCCTCAGGATCAGGATCAGGATCAGGATCAATAGAGCAGTATGAATGTAGTTTGGTGGCAGCTGGACTCAGTGAGTCAGAGAGAGGTTGAGGTTTATTTCAGTCTGCAGGGACACTGTGACCCAGTTCCTGTTCTGGACAATAAATAGACACATATAAATATAAATATAAATATATAAATGTAAATATAAATAAATCTGTCAGACTGACAAACTGCAACTGAATTAAAAGGAAAAATATTTAACTGATGATTAATCAAACTGAGTTTAAATCTGTGACTGAATCAGACAGACAGAGAGACAGACAGGATACAGAAGAGAGACAGATCAGAAGAGACAACAGGGTACAGAGAACA
>NW_023340095.1:583291-594098 GCF_004916995.1 Morone saxatilis | reverse complement strand
ATACAGAGAGACAGACAGGATACATACATATATTGATCCAGTCTGAAGCCACATGTTTACCATCCACTGTTTAGATCTTGGTGCTTTTTAACTCTACATTTGAACCGGATGAAGGATTTTAGTCATCAGACTCTGGATCATCTGGATCTTAAGTTATCAGAGAAACAAGCTGTAGCCGCCTGACTGTCACTGGATCTAGAACTAAGACCCCATCAGACGCATCCGTCCACAGACTTTTGGCGAGATAGTGTTATTACAAACACTACGTTATTATCAGTCTGTTGGAGTTCCTAGAAAAACCCGGACTTCCCGTTTAAGATCAGACGTGGCATTAATTGACCTTCAGAGAGACCGGCTCTGGAAGTGTTGTTGAGTCTGTTTGTGTCACATCGGGCCTCTGGGCTCGACCACAGCTGAGCAGACAGGAAGCTGCAGGCCACGCTGACCTCGGTCCACTTTCATCTGCACCTTCCAACAATATGTCAGCGGGAACGCGTGCGATCTCACATGTTGGCGTGGAGGTCCGACACGTGCAGGGACGGACCTCAAAGGGGGCTCGAGCAGCTGCAGTTCGGCCTCCTAAAGAGAAAGTGCCCTTTTTTAAATGAATGAATAAATTCCTGTTCGTCATCCTGCCAAACAGATCAACACGTCCTCGTACCTGAACCACTGAATAGGTTGAATGACGTCACCCAGACTTTAGGTCGTTGGGCTCCGTATTTACGTGTATTTAGTCTTTAAAAAGGAAACAGAACTGTGTTTCTCTGCTAACAATCTCCTCTGGTCTGCTGCAACAATGCTGATGTAGCGTTCAATCTGGAGTCTGCACACTGTATTTTATTTGAAAATTGACCGGATTCACTACACTGTGTCTGCGTCTGACTCACAGTGTGATCTGCTCTGTGCTGCTCACTGCCAGTGGGTCAGAGCTTTGTGCCATGGCCGGGGGAAGAACCAGAATCCAATGGAAGGATCCCATGTGGTCTGGTCACCTTTAAAACTTTGGCTTTTAATAAAATAAACCTATAAAATATATGTTTTAAATGTTCCTTGGACATTATTCCACTACTGATTCATCATATACAGATTATGACATCCCAAACTCACTGTAACCAAAGCCAAGCATTGCATTGTGGGTGACGCGCTGCGGCGAAGCGGCTGCTGGAGTGCGGATGTGTTCGGCGCCTGCAGCAGCACGTCGAGCTGCTCGGCCGAACGTGTCAAACTGACATTTAGGCAAAAGTTGAGTGAGAGACAGTTTGCTAACGTTTGGCTGCTGGTGATGTGCAGCTGAGAGTGTCTTGTGATTACAGTGTCAGCACACTGTTTCTGTGGCCCGCAGCCGGGAACAGAAGCAGTCAGAGGTCTGTAGTTGAGTCAGTGCTCACTGAACCTGAGATCTGACGTCTAAAACTAAATGTTAAAATATATCACTGACCTCTAAAATGAATCATAGCAGCGGTGGAATATCACTAAGAACATTTACTCAGCTGCTGTTCCTCATTATAAACTTTACTTTTACTTCACAGGCACAGATTAAAGGTTATATATATGAAATCGTCTTGCTACTGGACTACACTGGGACAGAAACCATAAACCATAATTTTACCATAATTGTAACAATCTTAACTATTCAAAGCAAACAGACCAACATCACCAACGCTGGTTTGGCTGAAATTAACCCTTAATTCACAGAGTTAAAGCTGCTGCAATGACCCAACGTAAGCTAATGTTTATCCTTGGCGGAAACTGTTTGCTTGAGTTACCTGAATGAACTGTATTCTGTCGTCTGTACATCTTTTGCACAGATTACATCAATAAATTACTCTTTTTTGTTTGTTTGCGGGGCTTTTGTTGCACTTGCAGTGGCGTGGTGAGTGTCTGGCTCTCCACCGCTGTCGGTCTCTCCAGGAGCTCAGTCCGCAGTGAAACACAGCTCCTGCAGCCAGTGGAGAGAGCTGTCGACGAGTAAATCACATCAACAGCTGCACTTAGACAATTCAACATGTTCTTCTTCCTGTGGCATTTAACGGCAGATTTGAATATTTGTGTTGTAGTAGCTCCCAGGTCGACTCTAGCCGTGTTCAGTTAGTTGCAATCGGCAGCTTCACCACTAGATGCCACTAAATCCTTCACACTGGCCCTAATGCCTCCTGTAATGGAAGGTACAGAAACAGTCGGGGTTTGGACTGCATGCATGTTGACCAGCTGAGGACTGACAGCAAAGGGCCGCAGGTCGGATTCAACATGGCCGCTGCAGCGAGGACTCGATGCACGTTCGTGTCATTACAGCTGCAACCATACACGGTAACGCGGCTGTACCAGTGACACAATGAAGGAACGGCAGGAAGCTCGAGCTGTCACTGAATAAAAGCCATCTTTCACTTTCCCTTAGCTCTGGTTTATTACACACACACACACACACACACACACGATGAATATGCATTATTCAGTTTGAGAAAATCAAGCTGCGAGTGAGTCTGTTTTTATTTCAGCTTTTCTCTTAAAATCCGTGAGGATGCTAATCACCAACACAGAATGATTTCATTTGTGCCCATCGGGGAGCGCGGTGGTGACGCTGTGGGGGCTCCGCGGCTTCCTGTCTGAGTGTCAGTGCACTTGTCTGCCTGGATTGTGTTCATGGACCTGCTCGTGTGTGTGTGTGTGTGTGTGTCTGGCACTCATCAGCAGGGTCGGGGGGGGTGGGAGCTCCTGGGAACCGACATGGGCGTTTTGTTAGCTGATAGTTCAGCTGAGACGTGGGGAGATGAGGAGAGGTTAAATCCTGGATCTGTGCAGATAAGGATTAGCTCATCCTGACGACAGAAGGAAGGTCGTGTGTCAGATTAAACAGCCAACTTTCTCCCCCTGAAGGTGGTTCAACCACGAACCGGGGGCCAGATGATACCGGTGTACGGCACTCCCTCCCTGCGTAGACCGGCTCCCAGCATGCATTTGGCCACTGGTGAAGCGTAGGAGCTGCAGTTTCTGTATGAGGTGAGACTGCTGAGCGACCGCTCGCAGGGTCCCAGGAAACCCCCGCCGCTAACATCACACCCCCAAACAGAGGAGGCAGAAACCCCCAGAACTGTCAGACTGCCGGGACTCTCGCTTTTTCTATTGGTTATAGTTTCTATCCTGATAAAAACACAGATTAAAGCTGCAGTTGGTAACTTTTATTAAAGTAACTCAGTTCAGTAGAATCTGGCTCCTCCTGCTGACCCTCATGGGATTTGCAAGAATCCACCCGAACGTAAACTTTGCTCCCTGGAATAATTTGCAGATGTAAGACTCAGATACCAAAGTGAGGTGATGATGATGATGAAGATGATGGTGAGCCCGCCGAATTGGATACGATCCCGACTCGCTCTGACACCGTCCACACGTGGTCAACATTAACCTCATGAGATCGAGGCCGCAGTTGCTCTGCAAGACCCAGAGCATGATGGGAAACATCTGATCAAAGAGCTGATTGGCTCAACAACAACATGATATTTATATAATATTTAACTTCAGGTGTTGTGTCTCCTGCTGCGAACAAACAGATATTCTGTGGTTGATAATAATAAAGTTTATTTATTGATCCAAACACGGTCTGAAACCCACAGGCAGCGTACAGGTGATCTAACAGGAAGTAAACATTCCTGTGACTTCCTGTTTATTCTTTAAAGGCTGATGGAAATCTTCACTGCAACTCCTCCTACCTTCCAGCCTTCCTCCTGCTTCCTCCTCCTGCTGCCGTGGGGCTGCAGAGCTGTAAAGCTGATGTTAACAGAGCCTAGCGACACAACAGAACTTGATATAAAATCATTCAAGAAAGGCGCTCTTGTACATTAGGATCTCAGGCTGAGAGCTTTGAGTCCGTTGGTGGAGAGGGAAGAACGCTGGGAAATAAACTGATATCCATCATATAGACAATGATCAGCACTCCTCTCCATCACACAGTGGGTCAGACAGGCGGAGCACCTTCTCTCACAGGCTGCTCCAGCTATCGGCCATCAACTGTAACAATAACAGCTAAAACTCTGCTCATATAATACTGTCTCAACACCTTTATGTTTATATCTGTTCACTGCACCTTTAGATTTTATTTTTATTTTAATTACATACAATAATACAGTCCTATTATACATTTTATACATTTTTTATTTTGCATTTTATTTATATTGCTTTTAGTAGTATATGTCTAGGTTGTTCTCCTTACTATTGTGTTGTTACTGTGTTACTGGTGTTGTAAATGCTGCTGCTACACTGTAATTTCCCATAAGAGTATATCTATCTATTCTACTGACGCAAGGCCAGAGAGCTATCTTTGTGGTTATTGTGGACCACCTGCTGGCACCGACTGTTGTTCTCGGGTCTGCTTCCCATTCAGCCAATCAGCTGCCAGTGTCCCACCTTCAGAGCCACAGTACAGTAAAAGGATTGTGATTGGAGTTCACTAAACTTCTTCATGTGAACGATGTTTGGGGAGTATTTTTATTTTTAGGCTAAGGTTTTTCCCTTATTGTTTACCATAACACTAGCCAAAAAAATGTGATAAAAGGTTCAAATAGGACACCGAATAACCCTCAAGGACCCCTGTGTCCCCCGGGACCCCCGTTTGAAGACCACTGGTTATAGATATTGTTATATTGTAGATAGTATAGGATTTATATGTACAGGTTGAAGTAAGTGAATTCTTTTCAGTCGTGTGACAAATAAAGTCTTGAGAGCGGCTCAGAGCTTAATAAATATTAATAATGAATCATATCCATAATCACTCACGTGATATTCACATGTGTGATGATATAATATACATCATATTCCGTTGAATCACACCTGTCTTCACTGGTTCACAGATTTCCTCACATCAGATGATTTGGATAATCAAAAGTTGTGTGGTCTGTCAAATCCGTCCTGATCGCTGATCCGATCCGGTCCCGGAGCGGAAATTATAATTCATAATAAAATGAATGATTATTGTCTCGCTCCTTTGCACTCAGAGGCTCTTGCTCAATACTTTCCTCGGTGAATAAAACCGCTGGGGGGGTCCTGGTCGCCGCTCGGAACGCGCCTCCGCTGCTGCCAACAACCGCTTGCCCTGTCAGCTGCGTGAGGTCCGGGTCCGGATGTGTCACCCAGAACGCTCCAGGTCTCCTCTCTCAGCTCTCTCTCTCTCTCTCCTCTCTCTCCTGCTCACCTTAGTTCCGGACTACCAGGACTCCGTTTGGGTCCACTCAGTTCTGGCTCACTCCCGCCACCCTCCACATTACTCCCCAACAAAAACCTGTCTCCCTCGGCCTCGTCGACCCTGCAGAGAAGAGGATCGTGGCCGCTGTGGTCGCATCGTCCATGGGTTCTGGCTCTATCATCGGATCCGCCGTTCAGACCTCCAAGACCGGCACTACGAGATTGATGGGCACCTGTCGGATGATCTGCGACCGTACAACCCAAACCACCACGCTTAGTTCATGCAGGACCTGAGCGCGTGTCCCCCCGACTTTTTTCAAGGGATAAAGGCGAGCCGTCCCGGAAACCCCACCGCCACAACCGGTCACCCGGTCCGAGAGCCCCAACAAATCTGAAGACGGACCCTTGCACCCACACAACCCAACCTCCGGCGCATCGGCGGGCGAAAGATCGCGTTTTAATGTGTCTGAAGAACCCGCACCTGAGGGGTACGAGGTGCTCCGGTTCGATGACCGTGTCACGAACCTCACCACTACGACCCCACGACCGGAAGTTTCACGTGCCAGGTGGTCTGAGGATTTACTACTTCACCACCACAGTGCTGGATGCGCGGGGGACGGGACCAGAATGATGGGCCGACCTGCTGCAAGACGGACAGGTTAAAAACCCACCTCGTGCGCTCCGCACGGCTCACTTTAACGCGTTAGTAGGGTTCCCGTCGCGCCTGGTGATCAGCTCTCCATTCCGTCACCGGGAGGATTCCGGAACCCGGAGTGTAACTGCACCGTGTTCTGTATCTGACCGGTCCGATCAGATAAATCTATAATCAGCTTTCATATCGATCTGTGTATCAAGTTCAGGCTCCGCGCACAGCTCTGCGCCTGCGTCCTGCAGGACCCAGGTGCGGGACAGGTGCTGGGACAGTGCGGGTTTCAGACTACCTCAGCTGTGACATCATTAGACCGTAATTACTGTAATCCAGTAAGTAGATCCATAAATGATTAATCAGAATAATGTCATTTAAATCTGAACATCTTGTGGACTTAAAACATTTGAAATTTTCACATTTTACAAAACCAAATGATCGCAGTGCACATTTTTTTACACAGTTTTAAAGCCAATAAAATGATGTATGAGCATTACAGTCAAACACACAGACACAAAATACAGGTGACTGTTGTATTGGACCTTTTATGATCCAAGCTCATCTGCGCTGCACAACTGAGTCAGACGAACGTTTATTTCTATCTGAATCATTATGACAATAAGATCCTTTAATAAGATCTTTATTAAATCAAATTAGTGAAAATAATCCTGCACAATCATTAATAAAAACAAATTTACATATAATGAACATGATGCAAAATGACAAAATAGCAAATTTTAAACCAATTCCAATTGACACAGCAGCAGCAACGAAACAAAAGATAAGGTAAAATATAATATCAATAAAATGAATATTAATATTAAGATATGAACATAATATTGTGATCGTTAAAAACATGTATGTGTGGTAAAAATCCTCACATTGAACGATGGAAGCTGGCAGAGGGGGTGTTCTTTTAAAATATACGAACTGAGAGTTTACTGTCTGTGATACAAAAATGATGTGTATTAACAGTGTAAAATAAAGTGATTACAGTGTTTGTTTGGTTGCGTTTGCTTCTGAGGATCAAAATATTTCCTCAGAATCCGAATCTTTCAGGCTGTTAACATCAACTTCAGTGTCTTGACTGGAAAAATCAGCACCATTACGAGCACCATTACAGATGTGGCGTGTGAGCTGGAGTGCGATAGATTGGTGAATTGTGATGTGCTGATGGTTTTGTGATACTGCGTGGTAACGTGAGTTGGTGGAAAAATGTGCCGGAAATCGTGGTTGAAAAAGGACCTGTGAATGTATAATGTGTGTTGTGAATGTGCATCGCAATGTGCGAATAAATGTGCAATACTCTGTTAATGCAATACTTGTTAATGTGCAAGTACTCTGTTAATTGAATAATTTGTTTAATGTGCAATAACATTGGGTTAATGTGCAATACTGTGGTTTAATGTGCAAATTAACTCTGGTAAATGTGCAACACTTCTGGTACAATTTAGCAGATACTCTTGTTAATGGTGCAATAACCTGCGTTAATGTTGCAATAACTGGTGGTTAATTGTGCAAGTATCTCTGGTTAATGTGGCAATTAACACTGGTTAATGGTGCAATACTCTGAACGTTAATGGCAAATAACCTGGTTAATGTGCAATAACCTGGTTAATGTGCAATACTCTGGTTAATTGTGCAATACTACTGGTTAATGTGCAATTACTCTGGTTAATGTGCAATAACCTGGTTAAACTGTGCAACATACTCTGGTTAATGTGCAATACTTTGGTTAATGTGTGCAATATCTTGGTTAATGTGCGAATACTGTGGTTAATGTGCAACTCTCTGGTTAATGTGCAATACTCTGGTATAATGTGCAGTACTCCTGGTTAATGTGCAAATACTCTGGATTAATGTCGCATGTACTCTGTATAATGGTGCAGTACTTCTGATTAATGTGCAATAACCTGTGATTAATGTGCAATACTCTGGTTAATGTGGCTCATCTGGTAAGGCAATACTCTGGGATGGCGTACTCTGGTTAATGTGCCAGTACTCTGATTAATGTGCAGTTACTCTGATTAATGTGCAGTACTTCTGGTTAATGTGCAGTACTCTGCCTGAACCCACCGAGTCTAATAGCAGCTAGTACAGTTAGCATTAGCGCAGTAAGAGACTTCCTGTGTTACAAGAGAGAATGTCCGTATTGTAACAGTCCTCTGATACTTTGGTCCCGGGGACGAGGAGCAGCTGCTGATGGTCGATATACAATGTCGATATCAAAACATACAATAATTCTATTATATTTTGTAGACAATTCAGGCGTATGTTTACAGCAGATAATCGGCCTGATTAATCAGTCCAGTATATAGGGTTCTGTCCTGGATTGTTAAGAAAAAATTCTTGGAAAGAAGTGGGAACCCTGGAATTGGTGTTTGCCTTAGGGAGTGAAAACCGACCTGTGTTGCCCGTCTGGTGTCCCACTGGTTCCAAACCTTTTTTTTAAACCACTGAGTCAACTGACGACTTCTGACTAATATTATATGGATATTTCATATTATATTCAATTCATAACAACAACAGTACAATAACTGCAGGACGGTTGTGTAAATTTGAATTAATTTTGAGCAGATTATTTCCTGTGAATATTAGAGTTTTACTGAACTTTTACTATGAACTTTTTATACAATTATATCTTTATTATGTATTTTTAAATATTTAAAACAATCATAAATATTTAATAGTCTTCCAAACTTTGAAGAAAATACTGAATTTGTCAAAAAAGATCTTAAATAATAATCTAAACCAGAGATCCCCAACCTGGGGGTCGCCAAACTTAACTTTAGAAATAATCTAATTTAGCTTTCTTCACAGAAATGAACAAAATGCTGAGATATCGGCCTACTGTGTATATTTCTTACGTTTTTTTGACAACCCTTGAATTCAAGAAGGCCTTGCAATGCCCTGTGAAGCTTTGGCGCCCTCTAGTGGGGGCCCAGACCCCCATATTGGGAACCACTGTGGTAGCAGTGTATACGACTCTGAATTGTATTTTAACTGACTGACTGACTCACAGCTCTCTGTCTCTCTCTCCAGGTCCGAGCCAGCGCCATCGCGCAGGACGCCGACCAGAACTACGACTATGCCAGCAACAGTGTCGTCCTGCACCTCGACTCCGGGGACGAGATTTACATCAAACTGGACGGCGGCAAAGCACACGGCGGGAACAACAACAAATACAGCACGTTCTCCGGTTTCCTTTTGTACCCGGACTGACTGACTGAATCAGGCGGGATAATCGCCGGTCCCAACCCGCCGGGACAGAATCAAACCTCAGATTTATCTAATCAATACATCAATTGATCAGAGCAACAAGAGGACGATCATCAGTCTTATATTCAGCCTCTTTTCTTTGAGAATATTGTTTCTCTTTATTTCCGCAATAGTTTGATTTTCTTTGGCAACAAACGTCTCTCCACTGTGGTGCGTTCAAGGACCCTTCGGTTTGTTCTGCTTTGGAAATAAGTGAAATTACAATGAATAGAAATTCAAATAATTAATCAGAAATATAAATAAGAACCTCAGTTATTCCCTCCATTGTTTTGGGACGAACTGCCTTCACGCGATGGATCCACGATCGATGTTTGCAGATGTTGTTTCTCTTTGTGCATTTTGTGGAGGTTGTTCGGGGTTGGGGGGGGGTGCACTGAAACTGAACTGAAAAGGCCTTGATGACCTCCCCCTTGTATACAGAGGACATTGCTGTGTGATGTGATGCTATTTTATGCTTGGAAGTGTGTCTCACAAAGATATATATATATATATATATATATATATTTTTAGTATATATAAATACTGTATGTATGCACTTATTTATTCAAAAAGAAACCCCATATAAGCTGCAGTTAACTGTTCATCCAGTGTTGCAAAAATGTTTCTATATGTATTCGTATTCCAGTATAAACGTCGGTCAGTAATTTCAATAAATGATTATGTTTTATAAATCGTTGCTGGAGTGAAATTGAGGCCAAATGTTTCCTTTAATCTGCAGGATGACGGAAAATAAAAAAATCACCGTACAGTAGTGGTTCCCAACCTGGGGGTCGATGAAGCTTCATGGGGGGTTCTTGATTTTTAGGGTTGAAAGGTTAAAAAATCAATTTTTTATATTTGAAGAACTGAACACAAGTTATATTCACAGAGCCTTTGCTCTCTGATATACAGCCTCGTCAATGAGAAGAACAATTAGAAGAAAACCTTGAATTTGTGAAAAAACAAGTGGGGAAGACGCTGTGCAGTTATCAGCTACTCTAATATGAATTAGTATTTATTTGAGGTGTAAAGATTTAAGTCCAGCGGTAGCACGCCAAATCTTAAAACTCACCTGGTGACACGGTGACAAGGAGTCTGTGGGTGCTAATACAGCTAGCACAAGCAACAACATGCAGGATATTAAACACTTTCCAGCTCCAACTGTGCGAGGTCTAAAGTAATCACTGCAGGAAGTCTTTCTGTCCGCGTCTGTTGGAAAAGCAATAAACACAATGAGTGTAATTCTGAAATGAGACATTTGTCTTCCAATTTCCCCCTAAAAAAACAACTTGCTGATTCCTGTCTTATAAATAACGTGTGAAAACCATTCACAGTTAACAGCCAGGCTGAAGAGGATTTCAGCAATTCACATGAAGCTGATAATAACTGCGTACTTTTCCTGCGGATACTTTAACATTTTGTTCATAATACTTATGCAGTTTCATTTTAACTTGTGGAGTCCCGGACGGGGTCGCACCAGTTATGTTTAAGTTCTCTCCTAAGTTAGGATGTAAAGTCGACACTAGAGGTTCAGGAACTGCTACGTAGTTTGAAACTGAAAACTAACTAGTTTGGATGTGAAGTCATAACTAACCCACATTAGCGTTCTAGCTTGCATGATCCATATTCATCAATAAATTAGGTCTTCATCACTGTGTCACAAAATGGCTGCAAATGGTCAAATCTTAGTTAAAATAATGTTTTCTAATTAGTGCAAACAAAAAATGCTGC
>NW_023340095.1:578033-583255 GCF_004916995.1 Morone saxatilis | reverse complement strand
GCTGCACAGGGCTACATATCTTTCACTGTAAACCTCCCAATGCATGTCGGAGCCAAACCTGGGGATTATTATAGATAGAAAATAATAGAAGCTGGAGTTTTGACGCGCACCGTTCGGTGCCAGTGTTAGTAAGGAACTAAACTAAGTGCTACTTTCTGTCTATCAATCTCCTTCTGTTCAAGAACCACGGACAGCACGACTGCCACAGCGGCAACAAACAATGAGCCAATAAACATTAATGTACAGACAATAAAATATAACCTGTGGTTATAGGGTTTGGGTAGTAAGTGTAATGTCCCCAAAAGTGGCATAAGTAACTATGTGTGTGTGATTGTGTGTGACTTAGGCCACCTTTGGGGACATACTACAGAATAGTTAATTGGGGAAAGGTTGTCCAAGTGGGGACAACAGCCGAGTCCCTACGTTGGATGTAATGACCCCAGTGTGTGTGTGTGTGTGTATGTGTGTGTGATAGATGGTGCTGCTTATCTTGCGGTGGACATTGATCCATTCTGGCTCTGATAAATGTTGAGATGACGTTTTGTCTCAGCGCCTCGTTGCTTTATGAGTCCCATTAATTAAGTCAACAGCTCAGCACGTCACAGTCCATTCAGGGCGGATGTGCTTTGTTAAATCCGCCCGGACTCGGCGGCATGTTAAACGTGTGTGCTTTAAGATCCTTAAGGCATGAAGCGTCACATCCTGCGGGTAAACACGCGTTCTTCATCCCGCCAGCTGCTGCCTCGAGCGTCCGGGTCGCACCTGGAGCTTCGTGTTTGTTTGTGCGAGCTCGAGCTAATCTTTTCAAACATTCTAATATCAGCCTACGTTCTCATCAGGGGCTGAAAATGTCACTTGTGATCATGCAGGTTGTCCTTTTACTAAAGAAGAGAGTTTTAAAGGAGTCTGCTAATGTGTTTGAATATTTCAAAAGGACGTTTTTATGCTTTTCTTCTGTTTCTGTCATATAAAATGTTAGAATGTCTGATTTTGATATTAAACGAGGTCAGTGTCAAATAATGAGGTAAACATGTGTAAAAGAAGAGTTACTCAAACTCAACATTAATTACACTACAAGTGATATTATCTTTCTGCTACTTCCCACAACTGTTTCAGTTCAACTGTCATGGATTTACAGTTTATTAGGGGACATTTATTTGTAGCTATTAGCTAACTGCTAACAGCTCCAGGTGGTCCAAAGCTCCTGTATTAGAGACCGTCAAACACCGACACTGCCCCAGTGCTCTGACCTCCCAGAGTAGCTAAATAGGACGGTTAAGTTAGCTGCACTGTGGAGATGATATCACATTGTTCTGGGGTTGAAGAATAATGTATATTGACTGGTTTAGCTTTAAAATTTGACACATCATTAAAGAATCATCGGGATGTAAAAAATGTCTCAAAAACCAGACGAGGAAAAACAAATGAGACTAGATTTAATATGATAAATGTTTCTCTGTTAAAAGGCTCTTTCTGACGTTTAAATGGGCGACATTTCACCGAACGTACAAATCAGAGCACTGAATCACCGGCGAATCCTCCGCGAGTCGCCAAGGCAGAAATCTCAATCTCTGTCGACGGCTGTCAGACTTCATCAGACGTCCTCGTTCGCTGTCACCCACTTTCCGTCCCACAATCCTCTCTGCTAAATGAAAGGCAACAGGTTTTTATGGCGCTACACAAAACATGTGCCAGCGGTGGGACGCCACAGCGGGCCTGGATAAAACACTATTTGTTGCCTCTCTCATTTAGCCCGCTCTCAGAGCAGGCAGGTGCTTTTATGTGTGTGATTGACACCTGAGCCAGGGGTCTGACACAGACGCTAGATTCCCTCTCCGCAACGGCACTAATAAAACAACAAGACGCTCTCTGTCACTTCCAGAAACAAACAGGGGAGCTGGACGGCACTGCTGGCGAGCGTCGGGCATCGCACGCTAACTTTTTCTGACAAGAGCCAGCGGTTTAAAATAGGTTTGTCTCTCAGAGAGCAAACAGAGGGACTACGAGGCGAAAAGAGCACTTAGGGAAAACATTTCACTACAAAGAAATCCAGTGTGTGCCGAGAGGAGGGACAGCGACAGGAATATTCTTTATTTTTGTCTTCTTCGAGGAGGAAAAGGAGGCCGAGCTAATCAGAGCTAGCCAGTTTGCTTTGTGTCAGTGAGATGACTAAACAATGACCCTCCTGCCCCCCATCTGCAGCAACATGATGTCCCTTCCTATCAGCCTGCTTCGGGACAGGAGGGGGGCGGTGGGGGGGCTTTACCCGTCTTGGTGACGCGAAGGGGAAAGCCTGGAGGAGACTAATGGAGGTAATGAATGAGAAACAGAGGTACGCTTCTCCTCTGAGCTGCTTTAAGGTTCGCTGCAATTTAAAACTACAAAATGGATCATTTCATGTAAGTTCGAAGACCCTGAGAGCAGTTTCAGTGGAAGACGGGAAACTTTGGTTTCAGTTAGGTCTTTTGTTCATATGACAACGTTTCTGGGGCCTGAAAAAACTAAATGCTCCTGTTACCACACATACAAAGAAATCTGAGATTTTACATTCTCTCTATGTACAAACACAGAATGAGCACAAATAAACTCAACTAAATAAACTGAAATATACAGTTATATATATACATATGAACAAACAAAATCAAAACCTTACAGAGAGTAGTGTAATGGTGCAGAATGCTGAAATAAATATTTCTGTACAGGTTTCTTTGAGGTGGCTATTAAAGTATATACAGAATATATAGTATTACAGTATATATATATAGTATTACACACAATATGCACAACAGGTTAGATGTGTTTGAATGATTGTATTTATGTTTAAAAAAAGAAGACAACAGAAATGATCACAGGACAATCCTTATAAGACCCAACAGTTCCCACCATGAACAAGCAACTTGGTGACAAACCAGTAAAATCCCATTAAACAGGAGAAAGTCACAATAAGTTTAAACATTTTAATGAAGGAATGGTTTCATTATGTCAGCTTTAATATCTTTGTATGGATCCGTCTAACTGAACAAAATAATCTGTTCACAGCAAAAAAGGAATCTCAAGAAAGTAAAAAAGTTTTATTTTTTGTCTAAAAAGAAAAATAATCTCATCAACCATGTTTTGCATTAGAAAAGTAACCTGGTTTATTTGAGAAAATATATCTAACTTTGTCTTAATAAGATATTACAGCTAATATTGAGTTTGATTTAACCAGTAACAACAATGGTTGCATAATATCCCAGCAGAGGAACCAGATTATTGTCCTTATTTTCAGAGCAGTCCACTTACACAACTTTTCAGTTTAAGAGAAAGTCATCTGGTTCCAGTGTTTTGAAATGTTTGTTTTAATAAAAAATGGTTCTGGTGCCTTCATTTAAGACAAAGTTACTGATTATTATTATGCTGTTTGAAGAAATTGTGTCTTACTGTAGATTAAAGGTACAAATTCTTAAATTCAGCTCAATAAAGTGACCAGTCCTTTTTAGAGTTTTCATTGCTTGTAATAACCACAACTTACTTAAATCTTTGGCATTTTTTCTACTTTTAAGGCCCATTACTGTCTTTTAGATCTTTATGCTAGTTTTATTCTACTTTTATTCTAAGCAAAAATAAAAAAAATAAAATTAGATTATATGTAAAAATATTTGGCCTGTTTTTGCAGTGTTGACCCATCAATCTGTTTCCCAGCACACGGACCCAGAAACCAGTAAATAAAACCCAGCAGGGATCTCTTTACATTCAGGTGAGTCAGGTGTTGTATTACCTTGTCTGACCTTGTAGAAGAAACCGTCTCTTTCCATTTGTGCATCATCTTAAAACAGAACAGAAACCAGCTCCAGTGCTGCCGTCACAGAGCTGATAAATAATGGAAAGAGTAAGAACGGGCTCCAGGGGAATCAATATGGGTGTACAGCTGTAACAGTTTAAATGTAAAAACGTCTGATTGAAAGTGCAGATGTGTGTGTGTGTGTGTGAGACAGAGGAGGATGGATTTATGGGAGGATTTGTGGATTTTCTGTCTGTTCGATAAATTAGACCACAGGAGGCTCATCCGGCGTTAGTTTGATGGTGAAACCTCGGATTGTTTTCCCTCTTCAACTATTAGCGTGGTGTTGTGTGTGATTGGCGTGTCTGGGGGGGAGGGGGCGGTGACAGATCCAGGGTCACCACTCCCTCGCTGTATCAGGGGACTCCATGCGGCGAGGTCTGCCGTGCTGTGTCATCGCCGGAGTTCCCCAAGGTTCGTCTCTAGGCACATTAAAATTCATGAGCGGCGATTAGCATATTAAAATAGGCACACTCTTTGCGAAATGCCATCGCTTTTTACTCCAGGTTACGACGCCACATCTCATTCACCTGCTGCGTATAAAAGTCAAACGCCACGGTTTCGGGATTCTGACAATCTGGCGGAAAACCGTGGAGGTTGAACGCGAGAGATGGAGATCGCTGGCAGTCTGCTGTTGTTAGAGCCGCCCTGTCGCAGATAAAGGCATTTTGTCCCCGAAGCGTCGCAGCTGAGCCCACGACGGCGTCTGTAGGCCTCAGGACGAGTTTATATTTAAACGCCTCAGATGCTGATAGTGTGCACCAACTGACACCACAGCAGTGTCACCCTCACTCTTACCCTTACTGACCCCTTCTCATCTTTTACAGAAGAACTTCATTGATCTCCACCTGCTTAGGAATGGAAAGAAAAGACTCTTTGAGCTCATTTTCTGTTTTTTGTTGTCATAACTGGTTGCTTCAGGGTGGCAGGAGCTTTTGTTATATCCTGTCCTACATGTGGAAGCTGCACAGCTGCAGTGTGTGTGTTAATATATCTCAATATGTCGAGATCGTGTGTGGTTTATTTGATCACAACCTTCTATGGATTCATTACTGCAATTATTAGCAGACTCCTTTAAGAGTTTCTACCATAAAGGTTGTTTTCATGCACTTTATCCTGGCTGCACGTTGCACTCATCCCTCCTTGCATTGTCTATTATTCTGAACTAATGCTTCCTCTAGAACACGCCATCTATGCACGGATGAGAGCAGCCCATCTGGGTACTTTGGCCTCATGTCAAGCCCCCCAAGCATCCCTTTTGGGTGAAAGCAGCTCCACTAATTTGACTGACGGTAAATACAGATTTTGAGGTCTTTTCCAGTTTAATAGCATAAAATAAAAATATTGTAGTTTAAGCTATTAGCTGCTGTTTCCAAGGTTCATTATTAGAAGGTCGGTCAGC
>NW_023340095.1:573946-577933 GCF_004916995.1 Morone saxatilis | reverse complement strand
GCTAATTCCTTCCTCTTTTTAAAACATCCCTCCTTTATAAAACACGAAATATCACTAGCTAACGATTAAAAGGTTCTACATTGAAAAGTGCAATATTCTGAAAATATGTTATCGTCTAAATAAAAATATAAATATATCTAAATATATATATTTCATCTCTGTTGTTACAGACAAAACAACAAATGAAGCGAAACATGCTCTTTTTTATCAACTGTTTGCATACCATTTACAGGAACCTTTGACCATTTTGCATCAACAACTAAAACAGCATTTTTTAACACTAGAATCTGTATTTTATTGGACCTTGTATACTTAAAGCGGTAGTTTAAATCTCATATTAAAAAACTACAACATTTATTTTTGACATACGACATGGCCCCAGGGCCATCAGTTTGAGATCCCCGCTTTAAAAATGTGATGATAGTGTTAATGTTAATTTCACAACTTGTTTCTGCTGTCCCTCCAAGTGCCAAAACATTAATCGCAATACATAAATCACAACATATCAGGCCCTAACCTTTTAAAGGACCACCGTGTAGGATTTAGTGGCGTCTTTAGAGGTGACGTTGCAGTATTATCACCCACCCCTCCACTTCAACCTCCTGTTACAAGTGCAGAGGAGATCTATGCGGGGCCATAAAACTTGAACTACTAACTAACTAACTACTATCTACGAGCCGGTGGTTTGGTTTGTCGTTTTGTTGCCTAACTCAAGCGGTTCAATGGGCGACTCCCCACCAGAGAGCCAGGACCCGCTCCCTCGTGTAGATAAAAATGTCTCATTCTCTGGAACAAAAACATTCTTATATGTTCAGAAACTGATTAAACCTAATGAACCACAAACCTATGAATATTATATTACTGAGAATACCAAGTAGATCCTCCTCACTGTCTACAACACATGGAGCTTTTAAAACTGCTCTAAATACAAAAACAATAAACTCCCTCATGTGTAAAACCGCAAACTTTGTCATTTCTGCAGTTCCTACAAAGCAGCTGAAACGTCAAGGTGAATCTGTATTTTACATCAGTGTCGTAGCATGAGGTTCAGTTATGTGCTTACGTTGTGGATTCATATTTCATGTTGTGCTTGATTGTGATAGTCATTTGACCTTTTGCTTGTTTCTCCATCAAGCCTCTGCCTCGAAGACACACTGACACTGACCGCAGGTTTACAGAACAGTGGGACACAGTAAACAAGACACGAGACTGAGCTTGTCCTGACGACTCCTCTTAATGTACTTAAAACGTGAATCCACTCTGTCCCTCTAAAATAATGATCTTAACAGATGAATGCCCCCCCCCCCCCGTCCCCTTCTAAGCTGCCTGTCTGATTCCCTCTTGGCCTTGCTGGTGCACATTTGACCTATTAACACTTGCTTTTCTCTGCAGTCTCGCATGCCAACACATCTGAGGCGGGGGTCAGCATGCTGTGATCGCCAGACCTGCATCCTTAAGCAGAGGAGCATCATTAGCAGCCCTGATGGGTGCGGCGGGGGGGGGGCAACACCTGAGACTGACACTGTCCACTTGAGTCAAAAAAGGTTCACATAAGTTCCTGGTGCAGATGTTTACAAACTTTTTACTAAGCTCACTCTGTTTCGTGTCACAGACTCTTTTTCCTCCTCTCAGCTGTCTGCTCAGATTCCAGAGGCCGACGACATACACAGCCATGCTAACACACTGCTACAGGCTGCTAACAGGCTGCTAACAGGCTGCTAACAGGCTGATGTTTAACTTTCTATATTCACCATACTGGAGGCTGCACTTCCAGGACTGCTTTTGTAAGACCCCAGTTTATTGTGACAGTGCCTCCTACTGACCTGAATAAACAAGAACCACTATGGTGGTATAGTGGTTAGCATAGCTGCCTTCCAAGCAGTTGACCTGGGTTCGATTCCCGGCCATTGCAGATAACAGTGTTTTCTTCTCGGGGCGGCAGTAGCTCAGTCTGTAGGGACTTGGCCCATCACCAGTCTGGCAGCTGGAGAGATGTCAGTTCCATCTCCTGTGCACTGCCGAGGTTTCCCTTGAGCAAGGCACACAACCCCTAACTGCTACCCCTACGTGGCAGCCCATCACTCAACCATCTCTCCACGTTTGCATGTCTTTAAGTCCTTTATTTGCATGACTGTGTGTAAAGTAAGAATTTCCCCTTAATGAAGTATATCTTCTTCTAAAAAGGGCTCCAGCGTGGAGAGTCCTGGTTAGGATCAGCACCCGAGAGGGGACTTTATCATGGTTTTACCCCACCTGGCAAGCAAGACAGCACAGACGGGGAACTTGCTTATTCATGTCTTACCATGGAAGAGCATCACGCGAGGGAAACTTTATCATGTTTTATCTACCATAGTGGCATCCAAGAGGGCACTTTTGCTGAATTTTCTCCACTAAAGGTGCACTATTCAGGCACTTTATTATGTTTTATCTACCATACAAGAGTGCACGTTTGTGGCATTATCTTCTGCCAGTGCTGCTCACCCTGATCGACAGGTGATCTCTGGGTAGTGCAGTGCAGAAACACCACAGAACTGAAAAGAAATCTTCCCAACTCTTTGAATCCGCTGGTTTTCAGAGCTGTGAGTTATTTTAGGCCACTACAGCAACAGAATCACTTCTACTCCGCTGAATCCTGTGCATTCATTTTTAGTGATTCATCTGTCTGCTCTACAGGCTGCAGCTCTCAGACATCAGAGCAACACGGTTTCTTTAACTATGAGCACAATTACTTGTAATCAAAATGACATTTGTTGTTCAAGCTCTGGCACGGCGAACAATCCTTAAAAGATTATGTAAGCCTTTCAGTGGACAGATATTACAGCTCTGGGAGCAGTCCCATCGCTGAACACAGCTGCACATGTGGAGATGTTTGGTAATGATGGATGCTCCTGCTGAAGCAATAAGTCCTTCTGACAAATGTAGATTGCAGTCAGAGTGGAAAAATAACAGAGAGGAAGAAAGAGCTTTTCCCACTCGACCTTCTCATCCTGAGTACATATTTAGATTGGCCCTCCGCTCCTCGCTCTCCAGGAGGAAATCATTTACGAGACAACAAAAATGCCTCAGTCATCTAAAAATAAATGCAGCTACTTTAGAGGATCCCACTGTCAATATTTCCTAATAGGCTCTGTCACTTCTCATGAAATAAGAGCTCAGGCATCCTTGTCTCTTTGTCTAAACAACTTAAGCCTCTTTGCATGTTTGTCTCATTACTGGCTTATTAGCTGACTCACTGTAAGTATTTGATCTGATAGGATCTGGTTGAAGAATAAATCATAATCTTTCTCCCCCATCGTCCCTCACGCCTGAGCTGCTTCTGCATTCTGTCTGACTCCAGGGTCTCACACGCCGGGGTCAAAGGTCAGCTGACCTGTAATTTTGCTCTGTCTCTCATGCATGGTAATGAGCCTCCTCACAATCTGCATTACTCTTCATCTCTGTCCTCTTGCTGTCCGGCTGCAGTGAAATGTAAAACTTTTTACTAATTTTTAGTGACGGTTGACTTCCTTTACAACCAATGATTAAAGTCCCCATGAAACAGGAAGCAGTGTGCTGTTTGCGAAACTCAGATTGCAACTCCCTTGCTTCACCTTTTTAATGCAGAGGAGAAACTAGAGTGGACCTATCTAGAGCCAGGGTTTGTTTTGACCGTTCTGGGCTACTGTAGAAACATGGTGGTTTAACCAAGTCTATCATCACCCATCGGCCTCGTTCTGAAGCCTCCAGTTTGGCGTTAAGGTCGTCGCCATGGTGGTTTGTTGGAGCCAGTGAAGGTGACGTTGAGCTGCTCTAATTGAAACAATGGCGACTCGCCTGCTCACACAGGATCTGGTATTCCAGATAAACAGTTAAAATGTGTTTGTGAACAGATTTGAGGAGAGAAATAGTCAACAACAGAATCTGGATCCATATCTGATCAGCACTGCCTAGTTTGACAGTTTGATCTGAGTTTGGTGCGTTGAGCTGGACGGACTCACTGAGAATGAG
>NW_023340095.1:570503-573846 GCF_004916995.1 Morone saxatilis | reverse complement strand
TTATTTTAATTATACAATTCTAAATAAACTTCTTAACTGAGAGAAGTTGGTTGTCTTATGTCCTAAAGATCATTTTGATACACGACAATACACTAATGAAACCATACATATTTTATATTACATTTTCTGACAATAGATCCTCCTCAACATTACAAACTGGACCTTTAACAACAAGTCAATGTGAGTAAAACATAAAATAAAAAACCCATTTCTCTCTGTCCTCTCTGCAGGAGACAGTAAGCACAGGGCAGCTCGACGATGTGACCGGCTTTTGTAGCGCTGACATTTATTACTATTCAAACTCAGCTCATGTAAGTTTCATTAACTATTGTGTCTGAGTCCACTTGGGTGTTCCCTATCTGCTCTTCAGCTGGATAAACCATCCCAAGTTTCTCACAGTGAACTGCAACAAAGAGACGAGTCATCTCTGCCGATTTCAGAGGAGACATGTTATTGTCACACCGTCTCCCTTCAAAGGCGACTGCGATGTAAGTGATCAGTATTCAGCCTCCCGTCCCGTCGTTGTTCCCCCAAATGTCCCTTCTTTTAAAACAAATTTCAAAGCTGTGATTTCCCGAAGGCGCAGGCTTGATCAGGTAATTAGAAACAGAAGACTCGGCTTTGAGGATGTGAAGTGTTTAAATGCTTGTTTAGTCTTCAAGCATTGTTTTGCAGCCAATGGCGCCGAAAATCAGTGGTTCATAAAGGTTCCCCTGGTAGAAGATAATGTCATAGTTTTTATCGGTTATAATATCTTTGTACTCAAAGTAACTGCTGAGGTCTGGAAACATGGTGACTCTGCTATAACAAAGCATTTGCTGATCAGTTTGAACAGCTAGTCAGTTAGCTAGCAGATATGAGTCAAGTTAAAGACAATTAAAATGAAGGTTTCAGCTTTGAAACTGGAAACTGGAAATCATACACACTTATACAGACTGTGGTCACATAAAACATCCTGTCATTAAAATAACAATGACAAATACTTCTTAATAAGTCATTGTCTGAATGAAAATCCTTTTTTTTACACATTTAAATAAAGAAAATAGGGTATTTAGCTTTAGGCAACATGAACCTTCTTTCTGTTGCATATCGTGTTTGATAATAATTATGTTGAACAAACTGAGCAAATAACCTGTAATATAACACTTTGGTGTATATTGAATATTTCTGTGAAGCTTTGACGTGTTATTGTGATTAGTTTGGTTTAGTTTGGTTTTATAAGATACAGGATACAGGAGTGCCTGATCGATTTAGTGCATGTGAAACACATAAAACGGAGCAGTGAGGAGGCGTATTACAACTGAACCTCGCTGTGATTAATATATTGTAAAGAACATTTAAGGTTATTTGGTTTGCAGTAAAAGAAACCTCTTGACAAAAATATAAAAATAACTAAATAATAGACCCATTCAAATAAATAACCACTAGAAGGTAAAAATGCAATTTAAAAAAACAAGAAAAAGTCTATAATGAAACTATTTTTATACCACTTTGTTTAAAATCTGGGACTATAAACCTCCGACCTGAAGGAGGAAGCTGAAATTCACTGTGCAGGAGTTCTGGGTTAAGTTGTAACTCACCAATCAGCCTATTAATAATTTAACAAGTTGATTGAGGGAGTTTTGGGTCTTTAGAGAAAAGTTTTCAAACCATGACACCAAAGAAAAAGATCAAATTGATTCAATAAAACGAGGTCATCGTGGTTTTGTCGATCTGGAAACTCTGCTTGCTGAGTCAATAACTGTATCTGTAAGATTGCACACATTCGACTGTCTGAGTCTTGATGGATGTGACTGCGTGTCATTAGTGAATAACGTTCATGTGCAAAAGGGGCTGATGGGAACCGACAGAGTCCACTAGGGTCACTGTTTTGATGACTTGCATCTTGACTAGACAGAACAGACTCAACTTGGACATTAAAGACTTGTGACTTGACTTGAAATGTTAAAAAATATTGTTATTGTTGTTGTTGGTGGTGGTGGTGGTGGTTGATACCTTATGAAACAGTACATAGATCGTGGAGCTAATGAGGGAATGAGAAGCAGGTGAGTGGGGAAGGTAAGCAGGTGAGGTGACTTTAAAATCAAAAGACTGGCTGAAGGAAGAGTTGAAGAACATGAATCAACAAAGGACAAGTAAGAATGAATGAATAAATAAACAATAACAGAGCTTCAATAAATCAGTGATTTATTAATATCTAAATATCTGTAAATCTGCATACTAACGGTGTGTTACCACCAAACACAAAGCAAGTATTGTTTGTATCTACAGG
The DNA here is from genome assembly GCF_004916995.1 of Morone saxatilis. Classification (NCBI taxonomy): domain Eukaryota; kingdom Metazoa; phylum Chordata; class Actinopteri; family Moronidae; genus Morone; species Morone saxatilis. Next base: position 571,574 of record NW_023340095.1, on the reverse strand, counting down.
CAAAAATTGCCCTTTTTATCTTGCTCATAGCAGCAGGATGAATCCAAAATAAACAGATTATACTGTGATTTAATGTAAATAAACAGATCAAAATGATGCAGAAATAACTGCGTAAAAAAAACTGTGTAAAACAACTGAATTCATACTTTGTCGGGTCTGTCCACAAGATGACGAGCCAACAGTTTTTAAAATGCTTGTTTTCTGAATGGAGTCCGGATCGATCAGAGGATCAGTTTGCGTGTTCTCAATATTCACGTCTTTGCATTGACTGACTTTGGTGGAAACAGTCGAAACCACCATCTTGTTGAATCTTTCCTGAGTCAGGTCCTTAAAACCAGAACTTAATCACCATTAGATACTTGATTCTCTTACACAATCCTTCTATGACCTTGTCTTATTTTTCAGTCGTACTTGTTTTTGAGATCCAGGGCATTAAGGCACAATATCCAGGCTAATAAAAGTGCTTGATTGCACACAGCCAGTGGGTGCTGAGGCAGCTTATCAACCCAATGTCGACTCTGAGCAGCCCGACTGGGAGAGATCGGCCCTGGTGGCCATAGAAGCTGGAAGGACTCTGAGAGAGACACTCCCGACCTTTCGGCTGAATCTGTGCGACAGTAAAAGAGCACAACGGACTCCAACCTCCCAACGTTAGCCACCTCTAATGCAAACTAATGCTGCAACATCTGCAGCCCTCTGGCAGGAGCTCGACCACCAGCTAAGGAAGCAATGACTTTGTAAAAAATGACCATCTGCGAACAAGACATCATTCAGGCTGACAATTTAGTGTTTTATTCCAACAGCATTTCCTCCTCATTGATCCAATTCTGCTTTTCTGGAGGCAGTTTTATTGAAGAACTGAATATAAAAAACAAGCCTTATGCTTTAATGACTGAGTTACCAAACTGATATCATGATCGCAATTTCTTTTTTTACACAGTGCGACATCACTACCACAAGAACATGAGCCTGACATGTGACATGTTACACATGATATAGAACACACACACAATATATCACCTTAACTCAATATCACAATATGTTCCACAAGCTTTGCAGTAATGTTAGCTT
>NW_023340095.1:564811-570497 GCF_004916995.1 Morone saxatilis | reverse complement strand
TGTGTTGGACTCTGTGTTGTGGGCTCTGTGTTAGACTCACCCTCATCCCTACATAGAAACTAATGTTTAGGTTACGTTACAACCAGTTTACACAATTAAAAAGTGATTAATACATAGAAATAATGTGTAAAATGCTTCCGAATTTAACATATCGAACCTTAAAAACAGCTTGAATTTTTCATTTATAGTTCAGTTAAGTTTGTTGTTTTCTCATCACAAAAGGCTCAGTTAGTATGTTATCAATATCAGTAGCTCAGAAGAGATTAATCAGATTTTGCCTGGGCCCCTTGAAAGGCTGTGGCCCTATTTGGAAAGCCCTCATTTTGATGATGAGCCCACGCCACCTCTCAATCTGTATGATATGGTAGCCAGAGTAAATAAGGAATTCAGATTGAGCCAGAGTATAAAGGAGACATCCATTCTGTGCTTCTCTTTTATCCTCTTCACTTCCCTGCTGACCTCCCGATGGATGTCACATATGTAGGCTGGGGGAGACATTGAGGCTGAGTTATGTCCCTGTTTCCCGCCTCCTTCAGGTTGATTTAAACCCCAGGTCCTGTGAATCAGCCATAACGCACGGCCACTGTTTCTCAGATGTGTCACATCTCTATTCATGGGAGCGATTCGTAATGAGACTGCAGTGGAGACCCAGGAATCTATCACGGAGTATGGCTGCCCCGAGGGGGAAGAGATTGGAGTGGACCGCGGACAGTGCGCCGCTCATATCAGGAGTTCACCATTATTCTCCAGAAGGGGGTGGCTCCCGGCGAGCCGCTGCCGCACGCCGGCACCGGCTAATCACTATGCTAAACGGCTCCTATAAGGCGCTGTCACTCCCTGACACTGAGCAACTTTAATGTCAGCACAGAGCCTTGCAGACAAACCTCTGCCATCCACTCAACATTTAGACAGACAGTCAGATTCTGCAGCGGGGAGTTGATGGAGGACGGCGCTGATGTATTCTGACAGAGGCTGGTGGACGCAGTGTCGCCCTCTGATGCACATTTCAAAAGACCGTACTTGTCTATTACATGTTTTAATGTTATCCGAGAAGTTTTAAATTCAATTTTAAATTAAATAAAATACTGTGTATTTAGTTTGAAACTGGACATTTGGTTAGATTGAATGCAGATTCAGAGCGAAGATTCATTAGTTAGCTAGCTAACAGCATGGCTAGGTAACTCTATTACTGGAAGGAAGATTTGGTGACCCATTTCTCACTGTTCTACATGGGGAACAACAATAATTTGTGATTATTGGTTGAATTTGCGTTAATCTTTGCTAATCGTTGTTGCGACCCTCTGACGTTTCCTCTAGTGGATTGCCATGAAATTTGGTGCAACTTTGGGAGATCTCATCATCAAATCAGCTTTGACGTGTTATTGTGGTTAGTTTGGTTTAGTTTGGTTTTATAAGATACAGGATACAGGAGTGCCTGATCGATTTAGTGCATGTGAAACACATAAAACGGAGCAGTTATTAAGAGAGGCGTATTACAAATGAACCTCGCTGTGATTAATATATTGGTAAAGAACATTTAAGGTTATTTGGTTTGCAGTAAATATAAAAATAACTCAGACCCATTCAAATAAATAACCACTAAAAGGTAAAAATGCCGATAACAAAACAAGAAAAACTCTGTAAAGAAACTATTTTTATACCACTTTGTTTAAAATCTGGGACTATAAACCTCCGACCTGAAGGAGGAAGCTGAAATTCACTGTGCAGGAGTTCTGGGTCTTTAGAGAAAAGTTTTCAAACCATGACACCAAAGAAAAAGATCAAATTGATTCAATAAAACAAGGTCATCGTGGTTTTTAAATCCTGTAGATCTTAATTTGTTATATTAACGACATCCTGATCCACCTGTACTTTGTGTTTACTGCTAATTAATATCCTATAAATGTAATTTGTCTCTTTTAATGTGCCCGGTGTAAACTTCCTAAGAGATTAATGGAGCACAATCAAGTCTTAAATGTTTAGTGTTTATATGTTTAACCTGCTCTCGACTCTGCGACAGATACAGTCGGAGGCTCATTTGTGCAGGGAGGGAAAACACTTACGGATAATGACACCTCTTGTTTCCAGCCCCCTCCGCTCACCACCACCCAACCGCTGTTTGGTTGCCCTTTAACACCATCATTGACATGCATTGTATACAAATGAGAGCGCACCCCTCCCGCAGGGCCAGTCTCAAAGGTTAGCAGCTGCACACCGCATGGCAGATGAGGGCTTCTAATGAGCAACAGAAACCCATTTGATTAGTTTGCTGAATTAGACCCTTGGTCTGCGCGACCATGGGTGCAGATACAACAGGAGTCACAGGTCAGTCGACTGTAGAAGAAACAGTAAGTTTGGGATAAAATTAGACGCTTGTTAGAGTTCTTCTAATTGGCCCCGAAAATGTGGGAGTTACAGTTTGAGGATTTCATACTGAGAGCTGATGCTGTCGTTTGTTAAAGGTCCGGTTTGTAGGATTTGGTGGCGTCTAGACGGTTCAACCTGTACGGAAAGTACGGTGGTTGAATGTTGCTCAAACCTGAAGAAAGGTTGAACTGCAGTCAGCTTCCTGTTGACTGAACGCTGTAAAATAACTGACAATCATATTAGAATAAATCTGCAATGTTCTATTTAATTTGGACCATTAGCTCCATGTTTTACAACTAGCCGCCGTTTACAATCAGGCCCATAGCCAACACCACGAAAGCAACCAACCCAGACCCACAAACAAGCAAGCTAACATTAAGCCTGTTAAATAACCAATGCAATATCTTCCCACAAGCTTTGCATAATTATGATGATGTGGTCCCATTAGTGAACCTGGGCACAAGATTTTATTCTGTTTGCGTCCACTTTGAATGAAGTTACGAGACAATCTGAGGGTAAACTGAGTGTTTGTGTCTCTGGAGTCTGGTGGAGAGTGATAGTGATATTACGGCTGTTTGTGGTTAAACTAAAGGTCTATCTCTGTAGGGATCCTTTCATAATGCTGTCAGACACTGACAATAATCTTAACATAGAGCCAGTTGATTAAATATTAATACATAAAACAGAGATACATTTAGGTTTAAGTGAACAGTGTGAATATCTATCCAACGTTTAATGTTTATGTACACTGACAGTCATTTAACGTGTTTCTTTCTTTAAATTCCATCAAAATATCACAATCTTAATTGATTTTGACCAGCAACCGTCTGCTCTTTGGGTTTTGTAAGCGCCGAGAGAACATCGGTTCAAGAAAAACAACCACTGGATGTCTTAAATCGAGCTGTAATGAAACCTTGTTTTCATTCCCTGAGGGGTTAATTTATGTGACATTAAATGGCTGCCAGCTCTGTCGATGTCACCCACAGAGGTTTCATTTGGAGCTGAAACATAATGGTGTTAATTGACTGTTATGCAATGTTGCACTGACTGGTAGAGTGTTTTCTTTTTTTAAATCTCCTGTACTGTAGGACTGTGTGTGTTCGCTGGCAACAGCCGAAGCCAAATCTAATTCAGCAGTCCTGTTACCAGCTGTGTCTCACCATGTCATCTCCAGAGACCCTGCAAGGCCACCAGCTCTCTGCCTCTCTGCCCTCAACTAACTAACCCTCTTGAGTCCAGGTTACATTTTCATTAAAGTTACATACAAAGTCAATGCAAAGACGTGAATCATCAGGAAATTCTGTGTATATACATCTTTATATGATTTGTTTGAGAATAATTTGTTTGTTACTTGATTCCATCTGTCGGTTTTACTGTTTTGCTCGTTGTGTTGCTGACAGACCGATATAGTATGAATTCAGACTTTTTATAAATCTTCATCATGATGTAGTTAATTCAGCATCATTTTGATTTGTTTATTGACCTTAAATCACAGCACAAATGAGACGTTTTTATCTACAGAGGGAGCGGGTCCTCTTCTGGAGGAGTCCGCCATGTTTCTACAGTAGCCCAGAATGGACAAACCGAACATTGACTGTAGACAGGAACTTTGTATTTAGATAAAAACATGTAATCTCTCAAAGATTCTTATTTTCAGGTGATTATACACTAATAAAAACATACCTATAAATATTCAATTTCTGCAGATAGATCCTCACTGGACCTTTAAATTTAAAACGTCTGTATTGACTATATGTATATATGTATATGACTGCCTCGCTCTCCTTCTCTGATCTCCTCTATCACCATTTCCTTGTCTCTTCTCCTCTGCTCACTCCCCACAGCTCTCAATTTCTGTTCTTTCCTTCTTCTGACACCTCCGAGTCACCCACGTTCTTCCAGCTGTTAGCCTGACCATGTGGCGTAAAGCAATTACATATTGCATACAGGAGGGTTTTATAATTATTATTTCACCTGTTCTAACACAAGGATATTCTCTACATATTGAGTTATATATATATATAAACACACAATTTAGCATTTTGCAAGTCAACACTATAACTCCTGACCACAATAACCCCTTTTTTTTATTATTATTCACCTGTGAGTCTTAACTGCACAAATTCGTTGGAAATCACTCGTTATTGCCATCTGATCGTCGGCATAAAACTTTAGAGCAGAGGTCTCAAATTGTCTTGGGGCCAATGTCCATAAACGGATCAAAATGATGCTGAAATAATGACTGAATTCATACTTTGTCGGGTCCATCCGCAAGACGGCGAGCAACAACTTTTAAAATGCTTGTTTTCTGAATGGAGTTTGGTTGATCAGGGTTATAATGGATTATATTTTTGAGATGTCGCCGGCTTCAGCTCGGGAGAAAATAAGTATTCAAGCTGAACTGTTTGATGTGAGTTTCTGATTCAGTTGTTGAGTAAATGTTCTATCGTCAAACTAGACAACAACACTATTAGCGTATGAGCAGAAGCCATCGATGCCTGAAGAACTTATCTAGGAAAACTGCAAAAATAGTTGCATTTTGTTTGTAGGCCTATAATTAATTCAAAACATGTCCGTTTGGTGATGTGTGACTCATTGTTTTGAGCAGCGATTGGTAAATATGCAGAAAAGTTGCCATGATTGGACAAAAGGTTGTGCAGAATTCACAGTGATTGGTTGAATGTGCGTTAATCGTCGCAATCGCAACCTCCTGGAGGGACTGAAAAATGCTCCGCTACTTAAAGTCTGTCTGTTCGTCAGCCACAGTGGGCCTCATTTAAACTAACTTGTCCCTTGAGTCAAACACTTTGCTAGTGCTGTGACTTGAATATGAGTGTGAGGGTGTCGTTAGGACGGAGACAGAGCTTGCATTTTTAAAAGACTTGTGGGAATATATTAACTGGAGTCTGACTGCATGCTGTGGAGAAGTTCTGTCAACACCGTCCTTGTTTATGCTATAATGTCCCTGCACAACAGCAACAGGAGGGACCGATATCCCTTAAAGAATATAACTTAAAGTCCACATTAAACTGACATATATATTCATATTTCCTGTAAAAGCAGGCAGCTAGGGAGGAACCTGAATATCTGTTACGTCCCATCAGCTGACTAATATCAGACCGGGACCGAATACAGTGTCCAATGCCAACAGAGGACAGTTTGACGACAGGGAACACAGTACTGAGGTGATATTTTACCCTGTTTGGCTCTTGGCACTCCCATGTTAGCTGCATGAGCTAACTAGCTAACAAAAGCTAACATTACCATTAGTGGCAATTAGATACTTTTACTAAATGTTGAAGATTGATTGACGGGTGAA
>NW_023340095.1:548147-564798 GCF_004916995.1 Morone saxatilis | reverse complement strand
GTTCATGCTGACGTAAGCACGCGTCACATTTAGTTTCACAAGAAGATAAAATAATTGGAATTTAATATAAAAATACAAAGAAATTGTGTTCTTAAAGGGTTAAAATATAATTTTTTTATTTCATCTGGACTCTAAAGAGATGAGAAATATTAATCTCACTTTCATTCCCCAAAAAAAACACTGTATGTAACACCTGTTCACAACGAGGAGAACAGGAGTCACCGACCTCCTCTAGAGTTTCTTCCTAACCAACAAAGGAGGATGGCTACCCTTGATACGCTGGGCAGTCCTTTGGCATGCACGGCATGGTGGGTACTGTCAGCTTTTGATGGGTCTTGGCTAAGCCCGTCTTCGTGCGCGGGCCTGACCCTGTCTTCCCGTCGCGGGGCCCTCAGCTGGAGATGGAGGATGATAGATGATTTGTCATTGGGACGACGCTGCGGCGCGGCAGGACCATCCAGCTGGCCTCACTCCCACGGACGCCGCTTTGTCACGGACGCACTCGCTAAACCGTCTGACAGCCTATTGTACCGAAAGGTGAGAAAAATGCTCTTCTTTTTTACAAACTGCGTGACGCCATTGAGTGATATGCCTTTCAACAGAGATGGAAATGAAAGCACACGGCCAACACCGGCGTTCAGCCCGAGGAGAGTCTAAGAGTGTTTAATTAGAGAGTGGTGGGGAACTCAGTGGTGGAAAGTAACACAAATTATGCATAAAACATAGTCCAATGGGCATGAAACCAACTGAAAACAGCTATTCTAGAAACCAGAGATAGGCTGTGGGGTGAGGCTGTGTGAGGCTGCTACTGGCAGCAGCGAGGGACAAAGTACAACAAAATGCTGGATGAACAGAGCCAGGAGCTGTCACCGAAGGTTATTACAGCGACAGCAGTGATCGCTTTCCTTCAGCTGTTCCAGACACTGATTCACTCCGACCAGAAACCCAGAGAGTGTCAACAACAACCAGACCGGGATGTTCACAGTGTCCTCAGAGTCAAACTGACACTGAAACTAATACAAGGTTAAACATTTTTAAACAATAAAAACAAGCAAACACACTCTGGAAACTAAACTCACAGGATTCACAGGCATTCCTGGGAAGTCTGGAAAATTGGAGACTAGTTTTCCAGTCATGGAAAAACCTGGAAATTGATTAAATATGCTTTTAACATTAATTATGTTTGAGCCCCTGACTATATTTTGTTTGAAACTCAACCCTCGGTTGGATAATGACACTAAATCTCATATCAGACTTTCTAGGTGAGAATCTGTCTGAATGAATGTTACAGGAAGAGGAAACCGGCTCCCCTGAGGCCGCCCACGTAAAAACAAGCTAACGCGGAGTGTCCCACAAACGCTGACTATCGTTCTGAGCCGTCGTCCTGGAAAAGGATTTCTTAAAAAAGAGTAGAGACCCTGAACTGAACTGAAAAAGTAAAAAACTATAAAAACTCTGCAAACAGGAGAGTAGAATTATGGGAACATGAGATTGTCCCTCCAATGGAAGATTAATGAGCTTTATGTTACAGTTACACTATCAGTCATTTGCAGGTCTTTGTGTGTCTTCTACCGTTAATGCTGTGAAACTTGAGGCTGCCGTCCGTCTCCCGGCACCGTACCGGCTGATGGACTCACGCAGGGTGGGGGGGAAGAGTCTGTGGTGACTCAGAGGACCCAGTAATGTGCAGTAATGGCTCATGAATATCTTCCTAAACGTCGCGGCTGCTCAGAGAGTCTGCGGTGGTACCGCGGCGGTTCACACAGGTGAGGGAGGACAGCGAGGGCACCCTCATTACCCATTACCCATTCTGTCACCCACTCCTCCTCTCGTCCGACCCCCCTCCCTCGCTCCCATCATTTATTTATCCACGTCAGCCCTCAATTACAGGCAGCGTTCTGGGGGCCAGGGAGCGGGCCCGGGTGACCTGGGGTTGGTCTGGCTAATGAACAACGGAGTGAGACCCCCCTCATGTTTATTTCCAGCGTTCACCCAGAGCAGGGGGCCCCAGGAGGGGACCGGGCCGCTGAATTACAATCAGCACTTTGTAGTCTTAATACGCCTCGCCTGCTCCCATTTCCCGCCTCTGCATACGGATAGGAAGACGGAGGGGAGGAAGGGAGGCGTGCCGACTTACAGGGAGACATGATGGCGGTGTGAGTCAGGCTGCCTCCACCCCCCCGAAGGGAAAAGCAGGCAGATGGATCGGCTTGTGAATCAAGTCCCTCCTCGCCACGGCGTGCGAGTGCGAGCTCCAGTCGTGCTGTTAACGGCGCCTCGCTTTCTCGTGGCGGCCAATCCATTTGCGGCAGCCGAGCGGTCCCGAAATGAAATGTCTGCGCTCCGAATTCCAATTTGTTCTCGTTCATCAGTCATCAGTCAGTCGTGATTAAAACCAGCATTTCATTTTTTATTGGAGAGTGTTCGTATTAATCTTTGATCTCATCGGCCTCCAGTGGCAACCAGAAGGAAATAAAACAACTCTGACAGAAAGTATCTTTAAAAAAAAAGTCACAATAGAGCTGATTGAATTACAGCGATATGAAATGTGTGATAATGAGGTAATACATCAGCACGCGGGTTCCTGTCTGTCTACAAAACCCTCGTCCGTCCTGCTCCTCAAAACACAACTGCTAAAGGAATAATGTGCAGTTTTATTATTAAGTCCATCATTTTAACCCTTTAAGATCCTCAGTTATATTGTTCCCATATTTAACAATTTATGACAAAAACATTCACAAAAACTCTTTGTATTTTTATATTAAAATCCAATCATTGTGTCTTCCTGTAAAACTAACACGTGCTTACGTCAGCATGAACTAACTGATATGAACCAATAATATCAAACATTCACCCGTCAATCAATCTTCAACTTTTAGCCACACAGAGTGAAGATTCATTAGTTTCGTTAGAATAAGGTGGGAGAGGGTGAGAGAGGGTGAGGGGGGGTGAGGGGGGGAGCAAACAGACAAAAACCAAAAGCCTAAAGTTCACTGCTGTTAGCTAGTTAGCTCATGCAGCTAACATGGGAATGTCAAACCCGTTAAAAACCACCTCAGTCCTTTATTCCTCCATCAGCACCGTCAGCTGTAACTGTTCCATATAACACACATTCAGCACTGTCTAAGGTTTACAGAACATACGTAAATATGAGGAAGCAAACTGCTGATTTCTGTTTCATGTGGACAAACAAAGGAATCAATAAATGAATTCTGATCTGATTCTGTGTTAAGCGGCAGAAGAGAAGATGCGACATGATAACGCGATACAGCACATAATACACTCACTCAGCGGCTGTCAGCTGTGAAGCCTTGAACTTGAACTGGACGTGTTTATCTGCAGTACGTTCCCTGAGGCTTCTGGGAAAAAAACAACGTGACGGAGCCAGCTGTGTCAGAAACCATTCCTCAGCACGACTCCCGTCCTTGAACGTAACCCCACTTCATCTCTGCTGACCTCTGCAAAAGGTGACGCTGCGACGGACGGAAGGCGGTGGCGAGCGTGTCGCCGAAGGCCAGAGAGGCCAAGCCGAGCGCAGGAAGACGGAGAGATCGACGAGGACAGAAAGTGACGGGTGTCAACCAGCAGAGACCGGAGACACTTTAAGTTTCATCAGTGTGATCTGTTGTTTACACTCATTCACTCATTCACTCGTTAATGTGTTCAGTAAAGAGAATGTAATTTAAACTTTATGAATATGTAATGAGATCCAGCTGTGAACATCATTAGCAGCTGTGCTTATATCCCCAGTGTGCAGCCTGTCACCACACGTTCATCACATCCAACCACATTCATCAGTTTGTTTGGCTAGAAGCAGTGTTTAGGAAAAGGGGGCGTTCAGGTGCTCCTGGGGGGCGTTCAGGTGCTCCTGGGGGGCGTTACTGTTTAAGATGAGTTTACACCAAAGATTCACAACAACACACGGACAGAATAAGGTTTGAATACTAAAACCTGCCAGTGTTCGTACCCACATATAGCTCTATTTCACTTCCTGTAGTGCTGCTCCATGCTGCCTTCAGGGGAATGGGACGTCACAGTTTCATCTCAAATGTTCACCAACATGGCGTTTACTGTGTCAGCTCATTAAAGCTGTCTGATGGAAAACTACTGACTCCATTGTTCTCCTGTAACTCTGATGACTCTGTACAGTGTTATGCAGAAATGTAACCGTTCCCTCACCAACATACCACAGTTAAAGGTCGAGATGTTTCAACCGAGAGTTTCTCCCATGGTACCGAAATAACTGGAGATAACTTATCTGTTGCTCAGTTTACTGGCTGTAACTTGTATTGTGCTTTAATACTGATGTTTTTCTCTGTTCTCTCCTTTCTGTGTTTGAATAAACTCTCTGTGTCACCTATGAAGGAGTTTCTTCCTCTTGAAAGCGTTATTAAATCAGTTTCATCTCGTCACAAATTTTAAAGTCTTAAACATCTTTAATAAGTGTATGAATGAAAGCAAATCCCCCAAAATAAGCCATTTATTAGCTTTAATGTCTGTAATATGAAAAATCTGCTCAATTAATTCTGACATTTTTATGTTTACATGCTGCTTAATATGTGACATATACGTCTCCTCATGAACGCCGACCACCTCGCTGTTCCCGTCTGGGTGGTGCCCTCCTTTCAGGCTACTGTCCTCACCTCTGGCTGGGGGGCAAATATGTGTGGCGTTACCCGCTCTCAGGGTAAAGACCAGACGTATCTACAGTATCTGATGTTGTCTGGCTTTAATTCACACTTAGATATATTGGTTTGCTTCCTGGGGAATGATCAATAAAGCTGTCCACTTTAATAAAGCCTGTTCTTTAGCATTCAAACTGTTTAATGAGATAACACATAATAATTATATTTATACATCCTGGATATTAATGTTGATTGTTGTTGTTTTTTTCTTATGATGATGATAATAACAAACAGAGTATTAATCAACATTAATAATGAGACAATTACACACACTGCAAGCCGACGTCCTCGTTGTGTTGGCAGTTGTTAATTCCGTATCCGGCGTGCGGGCATTGGAAGATGTCGGTCTCTCTTCCCGTGCACCGCAGATCATCCAGCCAGATCTTGCCAGTGCCTGCAGAAGGAGAACGTTTACTGTGTGGTCAGATGGTGGTAGTGAGGTCGGGTACAACGCTAACAACGTGCTAACGAAAAGTCTCCGTCCCATTAAAGGAAAGCACCAACGTTTTAGGAAATGTGCTTATCTGCTTCCTTTTTTTCAAGAGTTACGTCATCTCAGCTGTCCAAAGTTCAAGTGAACACCTCTTTGATACCAATACCAGTATTGGAATATCAGCGAGTGCACCAATCTATGTACTGATCTGTTATCATGTAAGTCATTATGGGGCCCCCACTAGGGGTCGCCAAAGCTTCAAGCCTTCTTGATTTTAAGGCATGTAGAAAAACTTAAAAAATAGGTCTAAATCTATGGCAGCCCATTTCTGCCAATATACTGAGGGGGGAAAAATCAGATTTTTTTCTATCATCGTATACCATCGCGATTCCGCTCAGATATCTCCAAATATATGAATTTACATATGCTCAATTAATGATTTAATATCTCAAAATAATGATTTATATCCGCAAAATAATGACTTAGATATCAAGAATATATGGACTAAGCTGTCATTTCTTTTGAGATACCTAAATCATATTTTGAATAAGTTTCTCATTATACATGACATATCTGACAATACTCCTAATTCACATTTGGCACGAAACAGGCTTCCATTAGAGTCCAGATTATGATCAAGGACTACAAATGCGATCGTAACAAGATAGAACAATGGCCCAAGAGGCCTTTAAGACATCGACACTCAACACGGCTGCTTTCTTTAGCTCCTGTCAATCGTTGGTAACAGTCAAAACACATCAAACAGAGAGGAAGTAGTGTGAGAGTCTTCATGTAGAGAAATACAAGAACTGCCACGGGTTTTCTGCTTGATAATCGTCCACCAGGATTATGCGTCAGATCCGTTGAAGAGAACCACTGCTGTGAACGGTGGCGGCGCGACGTCTCTGACCACGGGGAGGCCAGTGTAGCGCTTGCTGAAAGCCACTTCTGGAGACCCAGCATCTTTACAGATCACCCAACCGTTTTCTTGCGTGTTTCTTCTCCCTCTTTCCCTTTTTATCTTGTTCATTCCGTTCCACGGTGTCGAAGCTGCCGTCACACACGGTTCCAGACCCGTTGTACTTCAAAATCCACTCGCACCGCGGGTCCTGCGTCCCCCCACGAAGCGCGCACGCTCACTGCGCGGTGACCCAAAAAGAGCGGTTTAAAGAGGGATTATTGAAGCAGGCAACCCAGTTCAAGACTGCGATTTACTCAACATGGGATTTAACCTCTACCTCAATAAGTTTTATAACAAAAGTGACAAATGTCTCTATTAGAATTTTGTTTTGTTTTTTGAGGCGAGGGCGCCGCCACACTTGTAGCTAGAAATGACAAAAATAAATGCGTAATATCTGTGGTTTTAACAACTTTTTTAAATAATACTTTTGGCAATGTGTTTTTTCTAACATGTTTTGACACTACCTGTGCCAAAACCACGTTTCATGTCCACTTTAAAGTTAAACATTAGCTATTTGGTTAGTGCAGTGTTAAATACTGACTGGATTCAGTGTTCCAGGAATCTTAAATTAATTAATAAAAAGAGCCGTCAGCACACATATTGATTTGGAGACAATAACGTGGCTGATAAACTGAGTTATGTGTTTATAGTCAGTGGTCAGCGTTGCGGTTGAACCTGCTAATGTTAGAATAGGAAACGTGCTGTGTAATGAAAACTTTACTGAGTCAGAGATTAAATTAGTGTTGAGGATGCAGAGCTGCCGGTCTCTTACTTCCTGTTTATTTCATTTCAACATCTCTGATCTCATCAGACATTTGAGGACAACACTTTCTTTAATTTCCAAACTGGTGGTCAACACCAAACCTCAGTTTCAGACATTTTAACTTCAGTTGAAGGTATAAAAGTTGCTAAAAGTGGGATTTTATAAGTAAGTTTATCCTTTGAGCTTCTCTCAGATCAGTTCCTCTGCAGACTCACACTCTCGGTCGGCGCTGTCTCCTTTAGGTCCCTGTGGTCCTGGAAGACCTGTGAAGGAAAAAACAGTCCAATACTGAATCGACATCCACCAAACTGACAGTTTACATCAACTGAGTCTGTCACACTGAGACCTAATGGATTAATTGATATTTTAATATTGATCCAGCTTCCTACAATGTGTCCTGATCTTACTGTTACAAATAAAACGTTTATAATGGCCTTTAAAAGTCTTTAAAAAGTCTTAAATTGAACCTGTTTTTTGGGTGTTTTCTGTAACGTATGTAAGAAAGCTCACCTTGAGTTCCATTGAAACCAGGAGGTCCAGGTACACCTGATGACGAGACACCACGAGAGGATTAAATCTACAGTTTCTGAATCACTGGAGCAGAATGTTAATAAACTGCCAACTTTAACTCAACTTCCTCCTTTTCCTGTATTTAGATATGCTACGTGCTAGGCTAATCTACTGTATGTTGAAATGACAGACACGTTTTGAAGATGATTAAAAGATGAAATTGAGACATATATAGTCATATCTTCAGTTAGTTAATGTAAGCAAAATGATAGATAACTAGCTTGCATTTTACTAACATCAGAAGTGGCTAGTTAACTAGTGTTTCCTTAGCAAAATACTAGCCAGCTATATATATATATATTATCTTTTAATCATCTTCAAAATGTGGTTGTCTTTTCAACATAGATTAGCTTAGCATGTAGCATATGTAAGTACAGGGAAGGAGGAGTTAGCTAACTAGCTCTCTAACGACTGTTAAGTTAAATATTTTAAAATGAAATAGTAATAAGAGTGTATATAAAAGTGTGGCTGCATTGATGAGGCAGGAAGCTTGTTATGACACAGCTGTATTGTATGATATTGATCTATCAGGATACACAACAGATGTTAAACAGCTGACCTGGAGGTCCCGGTGGACCAGAACTTCCAGGGTCTCCTTTTTGTCCTGCAGACCCGGGAATTCCAGGAGGTCCTGATTGTGCACAAAAAATCAACATAAATCTATTTAGTATCTCACACACAAGTTTAAGTTTACATATGCAGCATGTCACACGTATAGGTACCTGTATTGCCGGGGATCCCAGAGTCACCTTTCTCTCCAGGAGGGCCTGCGATCGAAGCACAGGAACAGGATTCACAGGTCAAACATTAAAGTCTGGCTCAGGAGAATTTACTTCTTTACAGGGTATAGCTTTACCTTGGGCTCCGGGATCTCCTCTCTCTCCCTTCGCACCTGGTCCTTGATTCCCAGGTTCTCCTCGAGGCCCAGGTGGACCGCTGGGACCTGCATTCACACACAGAGTGATGATTATGTAAGGAAGTAATTATAATATAATTCAACTTAAACGTACAGTATTTCTTGAAGGTGGGTGGTAAAAATGTGGCTTAAAACTGGGTAACGTGCTAACAGACTGAGGCTAAAGAGGCTAAATTTTACTCAAAACTGGAGAAAGTTTGTGTAAAACCAGAGATTTGGATGCATGGTGAGCAGATTATTTCCTGTTTAAGGAACTTTTTATACCATTATTTGTCTGCATTAACTATTTTTTTTATATAGTTTTTAACAATCATACAGACTTAATAAGCTTCTTTTTTTTTTTTACAAATTCAGTGTTTTCTTGTCCCTGACATTTACTATTACACAATTTACATTTACTTTTTCTTCACAGAAGTAAAGCAAATATAGACCTGGCTTAAAATCAAAAATAATGAAGAAATGTTAATATTTTAGATTTTACAAATAGCTAATATTATTATTGTCCAGTTATTAACATCCAGTTTAGCCCTCCCTTAACTTGAATGGAAAATTTATGTTAAAATAGACTAAAAGAAGTAGAGTTAGCATTATATTAAGTGAAACATTTCTGCTCCAATTCACTGATTTAAACAGGAGGAGCTTTAGTTTATTACATATTCATATATAATATTTTACTGTATATAATAAACAGCAGTTTCATTACAGTCATCTTACATTCACAGTGTGTTCTGTCACAATGTTGACAAAGTGGTTGTTGGTGCACATAAATTCATCCCACGAAAATAAAAGCGTGTCAACAGAATTATGGATCATGACCAGAAGTTAAAAGGAGGAAGAGAAACTGAACTATTTCATAACAACAATCTGCTGAATCAGATTTTTAATGTTTCCATCCAGAGGTTTAACACATGATGTGAAACCAGAGAAGCTCCTGTGTCAATTTCAGAAAATATAATTTGTTGTTACTGTGAGTCACACAGTATGAGGAACATATTGTCCAGTTTAATAACAACATGATAATAACAGGGTGTGAAACATCTTAAAAAGAATATGATTTTAACAGGTCTTATAAATTGACTGGATTAATTATTGAAGTTGTATAAAGTTGCTTATTTGAGTCTCATTTTTAAAGCTGTTTTTGGGAGAAATATGTGACGTAAAATAGGTCTTAGATTGTTTTTATAGTATCTTAAAGTCTTAAATTTAACCCGTTGAAACCTGAATCGACATTGACGACAAAAAGAACAATGTTTTTTTCTGATTAAATGATTAAATGTCAACAACAAATTATTGTTCAACTGCATTTTAATTGCTGAAATGCAAATCATGTTAATGCTAACTAATTATTCAATGTAAATTGGAAGCAATACACAGAAAACATAAAGTTATTAAAATGGATTAAAAATGACTTGCATTTGATGCAACTCAGTTTGTTTAATAAAATTGTTTAACTCATTTTTTTTTGTTGCTTTTTTTCATGTTGGCTCAACTTAATTTTCTAAAATTAGAGTTTTTACAACTAAATAAACGGATGGAAAATGTTGCCTCAATGTTTCTGAGTTACATTTATTTTATAGTGTTGATCCATATCATATCAGCACTGTCTGAAACTGAAACTAGACACTGAGACCAGAAACTCATCCAGGAAACCTCGCGTTTACCTGAGCTCATAAATACTGGAGAAGTGCATCATTCCTTCCATCAAGCTCACTACCTATCTGACTAATTTAATAGTGCCGGCTGTTTTGACACCTTGAATGTTTGTATAAAAATCCCATAACAATCCATATATATTAGCTGTTGAGATAATTCGGTTAAAGTGACCAGTGAGGTAGCATATGCTAATGAGCTGTACAATACTGAGTCTGAGCTGGCAGAGAGTTAGTTTTGTGCTACAGTGAGTTATAATAAAAGCCACATTGAGCCTAAAGCAGACAGAGATTTCAGAGTTTTTTTCTCGGATGGATGCTTCGTCTGGATGTCACAGTTTGTTTTTCATTCAGTTTGTCAGCTCTAGTGAGCACTGAAGTGCCCGACAGCCTCTCAGTTACTGTGGATGGGACTGTTTATGATTTAAGCTCCAAGCAAAAGAAACAGAAAGTATGTCTCGTACAGCTTAAAGAATAACAACAAGTACATTACTCCACAAATAATTTAGAATGAAACTACAATCTCACCGGCATTTCCTGGCTCTCCCTTGAGTCCAGCATCACCTTTCTCCCCTGGAGGTCCAGCGACACCGGCGTCACCTGGAAGGAAGCATACAGGTGAGTAACGTACTGATGCTCAACAGTCTCTGAAGCACAATGAGATTCATGAACAGCTCAATAGTTACACTACCACACAGTAAAGAGACTGCATGAGATTATGAACATTAATTTAATTTGTTTCCGTCCACTTTGGATGAAGTTTCGATGATTTGTGTTTTTGTCTATGGAGTCTGGTGGAGAGTGACTTTAATGGCATTTGTCCCCAAGGTTTAACGTTAGCTCTCATTGCTGCTATTTCAGCCCTTTTCACAGATATTTTCACATCTAACTCAGTAAAATAAGAGTTTATTTCTACCAAACCAAAGTTGGTGATTGTTGGAAAGACTAACATTATTTCTGTACCTTTCTTTTGACCTGAGATGTTGGTGTTTTAATATTATATCTTGTGTTTTTGGATTAACATTACTGCTGCAATAATGTGTATGTTGCATTTTACTGTAGATGTTAAAGCTTCAGGGGTCAAACTCGCTGGACAGGAAGGGAAAGAAAAACTGTAATCTTGAAAAGTTACTTCAACTGTCAGACAAATGTAGAGGTATAAGAAGTACAGTACTAGCCTCTGAGATGTAGTGGAGTAGAAAAATATACTCAAGTACCTCAAATTTGTACCTAACAACTTAAGTAAAAGTAAAATTTTAGCTCTTACAACACTCTTTACATGTGTAAACGGAAGTTCTCAAATCGTGAACTGAAAGTTTACCCTGTTCTGACCTGATGGAGGGAAGGCCAGAACAGTCACTTCCTCAGGAAGTACACTCATCATATTTTGTAGCAACCTGCACAGCAACACTTCAGTCCCCATAACAGGCAGCCATATAGTTATTAAAGAGCGTTAGTTTATATTAAAAGTTATAACTTTATAACATAACAATTAAAAGCTTTCTCTTTTTTAAAAGTATTTTTTTCAGCTTTCACCTTTATTTGATAGGACAGCTGGAGACAGACAGGAAAGGGGGGCAGAGAGAGGGAATTTGAGAAATATCGCTTTGAATATTTAAATACTTAAATATTTTATGGCAGCTTATAGTATTTTTCTTTTTTAAGTTATGTTTTGTTTTGTGGCTGCTGTATATGTAAGGTAAAATCTGTGTTTCTGTCTATGGAGTCTGGTGGGGAGCGGCTGTTTCTGTAGGGATCCTTAATATTAATAATAATAATAATAATAATAATAATAATATTGTCAGACACTTTAAATACATTTTTAATTTAGAAGAAATTGTTAACATTATTCTGACATGACATAAAAAAGAAGAATAAGATGCTATAAACCCATTTTTTGGTGTGAAATCACCAAAATCTTAAAAAATGCTGTAATAAATGATTAATAACACACTATAATGTAGTTGTAACCCCATAAAAGTGTTTATTATATCTTTTTAACAACCTTACTTCCTCCTGTGGACACCTATAAGCTGATGTATCTGCCAGGTAAAATTTGCGTTTTTGGCTATGGAGTCTGGTGAAGAGCGACAGTCATATTATTTCTGTATAATCGTTTAATAAATTAATAACACACGATGATGTAGTTGTAACCAAATATCATCCTGTAAATAGAGAAACTTAGTAAATATGTTTGTATGTGGCTCAGGTCGTAGCCAGGATTTAAGAAAATCTGTACAATTTTCACATTATTTACGTTGTATTTTATTTATTCAGTTTTTGTATTCACTCATTTATTTTTGTTGGAGTACAGGTGGTCAAAATATCATAGTATATTGAGTTTATTGACCTATTGGAAAACATCTGCCTCAGACTTGAGTATTTCACCCCGATAGAGACTTCATACAGGAAATGTCAGTGCGCTGACTAAGTTGCGAGGGTGTGTGAGATAATGGCCGCAGCCCATCCGTCAGCCGGTTTTCATCAGCCGTCTGACAACAGATGACAGGTCATCAACGCCAGGATCATCGGCGGACCTGCAGCTGAAAGCTAATGCCTCCCGCCGCACACATACCACTAAATCAGTCGTAACGAAATTAACTTCACACTGTAAAAAAAAAAAAAGTGTATGACAAGATAATTCACTGCAGCTGGGTGCCAGAAATACTGTAAAAATATACAGTAATTTTTCTATTTTTAAAATACAGTTTTTAGCTTTACTTTTACATAAATTCTTGTGTGTTTTTGGGGCTTTTTAATGTTGAATTTAAGATATTTACACTGTAAAACCAATTAAATGAGCTATAAATAAATAAACTCTGCTATAATACAAATAACCAGGCTTACATTTACAGCAGAGTGCTGTTAATATTTGATTTTTCTTATTTTAATCAGAATTTTAAAAGTTATACGACTGTAATAAAAGTCATTATCTATAAAATTACAGTAATTATTGCTGTTTTCACTGAAAAAAAATGTATTTTGACAGTTTACCAATGCTTATACACAAATAAACAACATTTATTTGATATTTCTGTTGTAAAAACGTCCAGAATTACAGAAGATATGTTAATTAACAAACAAATCCATGTAATTGTCACTAATTTGACATAATTTTAAAATGTATTAACAGTATTAAACTTAAATTTAACAGTTTAAATTTTCTTTATACGTTATTTAACATTAGACATGTAAAATAACAGTTTACAATTTAAACTTTTTGTTTTTTTTATAGTGAACTTTTATTCTGGTTGTTTTGTCGTTCATATAATAGTTCAGATGATTTTGAGAGAAACGTCTACTTTGGTTGCTAAACACGACCACACATTTTATTCTGACTTCAGCTTCAAACTTTATCTTTTAATTGCTTAAAGTTGACTCACCTTTTTCTCCTGGACGTCCATCTCTACCCGGAGGACCAGGAAGTCCTGAGGACAAAACAATCCCCAGTGTTGATAAAACTCACACAGGATCAGGGTCTAAATGTGAACTAGATACACTTTTATAGACATTTGGGATTTGAGCTCCTCTAGAAACACTGTTACCAGGGAGACAGGTCTGATACGGCTCCGATAACATGTAACCTTAAAGTGCGTGCTTACGTCAGCATGAACTAACTGACAGTCTCCCAGTGAACACCGTCTGAGACGGACAGTTTGACGACAGCGGTACCGAGGTGATTTATGGAGTTTCCAGATGAACTCGTTGCTAAGAGAAGCTATAGTTGGATGTCGGATGCTGTTAGCTCTTGAAGCTAATGTTAGCCCCGGGATGCCAGGAGCCAAAGCCGGCAATAAAACCACCTCAGTACTTTATTACCTGTCGTTAAACTGTCCTCTGTCCTGCTAATTCCAAATGTCCCCGTATTGTGGGTGTGTAGTCATATCAGATGTGCACTTCAGAGATCAGGTCGTCATTGTAAATGATTATCTGGTTAAATAAAGATGAAATAAGCACACAGGTGTTTATCCTACCTGGTTTGAGGCTGACGGTCGACAGTTTGCCCTCCAGGTTGACGGTGCTGGTGTTGAGCAGGCTCAGGTCAGACCTCAGCTGGTCCAGCTGACCCTCCTCTCCACAAAGGCTCTTGACCTGTTGTCACGGCAACCGACATTGAATCACGACTTCATTAAATAAACTGAAAATTTGATTTTAATCAAGACTACATAATCGTTGATTGGAAATGTTTTACTGCTGCAGCCTTAGAGGTTTATTTTGGCTAATATAAGATAGTTTTATTATTACTTCTTGTGCTGTGGTTAACCGTTTCAACCGAGTCTATCAGCCCAAAACAAGAAGTGGTTTCTTCGAAAGATTGTGGGGAATTTACATTTACATTTTGACAAATAAATGTGTCACTTTTTAATTTCCGTTCTTTTTAGAGTGACTAACTAAGAATATGGAAGTAGGCACAGTTGTGTGTTGAGCTAAATGCTAACATCAGCTAATTATTATTAAACCACGTGCAGCTGAGGCTGGTAGTGTTTCTGCGGATTATAAACCAAAGTTTGGACAAATTAAAGACATTCTCCTGTTAAGTTTTGTGGAAGGAGGATGTTAGTACAAGCTAGCATTGCAGCAAACAACAACGTTTCATATGAACGGAGGGAGGACCTGGCTCTGCAGGGCCCACAGGTCGCCCCTCAGGGTCTTGGCTTCTTGGGTGTTGTTGTGGACGAGAGTTTGGAGGCTTGCATCGCCCTGATCCCCATCCGGAATGTGATTGGACGTCTGCTTCTCCAACCGGGGTTTGTACAGCGAAGACTCCAACGTGAAGACTGGAACAAAGAGGAAGAATTAACCGTTTACAGCACACGACGACACCAGTTTCTCGAGTCCACATTTACAAATAAAAGCAGGTGTAACCTTTATAAACGAGGAAGGCGTTGAGGGCGGTCTGCAGGATGAGGTAGATAACAATCACGTAAAAACACCACTGTCTTCGGGGCCTCGCAGGCTTCAGATCTGAAACACACAACAGGAATTAAAACTGCTGCAAACTCACATCCTGGGAGTCATTTCAGGAGAGCCCGGCTCATCCAGCTGATCCCAGAGCTTTTATACATGTTCAAAGCTTCGAGCGCGAAAGCATTTGGACGAGCTGTGGAAAATGTCAGCTGTCAGTCAAAATGAAAACCTCGAGGGGGGGTGAACGGAGACGGGTTTCTTTTTGTTGGCAGAAAAGTCAAGAAACTGACACGAAACCAAACTGGTTATGACTGAGAGGTAAACTACTGTCCCCTCCAACACCGATACCGCTTCTAGGAATTATATTAAGTGTTTTTTATCATTTAATCTCAGAATAATAATCAGAGTAGATCTGATGTTTTTGTATTTTAAGCTGTTAATATTATGTTAGTAACTT
Organism: Morone saxatilis; assembly: GCF_004916995.1. NCBI lineage: Eukaryota > Metazoa > Chordata > Actinopteri > Moronidae > Morone > Morone saxatilis. The sequence continues at coordinate 549,456 of NW_023340095.1, read as the reverse complement.
TATTATTTGTATTAATAACTGTAGTGGCAGAAATAAACCATCATTTAAAGTCCAGGTGGAATTAACCCTTTAAGATCAAATCCTCAGTTATATTGTTCCCATATTTAACTATTTATGCCCCCACAAATGTACAAAAAATTCTATTTCTTTATATCAAAATCCCATAATGACATTCACCCGTCAATCAATCTTCAACTTTTAGCAACACAGAGCGAAGATTCATTAGTTAGCTCGCTGATTACTGTACAATCACACAACTTTATCAGTGATTTGGGTGAAACTGGATCATATTTTATCGAGAGACTATTGTCTGATTTTCCCTCTGACGTCCTCCAGCTACTCTGCCTTAACTCCGCCAACTGTGAAATCTACATGTGTTAAAACCTTTTCTATAAGTATAATATGTGTATTAAAGTGATATCTATTGTGTGGTATGATTTTGTATAATCTCACACATAGAGCTGTGCTTTCTGAGCTCCTGTCTGCAGGATAAACCTTCATGTTTCTGTCTGCTGTGGCTGAAACTTGGCTACCATCTACTGGTCACAGCTGCACCATATTATCTGCTTTAACTGTCCATCCACTGCTTGTTTGCTCACAATGTAAATACATTTTATGAAATCAATGTTTCTTTTGTCTTTTCCAACCAACTCAACCTGAAAATAATAATAATTTTACATTTTAAACGTATTATTGTCACTGGCTGACATTAAAGATCATGTAGAAACTGAGATTTCTGTCTTTTTTTTATTATAAAGTATTTAGTGCGACATTAAAAATACACTCAGCCTGAATTCAGGAAGTGTGACTCCTGAAACTGAAACTGTCACAACCAGGGTTCAATATACAGAAAGACTCATTTTAGACATTTAGCTCTACAATATTGTCATCTGTGGTTCCACTTTTTTCCTCTATAAATGTATATTTTCCTGCATATTTAGGTTCCTGAAAGGAATAAAATATAATTGATTTAATTACATTTACTGTATCACTGCTGTTAAAGAACTTTGTAAACTCTCTTTTTTAAAGCTAATGCTATTAATATAATTATTATTATAAGGCCCCCGTACCCCCTCTGTTAACAGTGGAAACAGGTTTTAAAACAAAAATCATCTTCACATTTCATTCATCACATTTTTAAAACTTGTTTTCACAGGCGGAATAAATTTAAAACTTTGAAAAAATATCTTCAAAAATATATTTATGGGGGCCCGGTTAGCTCAGTCGGTAGAGCTGGCAACCCATATACACAGCGGCCCAGGTTCAAGTCCGACCTGCGGTCCTTAGCTGCATGTCGTCCCCTCTCTCT
>NW_023340095.1:546462-548047 GCF_004916995.1 Morone saxatilis | reverse complement strand
AAATAAAGGCATAAAAGGCCAAAACAAAAAATAATAATACTTAAAATATATTTATTGTATGAGAAAAAAAATGCAACTTGCCCCTCAGGGCTTCCTCAGATGCTCACTCCCATAGGAATAAATTATAAAATGTCTGCACAATGGCAATAAAAAGCAACAGATGATGATTTTTCCTTCTGAATCTAAATTATAACTGTTTGTGTGTGAAGATCAGAAATATCTAACTGATTGTTCTCCTCGAGTTTTCCTGGAAAAATCAAAGTTTAAAATCCAAAAAGTTAAGAGAAAACTTCACTGTTGCATCATATTTTGACCAATTTTAAAAGTTTGACTGCATCTGTGCTCAGCTCAGTCACAACTTTAAGTGCTGATACTATAAACTTCCACTGTGGACATTAATGGGTCGACACTCACCGCCAGGCTGGAAACTATAGAGATCTGTCCTGCTGAGCGACATGTCAAACAGAGGGTTACTTTGGGTGTACGAGACCCGGTCCACTGAGGTGTCCATGTTCTCTCCAGAGTCCCACTTTCTCTTCCTGCTTATGGGCTCTTATAACACACAGTGCATGAAGCAGGGTGGGACTCTCCCCGGATTGCAACACATCCTCCCCACGAAAACAGCTCCTGGAGATTGAAGCAGAGGAAGGAACTGCGTCTGATTTATAGCTGAGATGGAAAAAAAGCAGCAGCATACCCATGCAGAATGAGGAAGCTGGTCCTCCAACAAGAAGGTCTTGCAAAACCACAATAAAGAGAATTTTCATATAAAGTATAAAGTAGAATGACCGGGGAGATTATTCTGTTCAGTCGGCGAGAGAGGGTCACAGTGAATTGTTAGATTGGGCGTGTTGTGAAATATTCATCTAAAGATAGACGTCTTACGACCTCATTGTATTTCCTTCTCAAGAAAGATTATATAACTCTGCTTCATTAACTTTATTTATACAGAAACTTGTAGCTCAAAGTGACTGAAACACGACTAAAAACTTCAAAGTCGATACAAAAATAAACTCTAAGGAGACGAATGATGTAAAAAGCAGCAATATCGCCTGATTAAATAACATACAATATACATATACAACATACAATACACTTTAAATTTAAATATTAATTGTTACTTTAGTGGACAACTGCAGAAGATGGCTTCCTTACTGTGGCTCCAAGTTTATAAAATGTGATTATTTATTGGCTGTCGAAGCAAAATCAATAATTTCTTGAACATTTCTTGAGCCTTTTTGAGTGTATTCTCCTCCTCCTTACAGCTGTGGCCTGAATAACACTGACAGAAACCTGTTTTCCTGTCTGGAGGTGATAAGATAACAGCGATCCTCCTCAGTTCAAGGTCTCTGCTCTGTTTGACTGTTCTCGGTCCTCTCAGCTGAGACTGGGTGGCTCCCTTTATCGATGAAAGCATACTTATGAATATTATATTACCTTCCTGACGATAGATCCTCCTCACTGTGACACACTGGAACTTTAAGACTCTCTGAGCGCTAGTTGCCCAACTTTCAGAGGTTGAGCCAGTTAGCTGTTGAAATAACAGATCACAACTGCAGGTTCAACCACAGAGCAAAATACCAAA
>NW_023340095.1:541643-546451 GCF_004916995.1 Morone saxatilis | reverse complement strand
CCAAACTAACCCTGACCCTCCTTATCAATACAGTTAAAGTCTGAAACCTACACAGTGTGCAGACTGTAGCACAGCTTCTGGGGGAGCTCACTTTATCAACTGTTGCACAGGGATATTCTGATATATTCTGATATATTCTGATCTGAAGTTAATGATATTTAGCTGTCACACTTCAGTGTTGATGGTAAGACTTTTTGATGATGAGTTGCCCTCACACACAAACCGATATATATCAATAGCAGCCTCAGTTGATATGTAATCCATTAAGATAAATCCAGAAAGATTACAAATTAAACAAATGGCAGATTTCAGTCCATCCAGGAAGCTGCGATGTAAATTCAAACAATTCCTGTGAATCTGCACAGATGTCAACTTCTCACATTTAACGGATCTTTGTAGTTTCTCCTGCAGTTTCATTGCAAAAAAAAGCCTAAAATGCATTTACATTATATATATTATTATAATATATATATTTATTATATTGTCAATATTTCAGAGACAGACCAATAGTGTGTAATCAGTGTCGGACTGTTTGAGGGTTGCCAGCACGCAGTAAGTCAGATTTGTAATTATTCTTTCAATACGCAGACAGTATACATCAACATTTAACTGTGATTTCGTCGTACGTTTATGGTTTGTTTGCAGTGAACAGTGTTTATTGTATCGAGGTCAACGGCGAGCAGGACTCAGCTGTCAATCATGACGTAAAACACCCTTTTTTATATCTTCAAATAACAAATTAAAACCCAACTGATGATAAAAATGAACCCTTGAACAAACATCAGCGTGATAAGAACGACCTAAAATGACAATATTTAGATTCTTTAATTTGTCATCTAACAAAGCTTTATGAGCCATACTGCAGTCGGCCACCAGGGGGAGATATACATTATTCTCTCTTCAAGAGTTGTTATAGTGAGGTTTTATTTTGTATTTTGTTTGTATTTCAGTGAGTTTGCTCGTTTTAGTTTAGTTTATATTGTTTAAAAATGTTTAGTTTCAGTTTTTTTTATCTGTTTCAGTGTTAGTTTTAGTTATTTTTATTATAATATGGAGGCATTGGTCAGAATAGGTATTATATTATAAACACACTGTCTTTAAACAGATGAACTCCTCTTGCTAAAGACATTTCCTGTATATTTTTATTAAAGTCCCATTTTAAGTTTTTTTTCCCATCTAGTTTTAGTTTTTAGTTTACTTTTAGTAAAATATAATAACAATAATATGTATGTTAAAGTTGAAATATCATTAAGAAGTAAAATAATAGGAGAACAACATCAACATATTTAATAAAATCAGACTATTTGTCTCCAAAAGTGAACGATTTGTCCGTAGTCCCAAAAATAAACGAACCAAACTGATGATCGTAGCAGAGGTCGTCATTTGGAGAAGTTTAAAGTTTCATAAGTTGTTCCTTGATAAGAAGAGTTCTGTGAATGAAGCTGACGTGTTTGCAGATGGTTTGTGTTGAAACAGATCAGATGATTAACCCCCCCACAGGGGTCAGTCTCTAGTTTCAGTCTTCTTCCATACAGCATAATGTTCATTTAGAAACTGATGGTCCCAATTAGAGTAAAACCATAAAGCAGGGTATGCTTTAGGGCGGGGCTGATCAGATATGGATCAACACTGTAAAAACTATTACTGAAATGTAACTCAAAAATATTAAGGCAACATTTTACACTCATTTTTTGTTAGATAGGTGAATTATTTTTTAAGTTAACTCAATAATATACAGTAGTCGAGCCAACATAAAAAAGCCCCAAAAAATTAGTTCAACCAACTTTATTCCATCAGAATAGTTTATTACAGAAATTTATTTTTTTTATCAATTTTAGTAACTTAAACCAAATAAAACACAATTAAAAAACAAGTTGAGATTTAATCATTAATGTAAAAAAAAAACATGTGGACAAAAGTACATGACATTTTTTTTGTCTTCCATATTATTATTATTATTATTATTATTATTATTATTACAATTATTGCCTCCCTTTCAAATTAAAACTGGTAATTCAATGTCTAAAATAAAATAAATGTAAATGCAGAATATAGTAAACAATATAAAGAATCAGACTGCCTCTCTTATACCCTCAGGAAGGAGTCGGTGATCTGTGATCCTCTAATGAACCAGAGGAACCTGGACGTTGATCCAAAATGAAAAAATAAAACCAAACAGCAGCAAACACACGAACCCAAAAGGGAAATAAAAAGTGTTTTTATTGTAAATTTATGGGAAATGAATAATAAAATCTAGAAACTTCAACTAGAAAATAATTAAAATAACCTTCTGTGACAGAATATATCATATTATTACCATCAGAGCAGCGATGGATGGATTCCTGTGATAATATATAATATCAGAAACTCAACCTTTATTCATACAGATTTCCTTTCTGGTGAGATGCATTGTGAGTTTCATATGCCAGTGGAAGAGCAGAAAGAAAACAAAAAGAAGAAGATAAATCACTTCCTCTCCTCTTTTGGTATGACTGTAAATTCCCACTTGTCTCAGCTATAATCTCAATTTTTCTTCTTGTTCCTTCTTCTCGTTGTTTGCTCACCTTTCATCCTACTACTGTCTGTCAGTAAAGCAGAACTGAGACTTTACTTACTTTGAGTTGTTGGGTTTTTTGTATGTTTGGATTGCAACAGAAAAAAACATGAATGTGCAGAAATCATGAGAAAGTTAAAGACGCTCCAGAAACGCCACTTAAACACTAGTAAAACAGCAAAGCAGCTTTCAGTTTCCTTAAAGGTTATGTAATGAGATTATGAATATTAATATATCAGCAAACAGCTATTCTACTGTTAGTGGAACAAACAACAACTACTGTTAGTGGAACAAACAACAACTACTACTGCCCAGAAAACAAACTGACAGTTTGCAGATGAAGAGAAGATCTCCTCTTCCTCACTGTTAGGCCCTTCACAGCGACCTTCCGTGGCCACAGGAGAGTAACGCAGTTAACTTGTATTCGTGTTATTATTTTATATATATCATATAAGTCAACCTGGTTGGGTAATTCTGTAAAAATAACTTATTGATTAATTTTACTATAACAAACAATTATAATTTTATGTTACATTATTTTCTTGATTTTATGGAATTAGAACTTTTCTTTACTCTATAATTTTTTAATGCTTTGGCAGTAATGCTCTGAACTGTAACTATAAAACAAACATGGATAGGGTTATAGTTAAAAGCCAATCCTGCTAGACCAGTGCTTTGATATTAAGTTGTGCTATAAAGAATACACCAGTATTCCTTCATGAAGAAAAACTCTCTCTGCATCAGGTCAAAACTGGTTTGGGAATTCACTGTGTTATCATCAAATGTGAGCACCAAGAACATTCAGAGAAAATGAAATAAATGCTGAGTCATATAAACACAAAAAGGTTTATTTCAACTTAAACCAAGGGCGCGGAAGAGCCTGCTGACCCCCCTGTGAAGCTGTTGCGCGACACTGTAGTGGTGTTGGGAGGAACCGAGTCAGGGGCGGATAATAATGATCTATCAGAGACTGGACTGGAGTTTCCGGGTATGATTAATGATTTCGCGATCGTAGTATAAGTGGAATTGGTGGAACGATAAAGTCTTTACTTCCTTTGAAAACAGCCGTTTTTTGAATGGAGTTTGGGTCGGGACAGTGTGGGAGCAGAGGGGGATTTGACCTTACATAATTTCCATAAAACTGAGCTGACCGACCTTCTAATAATGAAACCTTGGAAACAGCAGAAAGTAACAGACGACAGAAAACAGTTAAAAGAGTCTGAATCACAGAACGGACACTCATCCAACATATATTTCTCATTTTTGACATAATATATTTATGGAATTTTCCCATTGTGGGACTAATAAAGGAATATCTATTCTTATTCTCTGTATTTGCCTCACTGGCTTGAAGGATTTGGCTCTACAGCTAAAAAATGTAATATAATTACAATTTTATTATGTATTAAAATTGGCAAAAGCTTAGAATTTACATTTACACTAGTCAAAATTAGAGGTTTCATCCAAAAAACCATCAGCTAAAACTGGCCAAAACATCCCTCTGTAGAGCCAAAAGGGATTTTATAAGTGGTTTTGCCCTTTATTTAGCATTAACATTTTAAGGCTAAGTTCACACTGCTAGTGTTAGCGCCCAATTTCTGATTTATTGCCAGACAGAGTCCATAGAAGAAACACCTAATGTACTTCACCGGGGATCATCGTAGACTTCATTAAAGTGCAGAAATAAAATTAAAACCGTCTCTGTTAGTTTTTCCCACCAAATCACCAAACTCTCCCGAGAAGGCTAACGTTAATCCTTGGACAAATGCAGTGTGAAAGTGCATCCATAACAGTAGTTTGTTCCACTAACAGTAGTTTTGTTCCACTAGACAGTAGTCGTTGTTTGTGTCCACAAACACTAGTAGTTGTTGTTTGTTCCACTAAACATAGTGTTGTTTGTTCACTAACAGTAGTTGTTGTTTGTTCCACTAACAGTAGTTGTTGTTTGTTCCACTAAACAGTTAGTTGTTGTTGTTTGTTCCACTAACAGTAGTTGTTGTTGTTTGTTCCACTAAGCAGTAGGTCGTTGTTTGTTCCACTAACTCTAGTAGTTGTGTTTGTTTCCACTAACAGGTAGTTGTTGTTTGTTCAACCTAACAGTAGTTGTTGTTGTTTGTTCCACTAACAGTAGTCGGTGTTTGTTCCACTAACTCTAGTAGTTGTTGTTTGTTCCCACTAACAGTACGTTGTTGTTTGTTCCCACTAACGTACGTTGGTGTTTGTTCCACTAACAGTAGTTGTTGTTTTCCACTAA
>NW_023340095.1:534100-541543 GCF_004916995.1 Morone saxatilis | reverse complement strand
CGCAGCTCATTGGTTCAAGTGAGTGGAGGACAACTGAATCCATATTCATAGGTCTGCTTTCGGAGGGGAGGTTGGATTTACGCGCCGCTATCAGCCGCTGTTCAAAGCGTTGCGGAGCATGAAATTGCCTCTCCGTCTCTGTGTTCACTCATTTCATCAGCAGCCTCTGCGGGCCCCAACACAAATATAAGAAAGTGTTTGGAGCTGCAGGAGAGAGGAGGGGATCCGTCTTTCTTTCTTCCTTCCTTTCTTCTTTCTTTCTTCCTTTGTGTGTGTGTTGTGTGTGTGTGTGTGTGATGTCGTTCAGGCGCAGGGGAGGAAGCAGGTCAGAGGCCCCGGCAGCGACACAAAAAAACCTCCAAAAATATTAAGACACAAAATAAATCCAACAGCCTGAAAGAAGATTTATATTTTACATTTTATTTCTTATTTAACAGTCAACATCAAACACAAACAAACACAACAATCTGCCACTTTTTCCACCTTTCTTCTTTGTTTCATTATTATTTACAGTACAACTTCCACTCTCTTATCAGGATGCAACATTCAATTATCAATAAAAAGAACATTATTGTTAATCAATACATTCTTTACAAATAATAATTCCAACTATATTTCAACCAAGTTCTTCTTTTTGAATGTTTTTAAATCCAAAAAGAGAAATTCCAGCAATAATGAAATAAAAGATGATTTCTAAAACAAATACAAACACTGAATTTAATTATTTCTACTTTTGTTTGTTATTTGGGCAAATTAGCAGGAGAATATTGGATTTTGTACAAACATGAAGCAGAAAAACACTTAAAAACTGAGCTATGCTGCAAACATTGTATTTAATATGAATTATTTTATTTCAAAAGTGAGTTTGTGTCAAAAACCAGCAGAACTGATGAGTGTGTTTATAAAAATAAGACTGCAGCCTTTTATCGGCCTGTTTTCCTCCCACAAAAAAATGCAAACCCCGTCAGCCTCGGCAGGTTTTCACGTCGTTTATCCGCCGAAAGACAGAAACAGACCAGATGTGACTTTAAAATACAGTAAAAGATAAACAGGGAAGAGAGAAAGGAGCCCTGCGGTGGTTCTGAGAAGAGAAATGAATCATCAGGCTGAGAAACTTTATCCCTTATACCCAAAGATAGATAGATAGATAGATGGTGTTGCAGCTGTTTTCAGTGTAATTATTTGGGGCCAAATTACTTATCGAGTGAGCTTCTTCCTGATGAAACGCGGCTATTTCCTCCAGCCTGGAGGTCATCTGTCATCCTCCCCCTTATAGGAAGAGTTTGTCTCTTCTATAATCGCTCTGGAGTCTGTCCAAAGAAAGTACTCTCCCCCCTTTTTCCTCCCCCCATCCTCCCTTTTTTTAAGAAAGAAAGAAAATAGAGGGTAACAGTAGGCTGAGATCAATTTGTCAAATTCAAAGGTAAATGTTGTGACAGGCTGACTGGATCTTTGCCTCTACCTGTTTTCTTCCACTCGGCTGCTGGCCTCAGATCAGTGGGGGAGAATGAAGGGAGGAGGGGGAGGAAGGAAGGGAGGTGTGCGTTCCTACAGCGGGGGCCTCTGTAATTATCCAATAGAAACAGAGAGGAAGGATAATATCATTTATTCACTCCATGCATGCATAATTGCATAATAAAAGCAGAGCAAGTGCACGTGTGTGAAATCACAGAGTGGGATTCAAAACAATTAGACAAATTAACATTTCCCTTCCAATTACACAGCCTGTATCTGTGTGTGTGTGTGTGCAGCAGTGGACTGCAGACAGTGGACACCACCGGCCCTGCAGCTACACAGCAGCTTTAATTTACATGCAAATGAAGGTAATAAACAGAGAGGAAACACTGCTGCTGCCGTACGGAGGACGTACAGTGTCTAAACAGAGAAAAACGTCTGTAGATTTTATGGTGAAACAAAGATAGTAAAAGACTCTAAATAGGTTAAAGTTTCTGTATAAAAGACTGTGATGAGTTTTATTAGATTAAATTGCACAAAAACCATCGTCACAGCATTAATACGGTATTTTCATATGACAAAACTGCATCTTTTGATGGTAAAAATTTGTATTTATACGGTAAAATATGGATTAAAACTCAACAGTACTAATATCATTTTACAATAATAGTAGAAAAAGTAGCTTTTTACTGTAAAAATCTAATTTTATATATATAAATGTAAATGTATTTTTAAAAAGATTTGCTCTGCCTGTGAGAGCATTTTTCTGTCGTTTCTCAGTAAAAATGTTATTTTTCGCCACCAAATCACGAAGAAAAAACAAGCAAAATGTTTGTAAGTGAGCAATTTTAAGATGCACCAACCTGCTCTGATCAATAATATCATTTTATTTTAGGTTTCTGGAGACTTAAATTAGTCCTGAACGTTTTTGGAGCCCCTGAAGAGACTTGAGGGAGACAATTGTTTTATTTAGCAGCTCAAAAAGAGGATAAAATATACACATATGAACACAATTACACACATTTACATACATAAATGCAAACCTGTAAGTTCTTATCCTATATTTATAAATATATAACACCTTTATAAAGTGCCATAAAGGAACAAAAGTATGTATTTTTATAAAGAAGTGGACACTAACCTCAGTAGACCTGGAACCTGTTTATGTGCACAATATGATACCAAAGAGCTTCAGTTTGAAGATGATTCCACATAATGGCTGCAGGAATACTGAAGGCTGAAAATACAAGTTTATAAAGTCATTAAATATAATCATACACACACAATAATGCCCTAAGTGTTTTATTAGAAACATAAAAAACGATGAACTAAACTTCAATATTTTTCATACTCATACTCTAAATATGATTGTTGTTCTCATACACAGAGGAGTGTAACTTACTAACTCTTGTGGACAATATTTTGCTCAACATCTTTGTTTAAAAAGGAACAATGCACGATATAAACGTGTCAGATTCAGTCATACAGGCTAACTTTCATGTGCACTTTGTGTGTATTTTCCACCAGGTTTGCAGCTGAAACACCAACAAGTCAATAACAACACATACACGAGGCAAACAGGGAATTAATAGACAAAAAACAGAGCACAAAATAAAACCTTTCCCCCCTTTCTGTTAGTAAATTAATAACTTTATTAGTTTATTGATTTCATGATAAAATATTTGGAGGTGTTACAACCACAGACGTCAAAATCAAGTTGACTTTGAGCAAAAAGTGAAACAGAAATGTTAGAAAATACATCCGTGACTCCAACAATAAACAGGAAAGTAGATAAATAATAAATACAATATATATATATACAGAAATAAGTAATAAAACATGAAAGACAAACTTGTGTAATGTGTGAATGTGTAGTTTACAGCTTTACTCCTCAGTTTATGTAACAGTAAACTGCTGTTTGTATTCATATATATAGATATATACATGTAGAGTGATCTTCCATCTCATCACGCAGCTTGTAGAATAACTGTTGTAGGCCGGTGTGGCACAAAGAGGCTTTCCAATGTTTGACCAGAGGTTTACATCGTAATGGACAGACAGGATGTTTACAGCAGCGGTTTGTACAACAGAACTCCTGAATCTTTGGATAGCTCCAAAGCGGATGTACCATCTTTGTCCTTTGACCTCTGAGCAGCCTGGGTGGCGTCCATAGACTCGGTTTATCAGTCTGAATTCAATCAGTCTCGTTCCTTTGACTGGAATCTTTCTTCTATAATGGTAAAGAAACAACGTACATACTGAACCAGTAAGGTCACAGCAAACTACGAGGACAGGAGAGTATAACAGAGACACAGTTGTATATCATATTCTGTATAGAATACACCAAATAATACATCAGATTATGTAAAACTACCTCAAATTATAGATATTATAAAGACACATTATATCATTGTGGGAACAGGTGCAGCACATCTTGTAGCATAAGGGACTCAAATTTTAATTTCATGTCAATTTTTTCTTTCTTTATAACAGTCTTCATTATTGTTTTAATTATAATTACCATTAGCAGTAATATACAGTATCAATATTAACATATAACAGTACAATACATTATAATTTAATACAGTAGAAATAGACAAAATTGCAGTAAAAATACAGTAAAATACAGTTTTGTAGTAATAGTTTTGTTCTATATAATGTAAATTGCCAGTAACTTATTGTAAACATACAAAGAAATTGTTATCAATATAAAATATACACATATGAACACAATTATACACATTTACATACATATAAGCAAACCTGTAAGACCTTAATGCCTCTTGTATCTGCAGACTTTTTAATTTAATGTTGTTTTATTGGCTTTTTGCAGGGATATACAACACAAATACAATCTCCTTTAATTATTATAATCAGCAGTAATGTATTAATATTAAAACATTACAGTACACTTTTATGAAATACGGTTAAAATACAGCAACTTACTGTAAATATACAAAAATATTGTTTACAGCGTATAGCCTGAGGGCCTCTTGTTATACTCACTGCATTCGTCTCTTTATGTCTGAAGATATTTGTTCGGCATTACGAACCAGACAATCCGCCATCTTCCTCACACAGTCTCTGATAAACTCTGTAAACCGTTAGATTAACATTATCCTCTTTATAGCCTTCTTCTGGCTGTTTTTGTTTGATTCACGAGTTAAGAGCTTCGAGCTGCTTCACTTTTTCTGCGCGGTCAAACTGTTTTGGTTTTCAGTGTAGAAATATTGTAATTTCCTTCGTTATCAACCTTTCTTTCTTTAGCTGCAGTAGCCAATATAAAGCTATCTACAGTATCTGGATGGAGGGTAGCTGCAGAAGTGGTGCTGCCCCCTTTAGGTGAGGAGAGAAACTGCAACTTGTGTGATTTATTGGTTCTGTGATGGCTCATAAATAATACATTTTAAGAAGGAAGGCCATATAAAATCTGGCTTTGTGACATGTTAGGAAGAAATGTTTCCCGCTGTGACTGAGACAGTGAGACAGAAAGCACCTGCAACCTCCCTCTGGGTCTGGCTCTAAATTCCACTATCGCAAATAAAAATAAACATTTGTATCTGTAAAACCTTACAGCTTAATAGAATAAGAATTAATTAAACCCAACTCAAAAATTAACTAAATTAAAAAATGCGTTGTTGCAACATAAAACTTTCAATTTATTGATTTAGATAAACCTTTTATGGTGCAAACATTATTTATTTCATGAATTGTGTTAACATAAATAACATGGAACAACTAGTTGGAACAAGTTATTTTTATAAGTAACCTAATCAACTTAAAAACTTGTGTTTATGCTACAGATTATTAAGGAAGTGGTCATTAAAAATACCTTTGATTGTAGAGGAAAAGCTAATTCCCCGAACTCAATGTACAGTCCAATTAACTGATTTTATCCAAGTTACCTAAACAATCAATACTTGAGTTACTTCTACTCATTTAAAAAATCTTAATAAACAGTTTAAGATCAGTTTAGTCGAACTAACTGATCAGGTTTTACAGTGCGGTTCATCCTTGCTACAACCTGCCTACCAACATCTTACAAATTGAAAATATTCCCAACAGAAGCTCCTATCAGAGTAAACAGAGAGCGAGAGAACACATTCAGGTGCAGCATTGATCACTTACAGAACGAATACGATCAATCAAACTGCAGTACACAACCTCAGTGTTCACATCCTGCTGCCAGTAACTCATCGCTCTTTCATCCTCACACACATGCTCGGGCTGCAGACGGGCAATCAGACGATCGGCAAACACACAAGCTGTACACGCATACAGGCTTGTATACATGTGTTCCATATGCACACTCACTCGTACGTAGGGGGGGTGGGAGGAGGTGCAGGAGGGAGGTGCAGACTCCACATGCCTCCCTCCGTCTACCAGCCTGTCAACAAGTGAGCCGTGAGGGCCGACCCCGAGCAGTTGTGGCACAAATGGCCGCCGTTGTTTTATCATGGGAGAGAAACAAAAGTGGCATTGAGACGTTCAGGCCTCCCACGCCGCCGCCGCTGAGCACTGTGTGTGTGTGTGTGTGTGTGTGTGTGTGTCGCTAAGCTGTGTAAATCATACACGGATTAACTGGTTTTATATGTGTGTGTCCATCTGTCTGCTGTCTGCGAGGAGCATTACGCTGATATATCATTTATTAATGATCTGGTATATAGAGGAAGGGAGATTTGGGATGCTCAGCACTGGTTTACTGCAGTTACTGTTCATTGTTTTAAGTGTAAAAGTTAAAGTTTCCGTAGCGGGTTGTGGTGCCCTGTGCGCGGCTGTAATCACTGAGTTAACTAATCTGCCGCGGGGTTTGGGTCCTCCCATTTTCTGCCATAATACAGTTTGATATTTAAAGTCCAGGTGAAATTTAAAATGTCGTTTTAACCCATTAAGATCACATTTTCAGTTATATTATTCCCCTATTTAACAATGTATGAACAAAACATTCTATTTCTACTTTTATATCAAAATCCAATCGTGTCTTCCTTTATAACAAAATGTGATGCGTGCTTCCGTCAGTTGATTTCAACCAATAATATCCTTGACATCGAGCCCGGTCAATCCAATCTGTCCACCTTTTAGCGACCAGAGCGAAGATTCATTAATTAGCTCACTGATTACTGTACAATCACACAACTTTATCTGTGATTTGGGTGAAACTGGATCATATTTTATGGAGAGAATATTGTCTGGTGTCCCTACTCCGCTAACTGCTAATGTAGCTGCTGTTCGTGCAACCGAACTGAATAATAGACTTTAGGCCAGTTTGACGACGACGTGATTTCCAGAGTTTCCAGATGGACTTGTTGCTAAAAGAAGCTAACTGATGTCAAATAGATGAGCTAATGCATCCATCGGCACCAAACATGTCGCGCTAACATGTCAGGAAGGAGGCTAAACAATGCTACAAAGTGAGGCTAAATTTTGGCGATGGAAAAACTGGCATGGCCAATTTCAAAGGGATCCCTTGACCTCTGACCTCAAGATATCTGAATGAAAAAGGGTTCAATGGGAACCCACCAGTCTCTTCTTACGCAGCTTTATGCATGCAGTATAAATGTGTTATTTTTTCTTAGTGTATTTGAATATTACTGCATACTGGGGTCCATAAACAGTGTTGAAATTGCATAAATACGGAGTGAGTATAAACCTGAGACACATAGTTAATAACACCCCTGCAAAAGTCTGGAAATGCCCCTGATATGGAGTCCAACAGGAGTCTGTACTCTGACTGCTGCGATGTCAGCGATGATTATTATTCAGTCAGTATTTGTTCCTCTTAACTTTAATTTCCATAACTCATATTACATTCTAGTTTTACTCTTTTTAAAGGATTTAGTGACATCTACAACCAACTGAATACAGCTCAGCCTTCAGAATGCAAAGGAGACTACAGTGGCCGTGAAACTTGCAAAAAACACAAATGCCCCTATCTAGAGTCAGTGTTTGGTTTGTCCGTTCTGGGCTACTGTAGAAACATGGTGCCAG
>NW_023340095.1:525068-534000 GCF_004916995.1 Morone saxatilis | reverse complement strand
AAAAACGTCTCATTCTAAGGTAACAAAAACACAACGATTCTTATATTCAGATGATTATAAATTATATAAATATATATAATATAATATAAATGATAAACTAATGAAAGCATACCTGTAAATATTATATTTAGTTTCTCCTTTGTTCACTACACACTGGTCCTTTAAGTTCAGTTGACCAGAGGAGGTAAAAGTACACACGGGTATAACAATAATAATTCTTTTTCAAATCCATTAAAACTTAAGTAACAAGCCTGTTAGGAGTAGAAAGTACAGATATTTGTGAAATTTAGGTGGTAAAAGTGAAGAAATGTCAGAAAATAAAGTAAAAATATCTGAAAAAAGTACACTGAGGAAGTATTTGTACTCCATTACTGCCCCGTGATGACAGTTTGTTAGATATCACTGACGGCTGCAGACACTCTTAAAGCTCCCTCAGCCTTCGTCCTCCTCCTCCTCCTCCTCTCAGCCCCCATTTCCTCCCAGACGAACCGTGCAAACAGGATTAGCTCATCCTCAGATGAAGCTCGCCGTTAAAGGTGGTTTGATTCTCCTCAATGGGACCGCCACTCACACTCTCTACCCTCCCTCCCTCCCTCCCTCCCTACTGCTGAGGTCGACGCCATTTTGATTCCAGGCAGCAGGTAGGAGAGACCCACAGCCGGACCACTGGGTCTGATTCTGGTTCTGGATCTTTCACATCCAGTGGGGGGGTACATTTAGTCAGTTTAATGTTACTGTATACGTCTACTCCACCACAGCTCAGAGGCAAATGTTGTACTTTTAACTCCACTACATTGATTAACTTTAATTGTTTGGCAGATTTCGGATTATTAATACAAAATATAAACCAACAAAAGTATCGAGTTCAAGTTTTCTTTTAGTTATGTCCACATACAGAGATAAAACAGGTCGAGATACGAACATAAAATACATAAAAGAACTAAAAAATACCCCAAAATGCAACAACACACAGCAAAAAGGACTAAAAACAGCCATTATGGTGCAAACACTGATCAGTTTTTAAGAATATCAATAATATAAATAATAATCTAACTAGTAAAGTGTTATTGTAGCAGCATATAAAGTAATTAAAGTAAAGTGACGCACACATAAATAATTATAATCTAAACTGAAACAACCTGCTTTTATTTTTGGTACTTTATAAGAATCAATTTGACTTTACTCGAGTATTTCTACTTTAAAATATCCGAGTCTTTCTCTGTCCGCTCGCCACCCTCTGCGGTCTGCGGTGATGCTGACTTTATCACGTTGGTGAGTGTGGACGAGGCGTAACTGTCGTGTTTTTAAGAGCGTTTTCCAGAAATCTCCACGAGCTCTTCCCGGTGACAGAAAACAAAGACGTAGTGTAGCTGTAACTGTCTGCACTGTCACTGATCTTCCTACAAACTTTAATTACACGAGGCTCCAAATTCAGAACATCCCGCCGTCCAAAATACACTCCAACCCGCGAGGAACACCAAAACGCACCAGCAGCGTTTTTATTTGCTTTCCGAGCAGCGCCGTAAAACTGTCTCTTCTGAGCGTCCAGTATGAAAAGGTTAAAGAAGTAATAAAAGTGACAGCGCTGGCATTTCCCCAAATCATCTGTTTGCAATCGCCTTCCCACCTAAAGAGCGTCGAACAAAATGGCAGCAGAGCTCAATGTGTGTGTGTGTGCAGGAAAATGGCTTTCACACCAGAGCAATGTTAGTTCTGTTCTGCAGCAGGAATTAATTTGGTTCTATATCTTAATATGATAAAGGAGATGGAAAAGACAATGTGCTGTAATATATATCACATGTTCCTGATCATATCAGAGCCAGGACACTTTTAATAAGACTCTTCTTCGATCCCTCTCGAGCGGGACGTGATAAAAACGACGATTTTTATCAGGAAGTTTGGTTAAAATCAATCACTAAATACATTTAATGGTTTATAATAATCTGCTCCAGAATTAGAAAGAAAGCTTTTTTAGGATTTTTGCATTAACTTTTCTATAAAAACAATTGCGATGTTTTTGTGGGAGAAAGTAAAAATTGGAAAAATAGTTGCGATTTCTTTTGTATAATTTGTTAAAAATCTAGGCAACATGTTCCAGTTGGAATAAAACCGCAGTTTGATGACGTACAGCTCAGGATTTTACTGATTGGTTCAAAACTTGCAGGATGTTTGTGGAAAAGTTGTCAAGATTGGGCGAAGATTTGGTTGAATTTACGTTAAACTTCTCTCTTCAATCCCTCTGGAACGACTCATGATAAAAAAGACGATTTTTATAAGGTAGTTTTGTTAAAATTGATAATTAAATACATTTAATGGTTTAAAATAATAATAATTTAATGGTTTTACAGGTGCAGGACTTTTTGGGGTTTGTTGCAGCAGCTTTTCTAAAAGAACTGTAATGTTTTTGTGGAAGAAAGTGAAAATTGCAAAAATATCTAATTTATTAAAATGAAAAGCAACTTTTGTCAGACGAATAAAATCGCTCACAGTTTGGTACGGCTCAACGTTTTGCTATGATTGGTGAAAACCTGCAAGAAATTATGATGAATAGGAGTTCGCAAACTTTTTCAGGTCAGGGACCCCCACAATAGAAGCACATTAGACCCCCAATTTGAGAGTATTTTTAAGGATTCCCCTTCGAGTAATTATTTATTTTTATGTTTTAGGCTTTCATCAACTTTATTTCTTCCCTTTTTGTTCCAAAATTTCAAATATTATCTTCCTCCTTTTGCTGGGGGCCCCCTACAACCCCTACAAGGACTCCCTGTTGATCCCCGGACTCCAGTTTGAAAGCCAGTAAAACCTGTATCATTATTAAAACAAACTAAATCTCCATGTTTAAATTCCGGTAATTAGAGCAATAAAAGGATCCATATCATACATTTAAATGTAAAGCAGCATTTGTTCCCTCCACACGAGCCTTAATGATTATATTTGTCTCCACTTGGATCATTTTTTTGTTTGTGTGAAAGCTCCGGCTATGCTGTATCGCATAAATATGTATGAGTGACTGGGGGAGGTTTCCTTCGGATGCCGCGGTGCTGCAGACGGTTATAGAGGTGTCAGAGATAGATAATCGAGGCGAGGGCTTCTCCGCATGAAATGAAAATACTGTTGCAGGAGCCAGTGTGCACCTCCTCTGGGCAATAATAGACTCGCACCGTGTTGTGATATTGAATCTTATCATATTGGCTCCTGATAAAAGGTTACACAGTGTTTACAGCGCAGCATAGATGGACAGTAGCACGTTTACTGCGGTTATTACTGAGCTGCAGGAGGCAGGACGCAGGGCGGATACCAGCCCCATGTAAATCATGTTTTACACCTTTTTATTTAAGAAAGAGAAACATATTAATACACAATACACACGCCGGTGTTACAGGTTGTTGTAATTTGCTCTGTAAGAGTACATTTAGGTATTATGAATTCAGATTTTATGGTGAAAAACCATGACGGTAAAAGACTGTAAACTCTAACCAGGTTAAAATACAGTGAAACACCTTCATAGTTCATGGCAAAACCTTTATTTATACGTCATTAATTAACATGGAATAAAGTCTTTTTTTTTATATTACAGAACACAAATTGCAAAGAAAACCAACAACTGTTTCTTTTGATGGTAAAAACACGTATTTATACAGTAAAATATGGAACAAAGCTCGGACTTTAACCCTAAAATCAATAGTACTAACATCCTTTTATCGTAATAGTAGAAACGTTTTACTGTATTTATTATGGCAAAGTGAATAAAACCTAAACTAAAATTCACAAACAAATTTTCACAAACGCAAATGCGATTATTGTAGATCCAGTGTCTCTGCTCCTCAGGGATAAATAAAGTTATTTTGAATCGAGTGCTGCTGCAACCTGTCACTTGGCTCCTCGCAGGTGGTTTCCACAGCACTGCAGCCAGAGCCATAATCAATATATTGGGTATAAATGAGTGTGATAGTGTGCAAAGAGCAGACACACACCCACAGAGAGAGAGATGGAGCGGCTGTGCTCGTCCCATGTGTTCCTCAAAGAGTTCAAGTTACAACTGGGAGGCATTTTGGGAATGAAGCTCAGCTCAGACCGTGGCTAACAGCTTTAACACCAGCGAGCGTCATGTGTGGTCCCTGAGGAATTCCCTGTGTGTGTGAGTGTGTGTGTGTGTGTGTGTGTGTGAGAATGAATCAAATGAATCACATGTGTGTCTGAACCTGTACCTGTGTGTTTAATTGAGTTTACACACAGTGGCGAGTTCTCAAATCCACGAGTAAAATTAACACCAACGTTTGTAGTAAATGTCAATTATTGGACCAGTGGAGCCACAACATGAATATAATGTAATATAATGTAATATAATATGATACAATATAATATAATATGATATAATATAATGTAATATAATATGATACAATATAATGTAATATAATATGATAGAATATAATATAATAATACCAGCTGCAGAGCCTCAGTAATCAGATGCAGTTTCTTTCCTACCGTCCGTGCAGTTTAACGATGTCGTGTAGATCATCGCGGCTCATAAGGAGGCGATGATGTCATTGGCGGTATTTTTGGACTGTGGCAGGCGTGACGAGTGTGTGCGAGTGTGTGTACAGTAGAGTTAGTTAGGAGGTCAACGTTTGTTTTTTTTTCATTAAAATGAGAAAGTAAAAGAAATAAAATTAACCATATTTGATCATTTATAGCATTTTATATCACCTGCACATTGTGCTATAAAATATATAATATATGCTTCAATTTTATATGTATTTATTTTATAATAATATAAAATAAATTATCAGAAATTGACCCTTCATTAGTCCCGCCCCTTTTTGCTCTGTGCACCAATCACAGTTGAGAAAGCCTCAGTCAACTTCCTCCTTACCTGTATGTAGATATATGCTAAGCTAATCTATGTTAAAAAAAACAAACACATTTTAAAGATGGTTAAAGTTACTTCTGAGAGCAAAACGCTATCTTACTACTTAACTCATCTACATCAATCATTAGCTGGCTAGTTAGCTAACAACTTTTATTTTAAAAAAACTTGTTGACAACTTTCACTTAGTCCCGCTAACGTTTGGTTTAAGTTCATGCAGATACCAGAAATGTTGTACTTACATTAATTGTTAAGGTTTGTGCTCGGCTGAAACAAGTATCCAGTACAGATAATGTACTTTCTACGAATATCAAATAAGTAAAACAAGTAGATATCTGTCCTCATAAATTATGCCAACTTTTATTAACAAACTTGTAAATAGATTTTCTTATAAATACAGTGATATATATATATATATATATATATATATATCTATATATATATATATATATATATATATATATATATATATATATATAACTATAGATTTGTCTATAATATCTTTTGGGTACTTCCCTTTTTTTTTAAATTAAAGGATATTTTTAGCAATCTGGGATGTCTTTCCTAACCAGGTAATTAGCGGACATGTGTAGCAACTAAATGTGTGAAATTGAGGCTAGATACGAGCACACAGTGTGTTTGAAAGGTATTGTCCTTTAAGAGAATTATCACTTGCTGTGCTATAATTGAGGCAGCGCAGCCTTAATTAACTGGGCAGTGTGTGTAATCAGCTGAGGGCGGTGTCGTGAAATAAAAAACGGCTAATTAATTACCTATAGTAACACGTCACAGAGGCACAAATTAGCTACAGGAGACGCCACAATTAATGGAAAGAGTTGATGTACGAGCTGCTAAATACTAAATACGAGAGAAAAGATGGCACAGAATCCAGGTTCGAGCTGATATTCAGGTCAGGTTCAATCTGAGCTGCAAATGTGGCGTTTACGTGGGCGAGTCTGCTGTAGGCGGAGAGCGAGGAATACATAAAATCGTGGGGGCATAATTCTCGCTCATCGCTCATCCACAAGCAATTGGTTATATGCTTTTTAGCGGGGCTGAATGGCCGCCTTTGTTGGATCCCAATTCATCATCTGCCCGATTCCAGCATGATGGGAAATGTGCTGCTTTTCCAGGGGACCCTCCGGAGCGCAGAACTGCACAGCTGGTCTGTATAAGCTGCCCGAGACACTGACTGATTAACTTACTGCAGGTGCATTTGCCAGCCTGCGCGAGCTCCCACTCGGCAGCAGTTGCTCTTCATCACCGGCGTGTCTGAGAGTTAAAAGTGTTAGTTTGTGTTGGATATGCAGGAGACTCTACATACATATATATATATATATACATATATATGTGTGTGTGTGTGAATGTGGTGCAGAGTTGTTTAATTATCATGTTTTTTTTGTCTGTTTTTTGTGTGTTGCGTTCATGTCTCCGTATTTGACAGCGCTAATGTCCTTTGCTTCGCCTGCCAAATCATAAGCTGCATACAACCAGCCCATAAAAGCTCTATCATTGTCCCACGATCCCCCCACTTGTTCCCAGAGCTGAACTCTGGAAACCACCGCATGTGCACCTCAAAGGTTTATATAGACTCTCTTAGCGGTAGACTTGGAGCCGAGGACTCCCATATGGAACCCATTACACAGTTGCAAGAAACAGATTTGCTTTCAGCTCCCCCGTTTGGTGTGGAGGCGAGAGAGAGAGCGAGGGAGAACGGAGGGGAGGGAGGGAGGTCAATCACGTGTTTTCGTGTAAACAGAGAAAACCCGCAAATGAGCGCGGCGAGGAGGAGTTCGCGGCGTGCACCTTTCTCCCGAGGAGCACCGGTGGATCGGAGCCTCCGACCCCGCAGAGGTCAAGATCTGTGTGGTCTCTTTCCAGCACCTTACATCTGGATCGTATGAGACAGTTTTCACACACAAACACAAACTGAATACCACACGTGCTCCTTCTGAGAAACTTCCACTCTGACTTTACGTGATATGATCAGCAGGTTTTATATCGCTGATTTTACAAACAGAAACTAACTCACTGTATCTCTATCAGGTTGAGGTAACTAGTAACAGGTGTAGCAGCGTATCTGTTCCTGCTCACCTCTGGACGGGAGCGGATTCAGAGAAATATTGATGTGGTGACAGAAATAGAAGCTGATTTAATCACAAAAAAGTCACATAATCGCATAATTTATTGCTTGTACAACTTTATCAGTGATGGATCATATTTTATGGAGAGAATATTGGCTGGTTTTCCCTCTGACGTCCTCCAGCTGCTGTTAGCCAACTGAACACAATCTGTGAGACAAACAGAGGCCAGTTTGATGAAAGCTTTAACTGAATTTGTCTAAAATTCTGCCATAACAGATCACAGGTTATTTTTTTAAATTAATCTAAATTAATGTGTTAAATTTGACACCAAATAACCCCGATCTTTAATGTTTACTCACCTGAAAATAGGCAGAAATACATACCAGAGTTCATCCTTCAGAGTAAAGGTTGGAAATGAAACGCTCACTTCGGTTCCCAAGGAAAACCGGCTGTTTTTTGGGTTCCAGCTGGGAACCAACTTTTCAGATTTAGAACCAATTTAATTTGTGGTTGAAATGATCCGAATGGTTCACAACAAGGTGCTTGAACTGTAACGGTTGATGGAAAAGGCTACTGGAGGTCACAACAGCTTATTTTATACAATTAAAGCTGCTGTGGAGACGAACATCATCACTGTTTATGCTCCCCAGTAGGAAGAAATATTAAAGGAAAGTTAACATAACACATTTATACTGCCTGGGATCACTATAAAGTGTATGTCTGCAGGGGAGACTCATTTTTATTCACATATCTTAAGGTCAGAGGTCAAAGGGGGCCAGTTTTTTGTAGCGTTATTTAACTTCCTTCCCGACATGCTAACATGACATTATTGGTACCACAGGATGGGTTAGGTCATCTAGTTTCATATGATACCAGTATCTTGATCTGGCTTTAAACCCGAGCCTCTGAAACACAGTAATGTCTTTAACGTACTCGCCACCTGTACATTTCCTCTGATTTTATTTTAGTCAAATTTGGACTCCAGCTTTCAAAAAGGGCTGGGAAAAAAAAAAGTTCATCGTTTCGCAGGTGACTGTTAATTCTCTCAAGACGAACGTTCATCACCCTGCCAGTTGCTGTAAGGTATACTGGCCGTATGGTATCTGCCAGAAACACACGGGGGCCATATGTGCTGCCGTGCTGTTAGCGACAGAGCTGCTGTTTACAACCTGGTGGAAACACAGCAGCTGAGAGCGCTCCAGTCCCACCGGGAAACCTCCGATACCTTCTCCTCTGAGCGGGACGGATCATTATTTCCACACACAAATAAAAGCGACCGCGTCCTCTTCGGTTGCTGTTAACGGCGCAGCGAGCGTCGGGTTCTGGTTGCAGACAGAAAGAAAGAAAAGGCTTCACAGCACTTTGCTCCTCAACCTTAACAATCGACCTTAACCTTCTGCTGCGGTGTGATGGTGGCAAAGGTCACGCAGAGAGGGAATGAGTTTTAGGCTTGAGAACCAGGGCACGTCTGACCGTGTCTAATACCGTTCGAGCCGGGGGGTAATGGCCTTTACCTGTCGGCCCGGGCCGGCGCTGCAGAGCGCAGACAGAAGATGTAACGCCGTCCTCCTCCTCTTCCTCACCTTGAACACCAGCAGACACCTCACACACACACACACACACTCAGTCAACCCATCATACACACTTCACATCCACTCACATGCCACCATGTTGACTCACTCGCCACGAGATGGATGGAAGTGGCATCGAGATGACCGGCTGTGTGTGACGACTGCTTAGTCATATTGTGTGTGTGCGTGTGTGTGTGTGTGTGTGTGTGCACGCTCTTTATTCAATCAGCATTGATTGTTGTTACTGTAACGTTTGTATCAGCAGCACTGTAGGATTTTCTTATCTCATTACATGACTGTTCTGTGAAGCTTAAATCAGCTGCCGGTTAGTTTTTAACCACGTTACCATCGACTGCTGGAACTGTAATGTTTGGACAAGCAGCAACTTGTTAAGTTCTTAGTCTTGGACC
>NW_023340095.1:518089-524968 GCF_004916995.1 Morone saxatilis | reverse complement strand
CACCAGCAGACACCTCACACACACACACACACACACACACACACACACACACACACACTACAGTGTTTTATCTTCTCACATATGTGCTATATAAACACAGCTCTTACACACACACACATTCATGGACAATATTTATTTTCTGTGCACATACAGCACTTTCATTTACATGTTTTAGATATTTATATTCAGACGTTCAGATGTGACACAAATACAAGTTCTGGCATTCACAGACAACATAACGAGGTGTCCGTTATCAGGAAACGACATGGAGGCCATTATACCATTATACCACGTTCACTTGCCAAAGAATAAAAACGTATTCATAATTTAATATTTTTTTCAATCAAAACCTGAAGTTTTTTACAAGCTATAACTCTGTTTCCTTGTTAACACCAGTAAATGTTATGCTACAAGACGGAAAGCTAATGTTATGAAATGTGGAGAGCGCTACTGCCAAATAAAACTAGGTGTGAAATAACATTATAGTCAACAGAAATAAAACTATTTGAAACATTTCTGTGTAATAAATATACAGGAAATATGTTTAGTTGTTGGCAATATGATAAGATTTGTCATTTGTGCAAATACCCCCCCATACTATTATGAAAATAAAAGCTAAAAAATTAACACTGAAACTAATACAATTCAACTAAAATGAAACATTTTTAAACAATAAAAACAAAAATTTAAAAATAATAACTATAATAACAGAATATTCATACATGCACTCTTCACTGTACACTTAAAGCTTCCAACCCAACATGTAATAAAACCATATTCAGCTGCACACAAGCTCACACATGCTAATTATACGCTATCAGACCAGTTTGTAATGGGGAAGAAACAGCTGCAGTGAAACACCTCAAACAACAACATATTTCTCTCACAATGAAAGTGAAAATATCTGTGAATTACAAACATGATACAAATGTTTCGGTCCCTTCTGACGTATAGCATCAGAATTTACATCAAATTTCAGGTTATTATCGACTGTTCAAAGATCATTTTGATACGTTAAAACACCAAAGTCACGAGGAGGTCACGTGACGCGGGCAGCGAAGATGGACTGCTCTGGCAGTACAACTTTAAATAACCTTACATAAGATAGATTTTGTTGGATTACACACTGTATATATAGAATATATATAGAATTTAATCAAACGTTTTACCGTGGCCAACACAAAGGCTATCGATGAAGCTAACAAGGCTAGTGCTTGTTAAGTTCAGTCGCCAGGAGCAACTATATGTTTATCACACACCTGAAGCCCAACACAAGAAACTCATCATCCTGTGGTGGTTTTTGGCTGATAGCTCTCAGCTAACAACAACGAGCTGAAGGAACCTTGAAAAGTATTTCCTAGGACTGAAAGGTTCTGTGTATTATAATATATATATTTATAAGTGCAGATATTTTATATATTGTCTATTTCTGTCTCTTTCTGTCCCCTGAATCTAAACAATGAACCTTAAAGGTGAAACACTTCCTTAGATACTATCTGAAACACGTACGTAAACACTACAATAAAACCAAACACACGTATACCTGAACATGCAGTATTCCTTCACTTGCGCTCATTCACAACATGCATCAACATGCAAACAACACACACACAAATACTCCCCACACACATCCACACGCAGCATGCACCGACACGCTACCTAGCAGCGCTGCAGCCGCTTATCTGCAGCCAGTCTGCAGAGGCTCCTGCCCAGGTACGCTCGGCTCTGGCTTTCACCTGAAGGGATTGAACATTCCTGTGCCATCAGTCACCCGTATGTCTCAATCTAATGTCTCTGACAAACCGCATCACAACGCTCATAATTGATCACACAGAAGTGGAGGCTCGAGGCGACGACCAGGCAGTTACAGATGAGGACGAGAACGAGAAAGATAACATCTGAGAACATCTCTCTCCTTGTGTCCTTTTATATCTCGTGTGGGTGAAATGTTCACACACACCGACTGATGGATGTTTAATTAGAATTACCCATGGGCCTCTGGTTGTGTACTGCTGGCTCTGATAGTCCATGCTAACAAATCAGTATAGTTGGCATTTGTACATATTATATAAATAAAACATTTTTGCTCAGTGCTTCATGTCAGTGAGCAGTTTAGCCTAGCTTAGCACAAAAACTGGAAACAGGGGGAAACTGCTAGCATTGTTTCCATTCTTTGTGGCTCGTTGGTCTAGGGGTATGATTCTCGCTTAGGGTGCGAGAGGTCCCGGGTTCAAATCCCGGACGAGCCCTTTAAATTTCCCATCCCATCAATCTGAATTGAATGAAACCTGGAAGCAAGCAAAAATAAAAAATTAGTCTAGCTTAGCACAAAGAATGGGGGAAACGACGAGCCACCTTGATAGACAGATATTCACTGTAATGTCTATCGCCGACAATTTCTTCATAAAAAATGCCTAAAGAAAACGCAACGTTTTAGAAAATGTTCTGTGAAATCAGCAATTTTAGACTGAAACAATCCCCCAAAAAAGACTCTTCATATATAATGTTATATGAAAGGTTGTTTTTAAGATCGCAGCTTTAATTTGCTTTTATTTTCTTAAATGGGTCTTTCCTTCTTTACAAAATGAAACTTAAAGACTGTTAATGTGTTTTTTTGTATAAACCTTTGATAATAAGTATTTATTCACATATAGAGTACACAGAGATCTTTATATGTAGTATTTCTATTTAAATACACCAATGCTAAGTATTCAGTGAGACAAAACATTAATTATATTAATATTAATATGTTGAGTGAAACTTCAAACGCGTCATTAATCTCGTCCCTGACAAGAAAACCACTAATACGAGTTCTTCCTCCAGCTTTCATGTGAGGAATGTTTCAAAATGGAGGCCAGCGTCTGTTAAATGCCGGATCCCGTGTTAACGGATAACGCTCGTACGGACGGACAGCGTGTGTGTTCTGGGAGTCCTTCCGCTCAGCTCGGACCCCGACCCAGTTGGAGGTTGTCAGGGGTTGAAGTTCAGCCAGAGTTCACCGGGCGACTGCCACCACAAGCGCCCGGGGAGCCTCGTTTCCATGTGTCACTGTAATGTGGCGGAGAGATGAAGAGCTGGTGGCGTCCAACCTTCTGTCAGCCGGGGCCAGACGCCGGCTCAGTGTGTGTGTTTACATCGCATCTGGAAGCGTCCCAACTTTAATATTTCCTCTCATGCGAAACAGATCTGATGTTTTCTGATCACTGAAGGAACCTAAAAAAACCTACAAGGTCACATTAAGTTCTGAGGATGCACAATTAATGTGTGGTTGATGATAATTAATAAGCAACATGTTTGATAGGCTTTATGTTTTATTAAAGGATGTAAAGTTTTAATCTAAATAGTGATGTGAGTTAGCTAATCTACATTAATCTCTGGGGTTGAGCGGGTATCCTTTACAGATAATGTAGCTAACTGGCTAACTAACCATTAACGTAAATTATCTAGATCGTTAGCTAGTGTTTTGCTGACATTCAGATAGTTAGCTAATAATTGATGTAGTAAGATAGTGTTTCGCTAATATTAGCCAGCTAACTTAAGTTTAAGCAATAAAACAACTTGGTTAGGTTTAGGAAAATATGATTTAGGTTCAATTTCACAACATTAACCAGGTTAGAAAACATTTCTGGCACAAAACTTCTATTTATATTTGGTTAAATCAGCTTTAATATTAAATCATCCATTTAAACTCACTAGCTCAGCCATTCTTTCCCTCAGATATACATAAATTACAGGTTACAAACCTTTTTAAATACTAAAATGTGAAGTTATTGGTTATCTATCACAAAATCTGTATCTCATATTTTTATTTACTTTGTGTTGTGGTAAAAAATCAGATCCCGCTGTTTACAGTAGCTACCTTTTGATTTTATTTCACTTCAGTATCAGAACATATTTCTCAGATAAAAATGATGTTGTGATCAAGTCGGACCTTGTAAATTTGACTAATCATTGTAGTTTCGTCACCAAACTCAATTATTTTATTCTCACTGGAATAAGTTCCCTTCCATCTTTCAAAAAAACGACTAAAAAGCAACTTTTTGCAATTTTCACCCACAATTTCGTTGCAAAAAATGCCTAAAAACATCATTTATTTTAGAAAACCTGCCGTGAAATCAGGTAATTTAGGCCGCGAACCCCCCAAAATCCTGAAAGATAATGTAAAGGACAAAGATTAAATCCTAAAACTAAAGCCACGATCCCCAGAGTTCACTAGTCTACACTGAGGTCTATGTATGGAAGCCCAGTTTCTGCCAGAAAAAAAGTTTCTGTACATCATCATAATGAGAAGAAATAAAGACTTTGAGATATTTAAGTTTTCCTGTGCAGATCTTCAGATCATCTTTAAACATTCCTGCGTCACCGCGGTCGGCCAGTCGGCCCATCGAGCCGCACCTCGTTGCTCAATCTCTGAGGCTGTGATCCATTTACGCTTAAATCAAATGCAGTTTTTCTGAAGAGGAAAGAAAAAAAAACATATCAAAGGGAAGAAAGAACCATAAGAATGTCTGAATATACTGAACAGAGAAAGACAAGTTTATCTGATTGTATGAGAACATTTAATCACACACAACTGTCACAGACAATACATACAAAGCTCCAGCTTTATTTTCACAGGGGTGAAGAATTAAAGTTGCAGGATTAACTAATAATATATATTTATAATATAAAAAGATTGACTCAAACAGTTAAAGGACCCTTTGAACTCTGCAGAAATGATCCTATAGCGCCTACATCTGTGTTTCTGCTTATTGACGTCTTTAATGATTAATGATTCATGTCCATAAAATCTGTTCAACCTCAGTTAAAAGATTATAGAAGTCAATAAACCAGAATAATTGGAAAAAGTATTAAAATTGAGTCATAAATTAAACAAAATCAAAATAAAATTCTATTAAATTAAGATGTAGATATAGAAACATGAACAAAATATTTCCAGAACTTATTTCATTTTTTTATATTTGCTCTTTTTTATCTTTTAGCTCTTCGTCCTCCGGTATGTTGACATTATTCCGTCTCGGGCGCCTTTACAAGTCATCAATCTTTGTGTGTTTTTTTAAAGTGTTTTAAAGTTTTGATCTAGAAGGTGAAATCTCATATATTTACTTTTATTAATCCAATCCTGTTGTTCTGAAAATACAAACTCTTCCTGGTGTTTTTTGTCCTTTAATATCTTTGTGTGTTTTGACGTGCAAACAGCAGGTGACCTTCGTCGTCATGGTAACAGTAGTCAGGTGACATTTGTTTAAATGACAACAATGAGTGCTGCTGAGCTCCGAACAAACACTTTCACCGGCTTTATTGATCCGTGATCTGCTCGTATTCAAATCCCACTGAGAGTGAATCAGAGACCGAGCGGCGTCTTCCTGCCCGACGTTGTTTACTTGTGTATTTTGTCCTTAAAAAGTTAACTAATGGTGTTTCTCTGCTTCAGATCCCCTCTGACTTCCTGTCTGGTGCCACAGTGTTGATCTGGTGTGAAACTCAGAGTCTGGACGCTGTATTTTATTTTGAAAATTAACCGGATTCTCTGTGCTGTTTCTGTGTCTGACTTCCTGCCAGTGCGATCTGCTTTCTGCTGCTTGACGCCAGTGGGTCGCGGCTCAATTTTCAAAATAAAACGCAGCGTGCAGACTCCGAGTTTCACGCCACATCAATACTGTGGCACCAGACAGGAAGTCAGAGGAGATTTTAAGCAGAGAAACACAGTAATGTAACTTAAAAGGACAAAATACACAAGTAAACATCGTTGGGAGGAAGACGCTTCTAAAAAGCTCTCGATGGGATTTGAAGACGAGCGGGTCACGTAGCCAAACAGCATTGCAGACGTGAAGTGATGAACTTCCGGGTCAGTAAGAACATTTCACGTTGGCAGTGAACAGTTTCTATAATATCTGACTGTAAAATAAAAGTAAACAGGTTGAATTACCTGATGGGGGCAGATTTAATCCCTGAAGGTCAAAATGAATCTGACTGTAAGTTTATATCAGTGTGATGGGAATATTTTGACTTTGACCATTTTGATGAAAGTTTTCTGGTTTGTTTTCGTTTTGTGGGAGAAAGAAAGAAAAAAGTAAAACCGCATTAAACAGTTAACGAGCTTTATTAAAGGCTATAAAACTGATTGCAGTTGTGTTACATGTGATCACAGGACTGTGTTCTGTAGAGAGAAATAAAGCCTGTTTCCTCTTCAGACGTAGCGGAGGCCTGAATTCCACAGCCTGGCTGGTTCTCATAGAGTCTGTTCGAAGTTATTTGGCACCATAATGGCTTGTCATGTACTACACAGAGGCTCCGGCACCAACATATGGTACCGCAACGCATTCTTTGACTAATGCTGTGTCAGAGTTACACGGGCCCTTTTTTGGATGCTCAGACCTCATTGACAAACTAATCCATCACTGGAGTTGAGAGTTTTGCCCCGTCAGAGAAAACGTTCGAACTGTTAGGTTGTGTGTTTTTTATATATATGTGGGGGAACAGATCGAGTACAAATCCTTAACCCTGGAGCCACATTACAGCTCCGCTTGGCACGAGACCGAACCCAGCTCAGGTCCACGCCGCTTGCTATCCCAAAGCTTTACTGCGTCTTCATCCGCCGACTTGATGAAGACTGAACGGGCTGATGGGTTGGACGGCGCCCGCTGTGACATCTGATTCCCGCCACAGAGCTGAAACAACATGAAACACCAACTCACTTCACTATGAAGCTGTAAGCACACTTCAACTAGACAGAAAGAAAATAAAAATCACTAAAACTGCCTTTGTTAGTCTTTCCAACAATCACCAACACTGATTTGGTCAAAATAAACCTTTAATTCAGAGTTAGATGTGAAAATATTTGTGAAACTGTTATTTAGTTTAACCACAAACAGCTGT
>NW_023340095.1:507777-518064 GCF_004916995.1 Morone saxatilis | reverse complement strand
AGGGAGACGAAAGCACGTTAATATAAGAATCGTAATGTCGCCGCGGGGGCCGACGACACGGAAGGCAGAGAACAGAGTCCAGGCTTTAGGTCAAAACGCCAAATATAGTCGCGCCGTTATGCTTTGTGGCGCATCTGCGGGAGGCGTCTGTCAGCACTCATTCAACTCGTGCTTATACATTCCTGGGATCTTCTGCAGAAAGCGGGCTTTGCAAAGTGGTGGAGGGGTTTTTCCTTATTTCTTCTTTCTCGGCCCCCCAGGGAGTGGCAGAATTATTCGTTCGAATCACGATTCTACGGATTTCAACATAATGAAAAACTGCAGCGCCTGCTGTTGCGAATTCATATGGGCTCAATGGCGGGGCAGGCGGCAGGGGCCCCCTCTGAGGGACCGCCTGCCTCCAGCGATCGAATTAAACCGCTCCGGCGCTAGAGGATTCCCGACCCTCTGCCTCACGCAGAGACAGATATAGTGAAACATTTTTGTTTTTAAAAAGAGAGCGTTGGCAGCGAGTGTGTGTGTGTTTTTGTGTGTTGTGGTATTTAGGTTCTAGGCTCCCGATCTACCTTCAGGTAGGTTGCTCGGTTCAAGCTCGGGAAGTCTGAGCCAAAAACGCAACTGTGAAACCAGCCCTTGATCAACAAAGTGGCGTTGCTATTGATTGAGTCTAGCATTTCAGTGGGTGGGTTCGAGAGCCCGCGCGCCCGAGAAGTGATAGTGAGCGTAATAAACGCAGGAGGTCGAATGTTAGTCATGTTTCGAATTTAATGCTCTTATGTGAGTCTGCTCAGGTTGAGAGTCGAGAGGAGGCAAAAATCACTGTGTATGACCCGCGACTGCAGGAGGGACATAGACGACTGTTTAGCCTGTTAGCTTTAGCCTTCAGTCTGTCAGCCTGTGGTTCACCATCACTGTTTTACGATCTTTCGTGCCTTTTTAACTCTAGATATTTGAACCGGATGAAGGATTTTAGTCATCGGACGTCTGGATCTTAAGTTATCAGAGAAACAAGCTGAGCTAACGTTAGCAGCAGGCTGCTAGCAGACCCTCTGGCACACTGTGTGTTAGCTGAAGTTTGATTTAAAAAAGTACGTTTATTAGGAGGGATTTAAAAGATGAAACAGACTTAAGTGGGCTAATCTTCTCAGGAAAAGTCCTGATCCTGGACTAGAACAACCAGACGGGCCTTTCCTGAGGATCTAAGGTCAACAGGATCTTACCAGTAACCAGCACAGATGCTAAAACTGGGGTGAAATGTCTCATAACCCAAAAAAAGTCACGTTAAAGAAAAAGACATTCATCTCATTACATAACGAGTCCTACGATAATAAAGCCTCCTCAGGTACAGCGAGAGCTCACTAATGTCTCCCCCTCTGTCTCCCCCTCTCACCTGACTAATGACTAATTATCCTCAGGAAGCCTCATCAGGATGGAGGTGGGGGAGAGGACGGGCGACGGAGCGTTCAGACAGAGAGAAGAGGCAGACGGTGGGTGTCTGTCTCCTCCCTGGGCGTGAATGAGGCACCGCCGCCTGGCTGCTCACGGCGCCATAGCCAGCGAGAGAGGAGGCGTTCACAAAGGCAGGCGTCAGGAGCCATTGGATGGTATGATTACAGTGTTCTCCCCCTCGCCGCCGCCGCCGCCGCCACCGCTCTCCACGTTGGCCTGGTTGTCGTGCATCACTTCCCTGATGCGTCGTATACATCTGTCGCTGCTCGAGTTTAGTCCCCTCGTTGAGAAACAGGTACAGACACTCAGGGGCAAAACAACAAGTACAACTGAAGCTTGAACTGGGTTTTTATTAAGGTTGTTGTTTGAGTTTGTAGACCTGGAACGGTTTCCACACCTCCTGGAAAACCTGGAAATTTAGAGACTAGTTTTCCAGGTCATGGAAACACCTGGAAATAATCTCTGCTGTTCTGGAAAGCTTTTTCACAGCAGCCATTTTGACAAGTAAACAACGCACAATGTTGACACTGTAGGGAAGCAGAGAAACGTCACATCCTTTGTATTTTCATCTGACCCTCCAGGTCACATTACAGCCCGTTTACACAATAAAAAGCGATTAATACATAAAAATAACAGGTAAAATGCTTCAGAGTCGCACACATGAAACCCGACACAGCGTAGAAATGCTTCATAAAGGGAATAAAACCCAGAGGAATCCTGGGAGAAAACAGCAGCAGGTCAGAGGAGACATTCGTTTTGCTGCTGGGGCTTCCAGGGACAGAGCGGTGATCCTTCATCCGTTATCTGAACAGTATCTGTGTAGGTCACTGAGGCGGGGTAATGTCTTCCTGGTACCTTGCTAATGACAGGCCTTCCACTCCTCCTCCTTAAAGGTCACGACTAATTCCCTCCATCAGCCGCCCTGACACTGTGCAGGCAGAGAGGCCGTAAAGCGGCGCCGTATGAAACTGCAGAAGATTATTGCAACGACGCAGCCAAAAAAATGACACGCCTCATTACAGAAAGACCTTCCGGCGCTCAAAGGTCAGGGCTAACGGCGTCCTGCAGACCGGCGCCACACAGGTGGATGCTCAGGTGCGATAGTTCGACAGTGCGGCAGGAAATACTCCCCTAAGTCTCGCCCCCTTTTTGGAACCTCGATGAAGGTGGCAGCGGCCGTATCCGGATGTTTCAGCTTCATTGTTGACGTGACAGACGTCTTTTTACATTTTGATCTCATCTGTGAGTTACAGCGAGCATCCTGCTGTTTATTAAAGTTTATTAGTGATCAATAATGGTCTAATTAAGCGTTTAAAATCTCCTCTGACTGACTGGAAGCAGTATTTTATTTTGAAAACTGACCGGATTCTCTTCGCCGTTTCCATTCCAGTGCGATCTGCCCTCGACGGCGGTCGGTCGCAGCTTTTTTATAGTCCTGCATGTGTCCAGTTTTGCAACTGAATCAAACCAGATCCAGGCAACGGACGCCATCAACTCCGCCATCTGAGGCGGAGCAGGAAGGTGTCACGGCCGTGTTGGGGGGTCAGCCTTGTTTTAAAACTGTAACTACAACAATAAAGTTCATGATGCTGCATTAATGTAGATTTAAAGTAAGACAGTGTCAGCAGAAGACAATCTAAAGAGACGATCACATGACCTGTCGATCAGCCTTTTCCTCAGGTGGCATCTTGAGGCGGTTTGGTTCAGGAGGTCTGAGGGACAGACGCTGGGGGGGGATATTAAAGGACAGCACAGCAGGTTCACGCCGGGGCTCGGCGTCCTCCTCTTCCCGTCCAGACAGCCGCAGACGCCTGTTGCTGTCTGCAGGCAGGCGACGCCACATCCTCTGTTTCCCATAAATCAGCACGCTCTGTCAGGACGCCCGACTTCTGTACAGGTGACGACGTGACGCTAAGTACGCATGATGACCCCGGATCGTGACAGCGGTTCACAATTAGACACACCCACTCAGCACCGAGACAGGGAGTGATGGAATAATAGCCGTGACTGTCACCGTAATTTATTGCGTTATAACGCCGCTGCCAATATAATGTATGTACGGAGACGGCTGTCCACTCAGCTGCATCAGGACGCTCTGATCTTTCCTTATCTGCACCGTGAACTGAGTATTTATTTAAAGAGGCCTCTCTGCCCCTGATTCATTACAGCCTTCCGTCTTCATGTAGCAGTGCGCCACTTATCTGATACAGCGCAGCCGGGCTGATTTACAATGACACTATCTTCAGCGTGTCAATCCGGGGCCCGGCAGCGCAGCCGGGGCCGCGACAACAGCCCGAGGCCGCATTTATTCTCCCCCTGTTGAGGCTGAACAGACGTACTTACAGTCACACGTCTCCTGAAAGAGGAAAACATGTCAGACGTGGAAGATGAGAGCAGTCAGAGCCAAGGCTCTTCCTTCAGCCGACCCGCTGAGATCAGCAAGAAACTGAGAATCACAGGCTGCTTTTATGTGAACAATCACACCTTCCTTTGTTATTTGACACCAGATTTGCAGCTTCTCTTTAAATAACATTAAAAAGCACTAAAACTCACAGCTGGTTTTAACCTGCTCTCTATATGTAAATAAACACTATTACAGGACTGTACCCTGCTGCTGTCACTGTCACCCTGCAGGAGAGACGTGGTGCATTGTGGGATTTTATAGCTGAACTTTAAGAGCAGGACACACACTTTTACTTCCTCTGACTGAGTGAAAGTCGGATGTTTTCACAGACGAAGACATTAATGCCAGAGGAAGTAAAAGTGAAGCGTCTCTCCTGCTGCTGGGCTGCTGACAGGCTGTCAGTCGCTCACAGCGGACGGCAGTAGAGGAGGTCGGACCGCCGTCAAGCCGACACGCTGGGAAATAAGCAAGTAAGAAATGAGTTAATGTGAAGCCGAATTTACAAGAAGGTCCAAATAATGAACAATCTGTCATAGAGAAGATTATAAAGTTTATAAAGTTTCTCATCACTCAGTAACTCTAAAATTATGTGATTTTTTTAATGGAGTCTGGTGTGTTCTCAAAGATCTGCTGCTGATCTCTGCAGGTAAAAGGGCCCAAACATGTAATATCCATTACAGTGAACTAAACAGACGGAGCAGGCGGTCGTTCATCGTGTCCCTTAAACCTCTGGAAGTGGTTTAAGTGATCAGATCACCAAAGACGCATGTTAATACGAGCTGTAAACGGGCTCATAGTCTACCTAAAATAACTTTATATATAACAAATATGCAAAACAGTCTAAACAGATAACGCTAGCATTTCAAAATAAAAGCCCCACACAGCAGTTATAAGAACAAACAGCAGTGATATGGTGGTTTTAACTCAGTATATTAACGTATTTTAAGATGTGTATTATATATATATTATTATAAGTATTTAAGTATCTGGAAACACAACGCTCAGGACTTTTGTTTTACATTCTTTGACAGAGTGGGAATGATTTACCAGCATCAACCTAATATCTGAGCAACCACAGGAAGTACAGGGTGGCGAACTGGTAGCAGACAACAGAAAGGTCACAGGTTCAATCCCATCAACAACCAAAGGTCTCAGACAGTGAACATGAACTCTGTCGCAGTGTAGGATGAAAGCTAAATACCAACACGTGTGCCACAGCTGCTGCGGCTGCTATAATCAGGACAATACGTCTGAGTGATGTTCAAGTGCATCAAAGTTATTATACTGAACCAAAACTAAAGACCCGAAATAAAAATAACCAGCTGAAACCAGACTGAGAGTTACTAAACAAACTAAAACAAGAATATACAGGAAACGTCTTTAGATTCAGTCAAACTGGTGCAAATGTTTGGGACTGGATACTGATAGCAACCTGCTGTAAATAAATAACTAATAAAGGAGAGAACAGTAGAGCTGCACTCGTCTATATATATTTAAATTAACTGTTAGTGTTGTGTTTCTCCTCTCAGGTGCTCCTCATTGGGGATGATTGGTTGGTGGCGCTGCCCTCGAATTAAAGGGAGGCTGGAGAAAGCAGACTGGATACAGAGATAGACCTTTAGTTTAACCAGAAACAGCCGAAATATCACTATCACTCTCACCAGACTCCAGAGACAGAAACACTGCATTTTAACCTCGTTAGCATTACATAAACTCCACCAAAAGTGGACAGAAAACAGAATAAAAAACTTCGTCTCTGTTGGTCAGTTTCCGTCGGAGCAGACCCGGCTATGGAAACCAAAAACCAACAGAGAGGCTGCCGATACAACACAGGCAGAGGGAGAGAGACACCATGTTGACTCTGTGTATAGAGAATATAATGTTTACTGATATATTAATGCTTTAAATCTCAACCTGGCTTCTTAAATAGTTGAACTTCTCCTTTAAGTCTCACAGTGAACAGCGTCAGTGTGTGACAGTTGATTAAAACGTTGAACTCCTCCTTTTTGAAAGCGTGAGTTTGTGTTTGTGTTGGTTGTGCCGTCGGAGGTAACTGTATGGAACCAACATGTTGTAAAAGACCCCGCCGGACTAATTAGAACATCAACTGTGTCAACTAACCTCCATCATGTCAACACGGTGGTTTTAATTGGCCGACATGTTGTCTCGTCTCACCTCAACAACAACACGTGTACTGAGAAACAGAAAGAAACGTCAAATTAATGTGAATAACGCAGAGCAGGCAGACTTCAGCTTATTTAACAGTAATGTAGTGTATGTAGGACAGTATGAGGTCAGCCTGGTTTCTGACTGTTTGTAAATTTAACTAATAAAGTAAATGAAAGCTTGTGCTGCTCCAACATATCACACATTAACCACCAAGACTTCCTCACCTCCTGAGCAGAGCGCTGTTTTTATAGAAACGTCTGGCGTAAAGTAGTCCCACACTGTGTCAGCGTTCGGGTGATTTAAAGCAGTTTGAGGGCGTGTTCAGACATTAAGCTACAAACTTCAGATTGTTCATAAATTTGGTTATAAAGTCAAATTTAACAGCAGCATTGATTCATCACAGTACAGTCATATAATTCAGTTTACAGCTCAAATAACACGTTTTAGGGTGGAGTAGCTCTTTAAGCTAATGTAATGCTAACTACAAAAGCAGTAGTAATCAGAAAATGGAAAATAACTGTAACTCATTTATTAGGTGTTTTTATTTTTACTTCACTCATTTTACTCTTTGACTACTTCAGCAACCGATCCACAGTCTGACTTTATGTTGAGCCTCCTGTTTCCTGTTTGTCTGGTTGGGATCAGTTGCTGTGATGTACGACCGACCCCCCCCCCCCAGGAAGATGCTATCAGCCTGCAGGACTCGAGTCTCGCCCCGACTCTGAGCCGGTCTCACCTCACCTGGGCATGTTTTCTGTGTCACCTTGTACAAATGTTTTTCATTCAGAATTGATTCCTCTCTTGCTGAGGCTGCGTGCGACACAGAGAGAGAAGTGGAGTACCTTTTATTTTTTTTACGAGCTATCTCCACGCTCTAATGAATACAAATGGGCCCTCATCTGCTCCACTTTGCATGGCTGGTGGAGGGCAGTGTGTGACACCAGCAGGCCCGGCTCCACGGACACTAAAGGAGCTAATCATTACCCTTTCAGAGCCTATCTATCACCGGGGCTAGCCCTACTTATCCGCCTGCGTCTGCACATGATGGATGTTTTGCTTCCTCTAATGCCAGCGCGCTCGTGCATGCAGACTGATAATCAGAAAGGGAAGTGAAAGCATATCTCATAATTACGATTATGATCCATACAGACGAATTACCATCGAGGGGTTTTTTTGGGCACTCTGATGACATTCATAATCATTGATCACTGCGGAGATCCCGGCGGTGATAATAAATGAGTTATGGCTGAGAGGGCTGGAAGACGGATGGGAGGTGTCCGACTGGATGTGGAAACGGGAGGATGTGTGGGTTAAACTGAGGCAGGTTTCCCCCAAAGATCATCCCAACACACAGATACAGAAACATCAGATACCTCACTGACCGCCGCTGCTGTACGTCTGCGTGGTCGCCATATTGCGGAGGTCTGATCTGCTAGTTAGCAATACTGAGAGATTCACTACAGAATCGACTGTAACTCGCTTATTTCTGAACCGATTTTAATGATATTTGGTTTGTTATAAACGTCAGAAACTGAACCTGATTGTGGGCAGAGCTAATTCACCTTCTGAATAACCACAACTTCCACTGGGACGTGCAGGCTTATAATATATAGAACATAAAGTGTATCAGCCGCTTGGTTGCTTGTTTTTATTAAATATGAAATGTGTCTACAGGATAAATATAAATCAACAGGTGAATTCTCTCACACACACAGTTGTTCCTGTTAGTAATTTGTATCATGTGCTACTTTGTGCATCAGCTCTTTAACAGGCTTTTAAAACATTATAAAAATGTTTTGTGGTAACATTTTACTAAAATATTATAAAATTATTAGATTATTATGACAAAACACAAAAATTTAACGAACGTTTCATGACAGAAAATTCTCTTAATAACGTCTTTAAAACATCCTCAGATCGTTCTCAGATGTTCTGCCTTTATTAACTCATCATGTAATCTGGGATCCAACCTGAGCCTCTGAGAACAACTGAATGTTACAGTTAAAATGTTTTCTCTTAGTTAACATTTAACTTTATAATAACATTATTCTAACATCAACATCCTTAAAATGTTCTTTCTTTAAACATACTCGTAGGGAATGTTAGCCAGCGTTGCGAGACTCTTAACTGTTTTTTGCTTAGAGCCGATTAGTAGTAGTATTAGTTATCAGGTTCAGTTTCTCACGTTTATAACAAACCAAATGTCAGGAAAATTGGTTGTGAAATAAGCGAGTTAGAGTCGATTTTGTAGAGAATCTTGAATCTAGTGAAACTAACAGTATCTACAGCTCTATATCTGTGATACTGAGAAAGACTGACTGGGACCAAGAAGGTTTTTATCTTTGAGTTAAAGTGAACGACGCTTTGATGGTGATGAAGAACAGCATCCTGCTGTTTATTAAAGGTAATTAGTAATCAGTCATCAATTATAGCCTCATTATGGATCCATTATGATAGAGACAATGTCACTGACAGTTGATTTCGTAGTCTGAATGTCTCCAACTTGCAGATCTGACCTCCGCAATACAGCGACCACGCAGATGTATATGTATCTACGATTCTACACTTCGACCACCTCTTACAGAAACCTGCCTCAGACTTCCAGGGCTGATGTTTGTTCAACCTCTTCCAGCCTAAACTGCGATTCACAGGCCTGAAGACAGAAATCCTCCAGAATGGCTTCAACTTATTCATCGAGCACGAAGAGCTGGAGGGAGGAAGGGTAAACAAACCCCTTCCTGAGGCTGAGCCTACTGCCAGCTTGCTAATTTCCGCCTCCTGGTCAGGCGTTGTTGATTCCAGCACTCTCTCTCTCTCTCTCTCTCTCTGGAGGGGTGGGGTGGCGGTGGGAGCGTAATCCTTGGCCTTTTCATTGGCCTGTAATGAGTCCGGAGCTGTGCGGCTAATAGGGCATTATCGGGGCCCCCGCCTGGCCGGACAGCTGATTAATGTCGGAGGAGAAGACACGGGGCCCGGCCGGGGCCTGATAAAAGGGCGCTGGGATTGGAGGGAGCAGGATGATGAATGAGCTACAGAGCCCACGCCCGTGTCTCATTAGCGCGCCCCTGCTCTTTGGCGTTGAGCTAATGTAGCGCGTCGGTGTTGCGGCCGGCGTGGCCAGCTCGGGGAGAGAGCGTGGAGAGAGGGCGGGGGGTGATAGTGACCTGTCTGGAGCTAATTGAGGATAGTTTTCTCACACTCATCACCATGGCAACCACAAATACACACACAGCCATGATAACAGTGTCTTATGTAACACTAACGTCCAACAGGTCAGCGTTCCCACTGTCTTTAAGAGAACCTTTTCCAGGACTTTCCAGGATATTTTCCAGGTGTTATCCAGGGGCGGGATGAAGATTTCGGGATGATGAGTCTCAGGTTTCCAGTTATTACCACTTTATGCAATTCCAACACTGTTTATGGATCCCAGTCTGCAGAATCATTCAAATACACAAAGCGAAGAATAACACATATACAGGTAAATGTAAATGTGTGTGTGAAGCCCATGGACATAAACCTATGTGATCGATTATCTATTATCGTTTATTTGATTGGACAATTAGCATAAACTAAGTATTTAGTAAAGTGGGACACTCGTGGGTTTCCATAGAACCCATTTTCAATCAGATATCTTGAGGTCAGAGGTCAAGGGGTCCCTTTGAAATTGTTTTTAAGACTAAATTTGGAGCCTTTTTGCAAAAAATGCCTCATTTCACAATCAGAATTTGATCCTGTAACAAGAGCCACATTGATTTAATCATTTTATCCACGATCGAGTTAGCGGAGGGTTAAACTGGAGGTTATGTTTTGGACCAGAGAAGTCTGTAGTGTGTTTGTTCTATGGGCCCCTAAATGTGGAAGATCTGGGTCATTTTATACCTGAAAACCAAACTTTCTTGGCCTCCAACGCTGCATCCAGTCCTCCCTGAATTCATCCACGTTCACACTGTCAGTAGTTCCTCGGAGGATGCTGGTTGTTCCGAACCACTAGGAGTCGGACCCGAGTGCACACCTTGGATCCTGGATTCCCGTCTGATCTCCTGGTTTCATGAGTTTACAAAACAAGCTGACTCTCGAGTCTCTTACTAGATCCCCTATATTAAAGATTTAGTTAATAATGAAGCTAGCAGAGAAGTAGTGTAGAATATTTCATCATTTAAAGATCTTTTATAGAAAATGTGATCAGAAACCTCTGATTGATCTTTTAAATTGTTTATTGAACCACATTTATGTATATATGTCTGTATGTCTGTATGTGTGTGTGT
>NW_023340095.1:507272-507753 GCF_004916995.1 Morone saxatilis | reverse complement strand
GGTGCATGCTGAACATTTATAAGGATGTATCCTGTCTCATTTACCGCCACCAGCTGTACGCCCACCGCCTCGCACCTCCCCACACCCGCCCATAAAAAGCCAATTACATCCAGGGCTATGGAGCTCATTGATACCTAATTAGATTATTGTTAAGGTGCTGTTGCCCTCGTGGCTGAGGGGGCAAATGTGACATCATGTGAGCGACACCAGGAGTGATAGTAGGGGGCGTCGTCCCGGGGGGGTTGAACCCCTGACCCCCTGGCGGTTCATCGGAGGGGTCACACACTGAACCTAAAGAATACTTTCACATTCAAATGAGGAGGAGCAACCACGTCTGCTCCTGGTGCAACAACAACCCCCCCAACCAACACAAACACCCACGTACATGTTTCCTTACTGGGACCTACAGCAACTTATAGACAACTATAAAAGCTAAAAACTTAAAGCTCCAGTGGGGAACATTTATGAGGATTTATTGTCA
>NW_023340095.1:505671-507265 GCF_004916995.1 Morone saxatilis | reverse complement strand
TTGTTTACAGTATATTTATTGTTTTGGTGTTTGTGACAATCTTTGTTTTTGTTTACATTGTAGGCTACTTTAACTGTTGTCATGTGTTGAATCATTTCACTATCTGGCTTGTTTTCTGTTGTATTTTTATTGTTTTTGTATTAACCCGATGAATGGAAGCTAATTGGGATCCTTTTTAAGAATAAAAGAATAAAGTGTGTATAAGAATCGTAATGTTTTGTTACCTTTTTAGGGAGCTGGTCTTCTTCTGGCAGAGTCCGCCATATTTATACAGTAGCCCAGAGTGGACAAACCAAACCCCAGAGTTGGAAAGCTGAGCTATATTATCACTAAATCCTTCACATTGGTCCTTTAAGTGGTGGAAAATGAGTGAAAATAAACTCGTTTTTAATTCTACTTCACGACATTTCAGAGGGAAATATTGTAATTAGGCCCAAACAGCAACAAGCCTCAAAGGTTTTATTGAAACTGAATGAATTCTAATTGTTATTTAGTCCAAACGTATATCCGAAAGCAAATATCCGATCAAACATGATCCGAAAAAACTGTGTGAGCCCCAACCACAGAAGTTTTGGGCAGTTTTTGGGGAATTTCCACTCGTTTTGTTTATCGTTTAAGCTAAAATATATTATATATTTTAAAAGCCGTTTTGGGCCAAAACCAATGTTCCCAAATTTTCGCTTAGAATAAATAAATAAATAAAAATGTATTACAAGCTAAAGTAGACACTGGG
This sequence comes from Morone saxatilis, assembly GCF_004916995.1. Lineage (NCBI taxonomy): Eukaryota > Metazoa > Chordata > Actinopteri > Moronidae > Morone > Morone saxatilis. The sequence goes on along the minus strand of NW_023340095.1, from coordinate 506,532 downwards.
CGGGTCCAGTCGGGTTCAGGAGGATGAACGCTGTAATAGGAACCCTGCACTGTGGATGAGTCGCTCATCGACAGAATAACACATTAATGAAACGACAAAACCTCTTAAAAAGACATCACGATCAAGTAATTGTGTACAGAATAATAATGAGCCAGAGGCTGAGCCCTGTGGGACTCCGCGAGGGATTTCACGTTTCTAAAAATATGAATAATTAGATTAGTCAGTGAATAAAAGGTTCAGGAACAGGAACTTAGAGCCGCTGCCCTGGAAACACGGCGTGCTGTTTGAGGAGTGTTTGAAGGGTAAATGTGTACAGTGCAGTGAGGAAACCCCCCCGTCACTGTGGGTGGCAGCGCGGCACAGTTGTTTAGGGATATATGACCCCCATGGGGAGGTCAGAGGTTTATTAAAGAGCCAGTAAGTACTTGTTCAAAATAGAGTCCTGACCCATTACCCTCTCTACCAACCCCCCACCTGCTCTACACACACTGCACATGCTCACACTGCACCTGTTCAGGAAATGCAACACAAAATACATATACTTACTTATTATTTATACTTTATTGGTTGGTTTAGTTAAAAGAGACATTAATACAACTTTTATTAGCCAAGAGGTTGTTGACAAGATGTTACAGTCGCCCTAAAGACAGAAGTCAGATCATTTATAAGCATGTAAAAGAATAAAAAATACACTTTATACTTAAACACATAGGCTCATAATGCAAGAGCACACACAGAAAACATACAAAAAGTAATATATCAACATCAAATAAACATATATTAACAAATATTACTACTAATACTAATTATTATATATATAAAACTTAACTTTAGCTTCAGTCTGTTAGCTGTTATCCAGTC
>NW_023340095.1:505428-505571 GCF_004916995.1 Morone saxatilis | reverse complement strand
TGTGTGTGTGTGTGTGTATTAACAGATGAACAGTGTTTTAATATCCGTGTCTGGATTTTTGTATCTGGTGTATTTTATGTTTTATACATATATTCACACACTGTTTATCACACAGAAACCTTAAGAAAGCACACACACACACA
>NW_023340095.1:501956-505350 GCF_004916995.1 Morone saxatilis | reverse complement strand
ACACACACACACACACTATGGTAGGAATGTGTGTTTACTCTTCGCTGCCAGGCCACACCATCACAGCACCAGCTGGACACCCGGCCTCTGGCCTGTCTTAAATTAGGAACCCTCTCTGTGAACTCTTAAACCCCCCAACTTATGTTTTCTTTCCTGGTTGTCTTTTCTCCCCTTCTTCTCCCTTCTCCCCCGTTATCATATCAGACATTTTGTGGTTATTTTGTAGTTGATTTGTGTTTCTTTGGGTTTATTTTGTGTCTTTTTGTAGTTGATTTGAGTCTCTTTGTGGTCGTTTTGAGTGTCTGGACATTTTGAGCGTCTTTGTGTGCGCAGGAATGATTTGTGTTTTGCTTTATTCTAATGACTGTGTATGCTTTGGATTTCAGCTGAAAGATGTTCGGCAGTTGGCACGAACAAATTGGTTGGCACATGTGCACCGCTCCCATTTATCCACACACGAAATCATTTTCATCTTTTTGTTGTGGCCTGCCTTCATTCTGCTGCACACCTGTCAACAACACCAATTTCCTGCATTGCGGAGCGTTTCTCTCTTATCGCGTGTGCACATTCAAATCTGACAAGTGAGGGTGATTTCATTCACAAGCCTGAACATTATTAAACTGGATTCTTTCAATATGGAAGAAATCCCATTAAGAATTCGTGTCACCTGTTTGCAGAGCTGCTTACGAATATAAAGTAATGAATCAGTCGTAATTGTGGGAAATACACAGAAGTGTTGTTCAGTTTGTGTCGGATTAATGTTATCAGGAGGGATCGTGTCATTTATACTGAGATTAATGCGTTATAAATTACTGATATTAAAGATCCGATGTGAAATAATATTAAATATTCAGGCTTTCTCTCCCAAACAGACTCATTAATGCGTTATAAAACCTCACTCACATTGAGGCCTTTTTCACTGCAGGAATGTTTCCTATAACCCATTTTAACCCTTTAAGATCACATCCTCGTATAATGTATATACATATGTATATGTAATCCCTTTACCAACAGGCTAGAGAGCCGCTGTAGGACGTCATAACGTTGCTGTACACGTCTAACGTTAGCTGTTGTTATCAAGCTAATGCTAGCTCTTGGTCAATAAGCATAGTACTAATCTCAATCACAAACCTCGAACGTAACATTGAAGTTACGAACCAAACACTGAGCTCTGCTTGGTTAGGTTAATTCTAGCTATATGCTAACAGCTAATAGCCATAAGTTACCCAGGCTGTAAGTGGTTCCAGCTAGGTGGTGTTGGTGCGACGCTGGAACCAGTTTTCCTGACCAACAGTCGGTTCTTCAACAAGAACTGGTTCAGGATTAGGACACAGAGCAGCATCTAATTATTAATTATTGTCTCTGTTGGTGTTATTTTGAGTTGCTCAGTAAGTCCTCTGACGTGCTCTCTGGGCAGCGGGGTCAGTGAAAAGGAGCTGGTTTCATCACCGTCCTGAATGAGTTACAGACCTGTAAGAGGATCCGGTCTGCCGGGTTCTGGTTTGAAGTTCCGTCAGATGAGAAAGTTCACGTGTGTGAGGACCCGTTATAGGTTTACATGCTTCTACATGTGTGATGGAAACAGATTGAAACAACTGTACGACCGCAGTGAGACGCACTGAAAGGCAGAGCTGGTGTCGTCGTGTTCGCGGTCTGTCACATGTTGGCACTCAGTAAACGCCCTCACATCGGCGAACACGACTGAGTGTGAATCTGTGCGATCAGAGGGAGTTGTAATAGAGAGAGTGAAGGGTCAGGGACTCGGCCCCGAGAGCTCACATTCTGTAACTGTGGGTGGGCTGCAGGGCGAAGGACTACAGTACCGCTGCTGCCATTGTTTACAGCTGCACAATGAACAACACCGACACTATCAGAGTTAATCACACAGCGGGAACAGCGTCAGTTAGGCATTAATGGAGGCGGCGTGCGGTCAGTGTTTGACGTAGATTCAACGTACATAAAAGCTCTAACACATTTCTGCCATCTTAATAAGTGTGGATTTAAATAACGATTTAACGATGCTGCTGAAATAAACCTCGGACACGTGAATATGACTCATGATAAACAGTCAAAGTGTGTGAATCCACTTTTTTGCATTTTCTTGTATTAAAAGAGCAATAATCACAACCCCAGTCTGTAATTACATAAAAAGTGGGCTAATGTTATCGATGGTGGAATATTATCAAAGTGGATATATTAGAGAGTCAAAACAACCACAAAGAGTATCTTAACAACCACTAAGAGACACAAAATAACCACAAAAAGACTCACAAAATAACCACATCATATGAATCAGGAGATAATTATATCGTCCCAGTGTGTCTACCACTATATCTTGTATATTTTCATTGCGTACATAAAATTTTGTGTCCACTCTGCAAAACCAAACTCCATCTGGGAAGTCACTTCTACCAGCCAAATCTCGTCTAGACGCAGGAGGAACTCGGATTATCTGCACTCGTTGGGAGTGTTGAAAACCCCCTTGGCGGTGCAGCCACCACAAATAGACCTGTTCAGTTTCCCACTGTCACCTCAGCAACCTCTCGCTCCGCTCAGTGCCTATCATCACCCCCCGCCGCCGCCGCAGTGTGTCCGACAGTATTTACAGTGACAACAGCAACACTGGAACACTTATGTTATCACCAAACGGAGGCTCTGCAGTCGCTAACGTCTGCTGTCATATAGAGCGTAAATAATCAGCGTATAGAAACTGACATAAAGAGCGGTGAAGGATCGGTGTACGTACAGGAAGGGCTGGAAAATATTTAAAGGTTCAATATGTGAGATTATGAAGCATTTTACGTATTATTTTTATTTCACTTTTTATTGCTAACTTGTGAACAGGTTGTAACTTAAAAAAATAGACTTTCTCCGACTTTGTCTGCAGCCTGTGGACTGATTCATAACAGTGAGCAACGCTACGTAATGTAATGCTTATTGATGGAGTTCGCTAACGTCTACAAACTACTAAAATATAATTCAGTCAGTTATTTTACAGCATTCAGTCAACAGGACGCTGACTGCAGTTCACTGAACGGCCACTGGCGGCGCTATAACAACAGTTTAATGACAGTTACATAAAGAACCTTTAAGTTTAACTTTATGCTACTTTATACTCCAGAATATATATAATATACTCAGTTTTTTTAAGTTTTATTCGCAGCACTTTGTGTGTTTTGTCGCTAAAAGTTTCAGCACAAGTTGATTATTGTCGGCTGCTCGTCTCAATGACTCGACCTGCTCAAATAAACGCTATGAATGCAAAAAGATAACTGATTAACACTCCTCATAAATAACTTATTAATTTGCTTTCAGGCAAATTCCTTTCAATACCCCAACAATTTATAAGAAGTGTCTCTCAAATATTTATAAGGCAGCAGTAAGTGGGCAATTT
>NW_023340095.1:500422-501941 GCF_004916995.1 Morone saxatilis | reverse complement strand
TGCCTGACTAATGACAAGAGCATTCCCTCTAATTACACAAGTTGAAATGGGATTAGACAGTTCTTATTTCTTAAAGGCCGCTGACTGGCATCACCACCAGCGTCAGGCGTTCGCCGCTGACAGGAATCGAAGCCGCCATTACACGGCGCGCTAATAAAAGTGTGTCGTTTAATTAAGGCTAACGTTTTTTTCTTCCTCCTCTAATAAAAGCAGCGCGTTTTGAAGACCGTGCCTGACGTATCAAGAGATTTGTACTTACACCCCCGCACGTAATTAATAAGACGACAATATCGCAGAGCGCCCGTGGTTTCCGAATCGCGGCGCTGGCAAACACACAAAGCTTGCTAATAAACAATATGGAAATGGGATTCCCTGATGACCTCCGCAGGTGGGTGGTGCGTGGGGGCGGGGGCGGCGCCGGCCGGACGGGGGGCGGGACTCGGCAGTTAATGAAGTGACAACGAAGCTTCAACCTTGTAAAAAATGGGCGGAGAGAAAACCCTTGTTGATGCGTTTTCCAGAATCCGAGGCTACAGTTATTCGCCCCCCCCCTTTCCTCAGTCCACCCCCATACAACGGAGACAGAAGGTTATCTGCTGAATACGGGCGAGGTTGAGGCCTTTATCAGACGGACAAAAAATTAAGGGTGTCAATAATAGAGAGAATAAGAGGGCTCTTTGTGGGACCTGGCCTTTGTGCCGGAGGGCCCCTCTGGCATGGAAAGACCTAGACACACTGCTTGGACTACCCTCGCTGGTGCGGCCGATGTAGTCATTAGCTGAGCGATAAAGCTCAGGCGCTGCTTAAGAGATTCAATTTTTGGGTGAAGCTGTATTTCTAAATCGAGATCAAACAAATAATAATAATTTCACTTTTACAGTGTAGCGACGCATGATGGAGCCGATAGCAGCAGATTCTCGGTGTTTTTTATTTTTACCCCCCATCCAGTGATTGACACCAGCAGGAGAGCCGCAGCCGTTCTTTGTGTTTGCGGCTCCGCTAGGTCAGTTACGGGGTCCCCAGCCCTCGACCCTGAGACTGCCGTATTCCCAGAACCAGGAAAACCGCAAGTCGGCCCCCGACGACACGTTTAGGAAGTAAGTGCTAGCATGAAGTGATTGTCCTGAGCCAGACGGGAAGTGAGAGGGGACACAAACGAGACAAAGAAGGAGGAGAGGAATGAGACAGCGGGGACGAGGCCTCGAGCCTTTCATGGAGAGAGGAGCCGTCTAAGGACATCCAATCTTCACAGATATGAGCACTACTTTTAATGTGACTTTGAAAAGAAACATACTATGTTCCCACTCTCTTTATAGGAATGGAAAAGAAAGGAAAATGGTTGGTGTCCAGACGATGTGGAGGGGGGTTCGAATGATACGAGACAGAAATAGAGCGTTGACCTTGCTGAATAACAACTTGAATGTCAGAGATCAGGCTTTACGTGTTTACGCCCACGCATCCATGTACTGAGTTATGAGCTGGCTGATAGCTTGGATCCATAATTGTTGAATCATTCTTC
>NW_023340095.1:496654-500397 GCF_004916995.1 Morone saxatilis | reverse complement strand
GAGGTTTCGCAGTTGTCTTATAAACAGCTGTAATATGAACAGTTCTGCATATAAACTGTTAAAAACATCTGGATCTTAAGTTTATCAGAGAAACTAGCTGAGCTAACATTAGCATTTAACCTGGACCTGTTAGCTTTGTAAGATTGCGATCGCTTTTCCCGGTTAGGATTCTTCATGTATGTTCAGGAGTTTCACCGAGCCCATATCCACAGAGGCTCCCTCCCAAAACAAACACCTGCGATTAAACACTAAACACACTGAATAACAGCATCCACCTTAAAAATCAAGCTCTAACCACGTGTTGGACAACAAAGGAGTGTCTAACGTAGCCAGCTGGTTTCCTGAAACAAACCAACGATGACATAAATCCTTATCGTCAAATCTAGAGTTAAAAGCACCAAGATCTAAAGAGTGAATGGTAAACATGTGCTTCAGACGGATAAAACTAACAGACTGAAGCTAAATTAGTTATAATAAATAATAGAAATTGTATAATATTTTAATATATGTTTATGATGTTGATATATATTTTGTATTTTTTTGTGGTGAATAGAGAAAAATTTTTTAGCCTTTTAAATCTATAAATGATTGACTTCTGTCTTTAGGCGACTGTAACATCTGTAACAACTTTGCTAATAAAAGGTATAATGTCTTTTAACAAACAACAATAAAGTATAAATATAAATAAGTATTTGTTTCATTTTGAACAGTGCAGTGTGAGCAGTCAGTTGGTGAAGCAGGGGGGTTGGTAAGAGGGTAATGGGTAGGACTCTAATTTGACAAGTATTACTGCTCTTTAATAAACTCTACCTCCCAGGTCATATATCCTAAAACAACTGTCGCGCTGCCACCAAGTGACGGGGTTCCTCACGCATGTACCATTTAACCCTTAAACACTCCTCAAACAAGCCGTGTTTCAGGCACGCTCTAAGTTCCGTTCTGAACCTTTTATTCACTGAAAATCAATTATATTTTAGAAAAGGAAATCTCCGGAGTCCACAGGCTCAGCTCTGGCTCATTATTATTAACAATTTTGATAGTGTTATTTTAAAGAGTTTTCTTCATTAATGTGTATCTGTCGTGACGATCATCACAGTGCAGTTCTATACACGTCATCTCGAACGATGGACCGCCCAGTTCTACTTTAGTTGAATACATTTTATTTAATTTATTTATTCTAAGCGAAAATTGGAACATTTTGGCCAAAACGCTTTTAAAAAATATAATATATTTAGCAAAGAAAACAAAACGAGTGGAAATTCCCAAAAACTGCCAAAACTGTGGTTGGGTCAACAGTTTTTGATCAATGTTGACGAATTGCTTGGAAATTTGGACAAATAACAATTAGAATCATCAGTTTCAAATAAACCTTGAGGCTTGTTGCGTTTGGCTAATTACAAATTTCCTAAATTCTGAAGTAGAATAAAACAGTTATTTCACTCATTTACCCAACTTAAAGGACAATGGAACGATTAGGAAAATATATGCTCATTTCAACTCGGGTTGTTGTCCACCTGGCTACGTATAAATTGCGACTTCCAAAGAAACCACCTCTAAAAAGTAAACAAAAATTACGATCTTATACACACTTTAATTCTTTTACTTAAAAAGAAATCAATAGCTTCAATATCGGTTAATACAAAAACAATAAAAACAAACAGAAAAACAAAGCCAGAAGGAAAGAAACAATGACAACATTAAAGTAGCCTACAATGAAACAAAAACAAAGATGCACAAACCACAAAACAAAAATATACTGTAAACAAAACAAAATAACTTTAATTCACAATTCTGAAAAATCTAATAAAAATGTTCCACATGAGCTTAATTTTATTTATATTGTCTATAATTTGTGCCCAGAAGAAACATGTACGTGGTGTGTGTGTTGGGGTTTTGTGACCAAGGACAACGTTGTTGCTTCTCATTTAAGTAAAGTATTTTTAGGTTCAGGTGGACCTCCTGAACCCCAGGGGTACGGTTCAACCCCCCCGGACACGCCCCTACTATCACTCTGGTGCGCTACATGATGTCACATTGCCCCTCACCACGGAACACACTAACAATATAATAGGTATCAAAGCTCATACCCTGATAATGGCTTTTATGCGTGGGGAGGCGACGGTGGCGTACAGCGTGGCGTAAAATGAGACAGGAACATCTATAAAGTTCAGCAGCACACGGACACACACACACACACAACAACACAACAACACATACAGATACAGCATATATACATAAATGGGTCAATAAACAATAAAAGATCAATCAGAGTTCTGATCACATTTCTATAAAAGACTTTAAAGAAATAAATTAACTACTTCTGCTAGCCATTATTAATAAATTTAATTAGGGTACTATAAAGATCGAGAACAGTTTTGTAAACTATGAAACAGAGAAGACGGACCAGATCCAAGTGCATCGGTCGATCCTAGTGCAACAACCAGCATCTCGAGAACTACTGAAGTGTAACGTGGAAATTCAGGAGGACTGTCAGGTGAGGCCAAGAAAGTTGGTTTCAGATAAAAGGACAATTTCCAATTAGCCCATAAAAACAACACATAACAGACTTCCGGTCAAAATAACCTCCAGTTTAACCTCGCTAACTCCGATCGTGGAAAAAGATTAATCAATGTGCCTTGTACAGGATAAATTCTGAATTGGAAATGAGGCATTTTGCAAAGCCCAAATTTAGTCTAAAAACATTCAAAGGACCCTTGCTCTGACCCAAGATAATCTGAATGAAAATGGGTCTAGAAACCACGAGTGCCCACTTTACTAAATACTTGTTACAATTGTCCAAATCAAAAAACATAATAGATAAATCATCACTAGGTTTAATGTCATGCTCACACACAATTACATTTAAACCTTATATGTGTATTCTTCGTTTGTGTAATTTGAATGATCTAAGGGCGGACTAAACAGGTTTGAATTGCATAAATGTAATAACTGGAAAACTGAGACATCATACGAAACTCAATCCCCCTGATAACACGGAAATATCTGAAATCTGAAAAGTTCTCTTAAAGACAGTGGGAACGCTAACCTGTTGACTTAGTGTTAATAAACAGTTATATGCGTGTTTATTGTTGCCATGGGAGAGTGGAGAAAAATCCTCAACCTTTTTTTTTTCCTCACCTCCTCTTAGACAAGAATTACACACCTTGTGTTCAAACCAGCTTCTGGATCCCGATTTGCCGGCAGCGACGCTCCGAGGCTCCACTCCACGGTTTGTGAATTCTTCAGGGCCCCATCCGGCTCCAGGTGTCACAGCCGCGGCCACAAGCTCGGGCGGGACACGCCCTTCCAAAGTTGTCTAATTTTGGTGTCACGCCACATGTCAGTCACTCAGCACCGAGGAGGGAGGCCAGCACTTACCTGCCTCTCACACATCTGCCACAGAAGTTACTGAACGTCTCCTATCAGGTAACAAGACTAGAGCTTTGGTGGCCACGTACACAGGCTCTGTTGCTACGTGCTCGTCCTCAAAGATCTTAACATTACGTCATATTACAGCAGCTATGAAGACGCCACACAGAGAATGTGATTGGTCAGCTTGAATTCCTGCAGGTTCAGGATAGACAAGAGCAGCAGTACGTCACCTTCTCGCCCCATTCTGGGTGAAACACACTGTAAAAGTGCCTAAATGCAGATTTTCTTCACTTCCCTAAAGAGCGAATGACGGTAAAAGAAATCTGTGAGGATAAAACTGTTAAACTGTCAGTGTGAGCAGATTGTGTCTG
>NW_023340095.1:491682-496485 GCF_004916995.1 Morone saxatilis | reverse complement strand
CCCTCCTGTTTTCTTCTTCTGTGGTAGTAAAAGGTCGATTAATAAACAACAGTGGAATTATTTTACACGTCACATCGGACGACAGAAACAGCAAAATAAACAGAAAGAAAAACGAAAACGAAAGAAAACGGATCATTTTTTAATTTCTGTTGTTACTTTCAAAACAAAACAAACAGAAAATGGGTCGTTCCTCTATTTTGGTGCAAAATAACAGCAAAAGGTGCCTGAAAATGCAAACAGGTGATTGTAATAGGATAAGGACCTTAAAAACACCTGGTCGGGACGTCCACTAGGGGGCGCCAACACTTCATGAGGGGTTGCAAAGCCTTCTTGATTTTAACGGGTGCTAGAAAACTTAAAAATATACACAGTATCTCAACATTTGGTTCACTTCTGTGAAGAGATATGGTCAAACATCAGGGACAGGAAAAATAAGCAGATTAAGTCCGTATGATAATAATTATAAAATATAAAAAATCCATAATACAGACAGAGAATTGTATAAAAAGTTCCCTAAACTGGAAATAATCTGCTCAAAATTCATCCAGATCTCTGGTTTTACACAAACTTCCTGCAGTTACTGAGTTCACTGTTTTAATATGAAATATACATAAAATATGTCACTGAGTCGGTTTAATAAATGATACAAAAGAGTCTCTGAAGGAAAAATGATATAAAACCATCATTACTTGAACACTAAAGTAGCTCTGCACTGTTACATTGACGTTGTTGTTGTTGCTGATTTGCATTGAATTCTCTCCCGTTCGCCACCTTGAGAGAAAAAACACGGCCGCAATCATGAGAACACGCTGTTGCACGTTCGTCAATAACAACAACAACAACAAAAAAAGACTAGCAAGTTTCCACGAGAAGCAACAACATCCATCGTCTGACCCTGGACTTCTTCTCTCTGCACTCCCCGGCTCATTAAGGCTGCGGCTGAGCGCAGTCGGGCTAATTGAGTGAATTGTCTAACAGTGGACAGTATGTGTGTCTGTGTGTGTGTGTGGATTGTTGTTAGCGCCGGGGCTCCTGACAAACCCAGCCTCGGGGCCCTCAGTGCCCAGATAACGAGCTGTATGCCTGACAGGTGTGTCGAGATTAGGGGGCGGGGCTGTTCCCTCCACCATCCCATCATCCCGTCCTCGTACAGTAAACATCCCCATCAGCCCGCCTGCCCACTCCGGGGAGCGCGGAGAGGAGAGAGCATGTTTGACATAATTAATTGGCTCTTTCTATAAAGTGAGTCAAAAGAGATGAAAAGGGTTATCGGGCTGAAATAATTAATTTGGAACTAAATTCGCTGACAGTTGGTTTCTCTCAACAATCCACCTTTTTCTTTTTTTTTCCCGCTCTCATCAGTGCCTCTTGAATGACGAAGATACCGGCCAACCCTCCGAAAACGAGAGCGTTTTAATGGAATAAAAAGGATTTAATTAATTTGAACCTGCAGAGAAGGTCTTATGCATTTTTTTTGTGTGGTAGATCATTGCCTTTCATTATGAGGCTAATGTAGCATTTTTATTCCAATTAATTTGAAATGAAAGAGGAAATTATGTGGATTAATAATGGCGGGGGGGGGGTTACACACATCTCTTCAATTACCGCCCGCATGGCGCCCTATCCATATCTTACCATCACAGTAATTAACGGGTTTCAGGAGGACTATTATGGCGGGTCAATGGGAAGAGTTTGCTATCGGACAGAGCGGCGCCGCTGGCTGAAAGAGAGGCCGTGACTGGGATCAGATTCTGATCTGCTCGCGCTCAGAAGACAGAAATTGAATCGATGGAAAGCTAATTTGCCCAAATATTCTCCTCCTCGCTGTTCAGAAATGACCCTTTTGTCCCCTCCCCGGCTGCCGTACGGGCGCTTTAAAACAACGGCTCCAGGTTGATTGTGTGTTTGCGTGCGAGAGCGACGAGGGAGGAGGTGGTGAGCTGCTGCTATCACCATTAGTGCTAATTATGTTCTTTGTTGAACGGACAAAGGAGGAGTAATTGAATCCATCACCGCTCTCTCCTCTCACTCTACTTAACCTGCAGGGTCCCAATAACGGCGGCGCTCAGATATGTTACACTTAAAAACTTTATTTAAACGATATCATAGAAGTAACTTCACTAAAAAGATGCTTTACAAATACTTTAATTTCGTATAAACTACCAGGGAAAGCCAACTATTTTTGTTCTTTATGGGTAAAAAACTGGAAGATAAAGGTCTCAGTTGTAGTCTGAAGATATTGATCAGTGTAAAACAGTTATCATATTTACATAAAGTGGGAAGAAAATACTGTATATAAAGTTAAAACTATCACAAATCACATGTTTGAATGGAAGTTACCTTCACTGTCACACACATACTGTATACATACATACTATAGTTTCATCCAGATTCACCTTGAACCAAAACAAGTTATTTGTGGCGACAATTACTATAAACAAAAACACAATTATGCCGTTTAAATGACCCAGAAAGATGTAAAAAAGTATTTAGGAAAGATAATTCCGTGCTAGCTGTGTTAGCATCCTCAGACTCCTCGTCGCCGCTAAGATCTGTCGTCCTACCGATGAACTTCACCGCTGTCTGACAGATCTTACAGACGGACTTCTGTCTTATTATAGAATCCAAATATTTTTAGATTTAGATTTGACGCTGCGCTGTAAACATTAGCAGCAAAAGCTTCAGTCATCAGATTCATAACTTTAGAATCTGACTATCGACCGGTTGGTGGTACATTCAGATCCATCCAGGGGTTTGAGTACTGATGTGGTCGAAGTTAAAACCAATTCCCTACCTTTCATTATTTAAAATCTTAAAATCTAAAGGCCTGATACTGGGATTATCTGGTTCTTCATCGTAATTCTCACTGCGTGTAAAAACTAAACTGCCTTATAGATAAGTGCTGAACTGCTTCTCAATAATACACAGTTCTAGTTTCATTAATAATAATAAAAACATTCCTCTGATTATTTGATTTTCACTTTCCAGCATCTAAATGAAACCAAATCAACCGCAGTATAAAGCGCCACAAATAAGAAGCTGAAAATATAAAAACATCCAAAGAAAACTCTTATTCTAGGTTTGGAAGGTAATTTAACACATTTTAAATAAACATTATCTTTATTATTGGCAGTAAATCTTCACACATTGAAACACTGACTGCAGCCTGATGAACCGTTTACCATCTGACCGCGTTGCACTCCCGTCCCCGGAGAGCGAGTCCTGCCATCTTTTGTGGGAATCCCCCCCGCCCCCCGAGCCTGCTGCTCCTCCTCAGTGACGAGAGGGGGCCCCGGTGTTCTCAGGGGGGGGCGGCCCTGGAAAAGATCTGGGGCCAGTGAAGCAGCGCCCCACTGGGGGACCCACCCTAACATCCTGCCCCGCTCCCTCCGGAGCTCACTCGCTGGATGCTCGTTAAAAGGATCCAATTAATCAGAATGGATCGGCCATTACAGGTCAGCAGGCAGGGCACCCTAAAACAGTTGGCCTTTAGTTCATCTCATACGTGGCGCTAAATGAAGACTCGCTGTACCATGACTCCATAATGTCCCCTTGATGTGCCATTAACATTTATTACTCTGGAGGAGGGACGGGGACGTCCCAGCAGGCATGTAAAGCATCAATATGGGTGCAGGAGCTGCACTGATGCTTCACTGCAGTCCTTCATTATTAAACTCTCTCTTTTGTGTAATATCACGTTTCTGATTATATTAAATTATTTTAGAGCCTGATTTGAGTCTTTTTACCAAAAAAAATGCTTTGTCACAATTTAATCCCTTCGTTCTTGTTTAAGTCTCTTTATGTGGATCACCCGCTCACAGATTACAGATTATATTTGTACGATTTCAACGGCTTTATTAGTTTTCTGATCCGCTGTCAGCGTTCACTCTTTTAATAAATCCTTTACCAGGAGTTTTCTTCACAGCAAATGTTCATAAACAGTATTGACACAGTTTTATTCCTTTTATAATGGATGCAGGCTGATTACAGGTAGGTGGTGGTCAGTGTTTATGTGACTCTCTCCCGTTAGCTTTCCACTGTTCTCACCTCAGCGTCTTCAGTGATTTCACTACAATTTAGGGCTAATAATCATCTTAACCGTTAGCTGCTGCTGTCCCACGTTTCCTCAAATACTTTTCTTTGTATACTGTCCGTAAATGTAAATGTGAAGAGTGTTAACCAGACAGCACATGTGGTTTGTTTACCTGAGACAGCGAGCGAGAGCGCAGTGGAAAGATATCGCCCTTCATCCGGCTCACCTCTGGAAATTCCTTTACAAGTGACTTCAGGGAAGGAATTTTCAACGGTAGTGAAATATGGATATTATGGATAAAACCACTGTGATCTCTTAACACAAGCACAAAATAAAAATCAACGGTTTCTATCAGTCTGACAGTCGCTGAAAAACTGAAATCAACGTTAAACTACGTCCAGGAACTGCTCCTCGTCCCCGGGACCAAAGTATCAGAGGATTGTTGCAACAATTCAATTCAATTTTATTTGTATATGCGCCAATTCAATAACAGAAGTTTATTCTCAGGACCTTTTCAAATAGAGCAGGTCCCCTAGACCGAACCTCCTTTTAACAAGGACAGCAGGGACTTTCTCTTGTAACACAGGAAGTCTCTTACTGCTGCACTGCTGCATATGCTAACTGTACTAGCTGCTGTTACCTAGTTAGTGGTCCTATTAGCTGTCTGTACCCGGACTGCAGAGGAACCCGGCAGCTCCGACCAGTACTCTGATTCTGGGTATGAAGAATCGGTGGGTTCAGGCGGTGACAGGAGAGGAAGAGGAGGAAGA
>NW_023340095.1:480269-491600 GCF_004916995.1 Morone saxatilis | reverse complement strand
TTATTTATTCCGTGTGTTGAACAATCAGACTGTGTGATGTTACAGTGTGTTGGAATAAATGTTTTCTGGGACGTGCGTGAAGTTTGTGTTGTTGTTGTTTTGTTTTATTGGAGGATTAAAGAGAGTCGGGACCTTCTCAACCCTTAATGGTTGACCCAAATCTTCCCTGAGACTTAAAGCTAGGTTGTTCTTTTATGGTATCATATTTATCCCAGCGGTCGGCTAACTTTTACTGTCAATGATAAAAATAACAAAACATATTCTTATTCTTATAATACAGCCTATTTTTACTCTTGTGATCAAACATGTTGATCTGAAGCTCATTTCGTATACATAGTTTTCTAATAAATATCTAATTCTGATTCACTTTAATTTTAATTAATTTCAGGCTTAGATCAACAACTTTCGGTTTGCCTCGTTAGCCCCAGTCCGAGTACGGATACCTAAGGTTCCCATGTGTCCTGGAAAACCTGGGAATTTACAGACTACGTTTTCTAGTAATGGAAATTGATTAAAAAGACAGAATATCCTGGAAATAATCTATGTTGTCCTAGAAATGTTTAATTTTCTGAGCTGAACTTCCGAACACGCCATGATGTTTATTTCATTTATATTAAAAACTCTCGATGAACACAAAACAGTGAACTCAATAACTGCAGGAAGTTTGTGCAAAACCAGTTTTTTAATGAATTTTGAGCAGATTATTTCCTGTTTATGGAGCTTTTTTATATAATTCTCTGTCTATATTATGTATTTTTTTATAATTTCTAACAATCATAAAGCCTTAATAAGCTTCTTTTTTGACACAATCAGTGTTTTCTTCTCCCTGATGTTTGACCATTGTTCTACATTTACATTATGCTGAGATATAAACCTATTATGTATGTTTTATAACTATTCTAACACCTGTTAAAATCAAGAAGGCTTTGCGATCCCTCATTAAGCTTTTGCGACCCCTACTGGTGTTCAGTTGTCAGACTGTTGAAGCGGACATTAAACACAACGCTCACAGATAATGGGACTCACTCAGCTTTAAGAAATAACCACAGATTAAATCAATTCTGTCAAATTTCACTCATTCTATCTAAAAAAGACCCAAATGTCAAACAGAACCGAACACAATCTGACGCCTGCAGAGGATCATTATGCTTCCCGGGCTTTTGTCTAGTATGAAAAAACGAGCAGTTCGAGTCCCGTAGACGAGGTAGCGACTGCCCGGCGTTCACCGGGAGCCTCTTTGATGCTTGGGAGGAAACGCCGGTCGCTCGCTTTTGTTGTTGCTCAGCGACCGGCTCCTGTAGCCGAGCTCTTCCTGTTGACACATTTCTCAACCTTCTTACAGTGAAATTAGGTTTCGTGGTGAAAGTCCCCCCCCCGTGTGTGTGTGTGTGTGTCTACCTGCTTTAAATACAACCCGACACACACTGACCCTGTGGAAACAGAACACATCATGTGGAGGGGGAAGAAGGAGCTTGTAGCGAGGCTCCCAGCGGACACATTACCTTTTTCTTCCTGTGTGTTCGGTCGACCACACGGGGGGAAAGAGACTCCGGGGACGGGCTGTAGTCTTCTTCACACTTTCCAAATCACAATTCTCTCTGCCTCCTCGGCAGAAATTAGAAGCAGAAGTTCGTCTGGAGGAGCAGAGGTGGAAGGAGAACAGATGGGGGGGTTGTGTAAGATGAGTGATAAGCTGCTGAAGAGCACTTTCTAGTGGCTCGACGGAGGACTAGCATGGCTGACCCCCCCCCCCAACACACTCTCTCACACACACACACAGAGTCCAGTATTACCGTATTGTCTGAATATTGTGATATTTATGATAAATATCGTAATGAAAATAAACTGCATTTGGTTATTTCCTGTATCGACACTGTAAAAACCTGAATTTAACTTTAAAAACATGTTGGTTACATTAAACATTTTTATGTTTTAAGTTAAAAACATTCTTGATTAAACAGCTTTTATTAGTAATTTTAATTTTCTAATCTTTATTTGTGTTTTGAAAACAACAAAAATGACTTAATTTAGGAATATTTATGTCATTTACAAAACTAGTGACTTCATTTCTGGTAAAAGCTGCTTAAACAAAAATGTTTTTAACTTACAAAATTAAGTTAGTGTTATTTAAAATGTTCAATGTAATAAGTTTCAGCAATTTCTTTAACCATCAGGTTTTAGTCTAATTATTAAAACAGTCTTGAAACAAATATGACTGAGAGAATAAAACAGTATTGTTAAATAGTTTATATATATATATATATATTTATATATATCTGAGGTTAGCACAAATGTGTTTTCTTTACTAAACACTCATCAAATGTTATTTTCAAACAGCAAAAGCGAGTTAAAAACACCCAGTTTTATGTGGATTAAGTTAAAATCTGAGTGTGGAGCCTCCATTTAATTAAACATTACAGTGAAGGCGAGTATCGGGACCATCAACCCTGATCCATAATGCATCACTTTCTGGTATCTCTGTGGAGCAACTGTGCGCCGCTGCTCTCTCAGGAGCCGGGAGGTGCAGAGAGGAGATAAATTATCAATCCCACAGTTGCTATTGTGCTTTTTAGGCCGGCGAGAGGCCACATAGCGCACCGGCTATGTCATCCTCGCCGGCGCTGGCTGTGAAATCCTCTATTTGGGGCGCCAGTGTACGGATAATACGTATGTAACCGATGTCCTGGTGATGAGTGGCTCAGTCTCCGGCTCCAAGAATAGAGTCACAGTGTCGCATTGTAGGTGGGTTTCTTATAGGGGGGGGGTTATATTTTAGAGCCTGGGAGGGTGTAACTGCACCAGTGTGGGTGTTTATCACATTTATCTGTGCAGGATTATATATATAAAACATTTATTTCTATGTGAAAAAGGTTGTGTATTTAGTGAATAGGGTTAAAATAAACAGTTATATTCTGTACATTTGTTTATCTGCTGTGTTTGTGTCATGATAAAATATATAGGACGTAATATCTGTTCAATTTTTGTTAATGTTAATTCATTTAAGGGTCATTGTAACTGATAATAATAATAGTTTTATACCGTGAAACCGTGAAGATCTCAGACCTCATGCTGTAGACGGTGTTACGATCAATGTAAATAATGTTTATTACGTATATTTGTGCAAAATTATATGTGTAAAAATGTGCTTCTATATCAAAAGTTTATATATTTAGTGTTTATTGCACATTAATGTTGGTGTACTGACACCGTGGTATTATGATGTTTATCTACCGTATTAAATCTTATTGTATAAGTGTAAAAAAAAAAAGATACAGGATATAATATATTGTGAGATTATTCAACCAAAAAGAAAAAATATATTACTTATAATAGTAATAACTTTGTAATATTGTGAAACTCATATGATACTGATGATAAATAAAATATGTTAAAATGTGTTTCTGTATCATAAGTCTGTTTATTTAATGTTTATTCCACATTGCAGCTGTTTACTGTTTATGTGTGCTTATTACAGTATTAAATTAAATGAATAAAAAGATAAAAGACATAATATTTTGTGAGGTTATAACAAAGACTTTGTTAAACCAACAAGAAAATAACCTTAAGGATCATTATAACTGATAATAATAATAGGAAGAACAGTGTAATACCGTTATAAAGGGACAGTTATCGTATAGTGACGCCTCATAATGATGGTAATTACGTTTCTGCAGCCAAATTAATCAATATATTGAACTATTATTGGTATAAGTGCACATATATCACTTTTAATTTCCAGAATACCCTGATTATACTTTATGTTTGGTATTAAAATCTTAAATAATGTAAAAACATCACTATTACACATTACAGTATTGAATGTTTTATTTATATATCGAAGTGTACGAACAAAAGTCTCACTGTTGCATCTTAATGTTGTTAAAAGTGAACTATTCCTGAACTGTATTTAACAAATGAGTTAAAGGTTCATACTGTTACTGCAGCTTGGATTCATTTATTTAAAGAAACACGTCACTAATATCAATACTACTATAATAAACCTTTAAATTAAGAATAAAAACGATAGGTTTAACTTAATGTTTGTACTTGTGGTTCAATATCAGCCCCATAGATATAATTTTAATGATTTAATTACTTTAATCCATCAGTACAATGCTTCAATTAGCACAAACTGTACAATTTACTGTAAATAAAACAGTAAAAATGAAAGAAAACATCATTATATTGTCTTTTTTACGCCATACAGCCACTTTTATCATTAATTTATTAATTATTAATCATTTTAAAGTTTTTTTCTCAGAGTGATTAATGTATAAATGTGTCACATTAATGTGTTTTACTGGAAGCACTGAACATCATACACATTATTTTAAACGGGTTTTCCCCCTTTTTTTTGGTTTTTAACCCCTCGTGAATAGAAAAATGAAGCAAGAATAAACCGTTGAACTGTTGGTACCCCGTAAAGAAAGCAAACCACAATAAACAGGGTAATGAAGATCCTTCCGAGTTCCCAGAAATGACTAATTCAACGCGGCTGCCGGCCGTAAATCTTAACGTTTGGAATAAAACAGCTTGTAATTCAAGAGAGGAGCACAATTGAAATGAGTCTCGACAGACAGATGAACTTTTGTTCCCAGAGGACGGCGAGTTCGAGTGAGTCGAAGCTTTTTTGGCTCGACGTCTCTTCCAATGGACGCCAAAGACCGCAGGACTGTAGACGAGTGTTGGTTCTTACTCCTGTTCAGCTCGTTAAAGAGGTCTGTCAAATAACCGGCGGCGACAAATCAATCAGTGCCGATCGATGTCCAATACTGGGGAATAAAAACAGGAATAAAAACAGGAGAATGGGTTTTAAATGTTCACCCTGAGATTCGTCTGAATGAGAGATTGAGAGACTCGTCTTTCATTAGGATGAGAGATTGAAGAACATCTTCTTCATCTTCTTCTTTTGGGTTGATGAACAATGCTAATTATCTGTCAGGAGCTCAAGGAGGTTGGCTAAATATTGTCTCCATTACGTCAACGCCGTCGTACCCGCAGAGAGAGCCGGGGGAACGGAGAGAGGGAAGGTCGTAAAAAAGATTTAATTACATCGTTATGTAAGATTAGCATAATCACAAACAGCAGATTGGAAGATTGTTTATTAGAATTTAACGTTGGATTAAAGAAAGAAATCTATATTTTTGGTCATTTATTCATTTATTAGTAATTAATGCAGAAGTTAAAGGTGCACTAATCAATATTTTTACATATTAACGATGCAGGAAATAACTAAATGAGTCGCTTACGCAGATGAACCCGATTCCCCTCGACTCTACGGAGACTTTTAGCCTCTTTTAGCGAACTGTTTTTGGTTTTCGGACCACAAACGTTTCAGTTTTCTACCAAACAGCAGACGATGTTAGTGACTGGCTGTTTTTCGTAGATTTGGTTGAGACCAAAAGACACAAAACACGACTCCAAACGAACGCTAATATTGCTCTACGTCGGTTTAATAAACAACTGTTAGTTAGGGAGCATGTTAGCTAAATCAATCACTGCAGCTAATGCTACGTCCACATGTTAATAGATGTGTTATCTCTAATAATCATATTTTAATAATAAATTCTGTATTTTTCATCTTGAATCAAATAAAACTTCTCAACCGCTTTAAGAGGAATTTAACAGAAGTAGATGTTTGATTAACTCAAAACCCCCCAAAAATAAAATAGTTAATTTAATAGTTAGAAATGTTCTGATACCAGTTTTTTATTTCTGATTCCAATATCTGAACTTCGCGTATCATTGATCAGATAAATGTTCATGCTCCTGCCAATTAGCGTTTTGAGGCTAATACATTTTTTGGTAAAGAGGAATTTCCGATATCGGATCAACAACTGTGTTAATAGTTCACGGACACATTTCATTTACATACATTTTTCCCAAAGATTGTTTCTGGCAGTTCAGGTTGTTCTTAGTTCTTCTGATAAATGTGGTTTTAATTATTATTTGACGCTATTAAATATAAAGATGTCGTGGGCCGGATCTCGATGCCTCCGGCGCCGAATGACGGATATTATCGTCTTCATTGTTGTACAGTTGGAGGACGTCGATGGTGTTTTCGTACACTGACTCAGTCTCAATCTGAGGATAAAAACCTAAAAGTCTCAAATCTCCTCGAAAAAGAAGTCTTTTTTTTGTTGATGTAACAATTAGAAATCGAGTCTCTCGTTCTCTCGTCAACCCCTAAATTCAAAGCTGGGCTCTCTTGTCAAACATGCGCAGGGAAATTCCTCCTCCTCCTCCTCCTCCTCCTCCTCCTCCTCCTGCTCCGGCTGCTCCTCACAGGTAGGGCACAGGGCTGCATCATGGTCGCCTCCTCCTCCTCTGGCATCTTCTCACAAGGTGGTGGGTTGGTGGTGGTGGTGGGGGGCCTTGGAGATGAAGCAGCGCCGGCTGTCAGGGGCTGTACACCCTGTTCCTCCTCAGGTGCTCATGTAAACAACCTCTACTGCGGGCCCCGTAACAAGAGAGCTCACTTTCCACCTCACAGCACCACACGTTGTTCCTGTTAGAGATGCTTTCTCTCTGCACGCAGGTTTCCCTTCTAATCGGGGGTGTCAAAGACAGGAGAGGGAGAGCGAGGAGAGAGACGGGGGAGGGAGGGGAGAGCATTTCACAGGAGACGCCTGCGTTCACGGCTTTAAACTCTACATACGAGCAGCCGAGTGTCGCGGAGACGAGCTGACTGTCAATCACGAGGCACCCGTCTGTGCAGGGCTCACATGGTAGGCCGGCGCCGGGAGGAAGACAATGTGCTCCTGGATCATTTACACACCCGAGTGGGGAGAGAGTCGTACGTCTGCAACTGGAACAGATTGTTATATGTGTGTTTTGAAGGGTGGGAATTATTCGCTGTACGAACGAATACATGTCTGTTATTTAAGGAGTGGAGGGGGGAGGTGTGAGAGCAACGCCACCGCCACCGTTGTGGAGGAGCTTACGAGGCCATGAAGGAAGGCGCTGACTCTCCTTTCTGGGCCGTAACACACGGTCCAGGTTCCTGCTGCCGGGCGGCGCCGGATCGCTGCAGTCGTGACCCTTTAAAGGCGGGAGGAAGAGGAGAGTAAAAGCTCACTAATGCTGGGTGTCAAAATGAAAGCGCCCTCGTTGCTCAGGGGTTCAAACAACCAGCCTCATTTCCAGTCAGCGGTCGGTATAAAAGCCTTAAAATACCCCAACAATACAGAATAAAAGGCTGTTAATAATCCTGCATTACAGTGCAGATTAATTATTATCTAATTATTAATAATATAAAACATCTGTTAGAAAATAAAGCTTGTGTCTGACATCTTTCTGTTCTCACTACAGCAGCTTTCAGACCTTTTTCACAGCAGCCATTTTAACAAGGAGCAGTCGGGTAAACACAGGTATGCTGGCTCTTTGGTAATACCTGTGTTTATCCGACTGTTTCATGTCAAAATAGCTGCTGTGAAAAAGGTCTGTTGACTACAACTTTCCTCTAAAAGTAACATTTATTTGTCCACAGCACGAGATAAAATACAATACATTTACAGGATTTTTGGTCATTTTAATTTCCAGGTTTTCCAGGACACGTGAGAACGTAACGTAGCGTCTTCCTAGTCTTGTGTTTATTTGACAAAAACAACAACAACAACAACAACAAGAGCTCTGATTGGACAGAGGTTTGGTTTTCTTCAGGCCCAAACAGCAGAGAGATAAAGTTAGCAACATAACGGAGCATTTAGCCGCTAAAGAAATCGCTCAGATGTTTGAGGAGGAGGAATAAACCACTGAGGTGGTTTTATTGCCGGTGTTTGCTCGTGCCGCCCCGAGCTAGCTTCTTTTAGCAACAAGTCCATCTGGAAACTCTATAAATCACCTCGGTACCGCTGCTGAGCCCCGTTCGGTTCCTGACGCTAACGGCAGCGACATTAAATATGATCCAGTTTCACCTAAATCACTGATAAAGTTGTGTTTACATTTAGTTTTACAGGATTCTGATATAAAAACACAAATAAAGTGAGTTTTAATGTTTTATTTCTGCTCACTTTGTTAAAAATAAAAACTCGTTGTGGAGCTCAGACGATGTGAAGATGCACTCAAACATAAACGAGCTGATTCTAAACATACGCTGGTCTTCTCGGTAGTTCCCGAACCCTCACTGACTACATTAAGCTACAGATCATGCTCCTCTAGATCTGCTCCGGGCTCCATATCCACACTTATCTCTGGCAGATGATTGACAGGTTCGGGGGTTTATTTCCCCTGAGACCGCCTTGTGAACTCCCCCCGCCCCCCCTTTCTGTCCTCCCCTCATTGGATGATCTCCCTCCTCGCTCTCATTACACCTCTTATCTCTGTGCCCTGCTCATAAGGTTTATCTTTTTAATTATGTCGCCGCTAACCTGCTGAAGAGGCTCGGTGAGTGCCTATCAGTGGCCAGGGTCTCCTGTGATCCAGACCCGGTCCCACGTGGACCAGGCCTTCTCCTCTTGTTTCCTCACACACAAAGCCAAACCTTTGTGTTCGGGGTCTACTGCTGAGAGATAACCCGTTCATGCACAAGCTCAATTATACGTTTGTCTTCCTCACCTGCGTTACCCTTTCCCCCCTCCGATTGTTCGTCCTCCCGCTCTCGGTTCCTCGCCGGGAAGAAGCTTCTTCCCGGCGGGTCGGCGCAGTTCACGGTTCAAGGTCAATGAGCTCTCGTGGTGGTGGTGGTGCCTTCGTGGTGCACCGGGGGAACTTATGGAAGCTCGTTTCTGTCAATGCGACAGAAAAATAAAGGATTTTGTAAGTTATTATAATGAGAAACTTTATTAAAATATTTACTTTATATCTCAAAATATTGAGAAACCTCCAGAGCATCCAGAAACTATGGAAGCCCATTAATACCAATGTTGACAAGATAAAAAACACTGTGTAAATCATTATAATGAGAAATGTATCAAATTGTTAGACTTAATATCTCAAAATAATAAGACATTTTCTAAATTGTTAGACTAAATATTGTGAAAATGTCTCATTATTTTGAGATATTAAAATTAAAATAGTAAAATTAAAAAATCACAATATTATGACTTAATATTTACATTTTATAAATCTTTAGACTCAAAAAAATGAGAAATATCTCAGAATATTGACTTTCTGATATTAACTCTATATTTTGATAATCTTTCTCATGTTAATGACTGACACTATTTATTCCCGTCACATTGGCAGCAATGTGCCTCCATAGAGGATCTGGACTCGGCTCCTGACTGGATTAGCGGCTCTGATGCAGCCGACAGTCGGGGGTCTATTTTGGATATTTCTCTTCTGATTCGTGATGTACGAGCGGAGTCAATCCGGGGCTATTAACCGCGGCCCTCCGGTGAAACAGTGGCTGACATCAGCCCCGAACAAGAGAGGGCAGTCGGGGTCAAGTGCCCTGGCAGCAGGGGGACATTTAAACACCTCACCCCTCTTTAGGCCGGGTCCGCCGGGGGGGCTCCGCCGTCGGCCCCGCAGGGTTTAACATCCCGGCTGTGAGCACACAGCAGCAGCAGGGGGTTGTCTCATAACCCACCGCAGTAACTACAGAGGTCAGAGGTCAGATCGCTTCCAATTCAGGAAGTAGAGTCTCCATTCAAGTGTGTGTGTGTGTGTGTGTGGTGTGAGAGAGAGATGTGTGTGTTGTGTGTGTGAGAGAGTTGTGGTGTGTGTGTGTGTGTGTGAGAGAGTGGTGTGTGTGTGTGTGTGTGTGAGAGAGAGTGTGTGTTGTGGTTGTGTGTGTGAGTGTTATTAAATATAGTAACTCTCTTATTCAGTCTGGTGGTTAATTTAAGGTTTTAATTAGTTGCTTATTGGCTCTATTGGTTATTATAAAACACTAATCAATAACTTTATTGCTCAGCTGTGAGTTTTATGAAGATGATTCACAACTTTAATCATCTGATCAGCTCCTTTGATCGACTGATATCTGCCGATAATGATTAATCAGAGCATGCTGAAGAACAAGGACTGAAAGGATCCAGATATCTTATTTAGATTAAATTAAATTAAATATCTGGGTCGTGAGTTCGACTCAATAAAAGTAAATAAATAAAATAAGATTCAGTCTGTAATCAGCACTTTAATTAAACTGTATTTCTGTGCGTTAATAAATGTTTAATAACGACTAATAAAGAGCAGGTTAATATACGTTTTACAGTCTTCAGAGGTTCAGTCTCCTCGCTCACTATCTCAAACACTGCCTCTCTGCTTGTTGACAATGAAGAGTGCAGCCTGTCTGGCTCGATATCAGAGGTGAATGTGGAGGGTAGGTGGCGGTGGCGGCGGCGGCGACGGAGGAGGGAGGGGAATAATTGATTTGACTTTGGAGGCAGCGAATCCCTGCGAGGTTTGAGGGCGAACGGAGGAGGAGCAGCCACGGAGTGTGTAATCACTGGGTATCCATGACACCACAGACAATAAGCCCTCTTAATAAACCTAATCTCCATCATTGGGAGAGAGGAAGAGAGGCGAGGCGGCGAGGGAGAGGCGGCGCCCTTTTATGGCGGCTAAATTGGTTTTTCTGTGGGACTTGTAGCAGGGATTAAGCGCAGTGTTAAACCCTTTTAAGTGCTCCTGAATACGTTGATATTCATGGAAGCTGGTCGCACGGCTCCGGGGACGTGAACACGCACACGAACGCTCGCCACCGTGGGCGATGGCGCCTTTTGTTGCAGGTCGCTCGTGATTCACACGGCAAGAAGTTCCTGCTGTTAATTTGCCTCATTATCGAGGCTGTTAGAAAGTGTTGTGTGTTTTCCCGTCTTTTAAAGTTATAAATGACGTTTACGTTAAGACAATGTTTAAGGCAACGTTCCCACAGCAATCTGGGAAATCTGGGAATTTATAGACTAGTTTTCCAGTCCTGGAAACACCTGGAAATGTATTAAAATGACCAAATATTCTGGAAATAATCTACATTGTCCTGGAAAACTTTAATTTAAAGATTAAAAATGTCATTTTAACCCTTAAAAATATCATCAGTTAAAAAAAGTTTGTTTTGTTGAAAACAGAAATATCCAGTAAAAAAACAAAAAAACTAAGTTAGTGTCACTTACTGGTAAAAGCTGCTTAATCAATAATGTTTTTAAACTTACAGAATTAAGTGTTTTTAGTTAAGATAAATTCACATTTACATTCTAGTGATGGAAAATATGACATTAGAGGAGACGTTTAATGACGTTTAAACATTCAGTCCATAGTTTCTACCACTAGAGGGTCTCTCACATCGACACAACAACAAAAGATGAAGTTTGATGAGGTGGTGAAGCAGCGTGGGATCATGGGAGTTGTTGTCTTCACCACCATTGGGCGTCATTGCAGTCAGCTTCTCCC
>NW_023340095.1:476621-480169 GCF_004916995.1 Morone saxatilis | reverse complement strand
TGAGTGTTTGTGTCTCTGGAGTCTGGTGGAGAGTGATAGTGATATTACGGCTGTTTGTGGTTAAACTAAAGGTCTATCTCTGTAGGGATCCTTTCATAATGCTGTCACACACTGAGACACTGAGGTTTGTTTTCATTAGTTTATAATCACCTGAATATAAGAATAATTGTGTTTTCGTTACCTTAGAATGAGACGTTTTTATCTACTGGTGGCGGGGTAGCCATGTTTCTACGGTAGCCCAAAACGAACAAATCAAACACTGACTGTTGCACATTTCATGGCCACCGTAGTTTCTCCTTCGTGCAACGGGAGGGTGAAGAGAGGAATCTGCTACGACTCCGGTAAAAACCTTTAAATTACTTTTTATAGTAAAAATGTCCTGAAAATTGCGCCAAATTTAGTTTAAAAGATAAAAAAGGAAATATTAACATTTGAGTTTAGATTATAATATTTATTTGCTGCAGAAATAATAGAAAATAAAACCTTTGAATCACATTTTGTGCATTTTTAATTCTTTTTATAAAGTATATTTACTCAAGTACAATTTTAATGTAGTTGAATATTTCAATTTTCTTCTACTTTATATTTAAAATATTGGAAATATTTTACTTTTTACTTTAGGTGTATTAAGTTAATAACTTTAACTACTAACAAGTGACTATAATCTATATTCTTTTTAATAACAATGTATGAAATTACACCACATATATTACAGATTAATAATACAAAATATAAACGTCATATAAATTTTATCATTCAATCAAACTTCAGTAAAATAATTCAAATGAGCTCCATTAAACTGCAACATTAAAGTAATAAAACGAGAACTTTTTGTTTTACTTGTAGTACTTTAAGTATGTTTTAATGCTAATATTTATATATATTTATATATGTTTTGCTTTAAATTAAGTAAAATGTACGTATGTATACTTTTACTGAAGTAAATCTGCTGTTACAGGATAAGTTGAGCTCCGTTTTAATGAAATATTAAATAAAATCTACCTCAGGAGACGACAGAAAGAAGCTGAAGATTTCTACGTCTTGACCTTTTGGCCCCCCCACAGCTAGAAACCACATCTGAAACCCCGACGCTGCACACATATCCCGACAGTGACGAACTTCAGCTTCACTTCTTCACTTTCAGATTCAGCTTCCCAGCAGACGGAGGCGAGGAAGAGGAGGAGGAGGAGGAGGAGGAGAAGGAGGAGGGAGGTGGTTGGAATCACCGAGGGGACCGTGACAGTGCCTTTGTATCTCCAGACCCTCGCTGAGAAAATTCGGTTTGACCTCCATGACCGAGTGGCTGTGGAGTTTGTGTCAGGGCAGGAAATCACTGTATGATGACAATGCCATATGTGATTAAAGCACAGTCGCAGCCTTTGTGCTCGGCCCCCCTCCCACAGCGGCGAGGAGGGGGCTTTATTATTTTATATTTTGTGGCTGCGGTGACGAACGTCTCGATGAAAAGACCTTCACTGCTCCCCCGACACATTTTAGAAATAGTTAAGAGATGATTTAAGTGTCGTCTGTCCAGGAGGAGTTTCTCTCCAGGTGAACTTTAACACTTTAACATCCTTCTCCGTACTATATCGTTTCACAATATTAACAAT
This sequence comes from Morone saxatilis, assembly GCF_004916995.1. NCBI lineage: Eukaryota > Metazoa > Chordata > Actinopteri > Moronidae > Morone > Morone saxatilis. Next base: position 478,559 of record NW_023340095.1, on the reverse strand, counting down.
TTATTGATCAAAAACATTCACAAAAACTCAGTTTATTTGTGTTTTTATATCAATAATCAATCATTTTATCTTCATGTAAAACTAAAAGTGCTTACGTCAACATGAACTAACTGATTTCAACCGATAACATCCTGACATTCACCCGTCAATCAATCTTCAACTTTAGGTGACTCAGAGCGAAGATATTAAAGTATTATTTCTGAGGGTTTTACAATAAAAGTAAAATAATCGCCTATAAATAAACTTTGATGCCTCAGAAGTCAACGTCCTCGTTAAAAGGATAAATAACGTCAGAAGAATCGGGCTCTGGTTCCTGTATCGGTCCGGTTCAGACTCTGGATATTAATATATATATTGGATCGCTGCGCTTTGATATCGATCCAGATCGAAGAATCTGGACCGGTCCACCTCGCCTACTGTGTCCCACAATGCAATGATATCTGAGGAGAGACATTAACAGTGTCGGTGTGCTGACGCCGCCGTTGACCTGCGAGTGTTTCCCCGCCGGGCTGCCGGTCTGTGGAGACTCAGAGACTTCATGTGTGACCGGACTCTATTGTTCCTCCCTCCTCACTTTGATCCGAACAAACAGAAGCAGCTTTTTTCTTCTCCAGAACGAAACGTTAAAGTATCAGGATGAAACAGTTTACCCACAGCGACAAACACCAATAATCAATAATCAATAATCAATCATCAGGGTAAGAAGGGGATAAACAGGAGTGAAGACACCTTTCGGGGGCCCCTGGTGGATTTGTGGGGTTCGGGGGCCCCCGTCTAGCCGCGTTGGCTCTGGGGCTGCCAGGTTGCCATGGAAACGCCCCCTTTGATTGACATACATGTTCCCTCAGACGAAACAATACGAGGCGGAAGTCGGCCATTAGTCCGGTTCCAAGTGTTTAACCTCCACTTGATCCCTGAGTGTGTGTGTGTGTGTGTGTGTGTGTGTGTGTGTGTGTGTGTGTGTGTGTGTGTGTTACAGTGTGTGTGTGTGTGTGTGTGTTTTATTAGATATTGAGGTTCATTATCAATAAGTAAAGCTGCATTAATAAGTCGATTATTTGCTTGTAGCCAACTGTTGATAATCAATAATCATCTTGAGGATCTTCTCTGATTTCAGCTTTTTAATCCTGTGTTATGGAGGACAAAAGCTGCCATTATACTAAATTAATTAATGATTGACTTAAATAAATAAATAAATAAATGCAATAATAAAGACAAAAATGTAGAAATAAAAGATTCAATTATCAAAATAAATGTGGAGATCAATAAATATGCATAGAAATTGTAAAACTATGATATTTTAAAATATGACAAATTGCTTTTTTAAAATGTTTTTTCGATTTATTTCTGTTTTATTTTGTTTTTAAATTGTTTTTATTCCTGTTTTCTGTTTTTTAAATGTCTATTTTTATTTCTGTTTTATTTATTTATTCATCCATGTTAATTAGGGCGCGTGTCTTGACTATCCAATAAATATTTCATGGGAAATAATTAAATATGAAAATAAATTAACACAAAAATACATAATTTGTCAAATAATTAAGGAAAAAAAAGATTTCTGTGCATATTTATTCATCTTCAAATTAACTTCCACATTTATTCCAGCTTTTACTTCTACATATATTTATTTGAGTCATTTAATGTATTTATTTATCATAATCTCATTAAAATATGGGTGAAGAAATACAGAAATAAATAAATTACAACAGAGAACAATAAATTGGGATAAACATGAAAATAAATTAGCACAAAAATAATTGCCGAAAAATTTGTATTTTTTTTTCTATTTCTGTGCTTATTTATTTATCTTTGAATCAACCTCGACATTTATTTGTCTTTTTTTTATTTATTTATTTAAGTCATTAACTGATTTATTATAATGGCAGCTCTGGTCCTCCGTACATATGACAGTAAACTGAATATCTTTGGTTTTTGGAC
>NW_023340095.1:476192-476521 GCF_004916995.1 Morone saxatilis | reverse complement strand
GATAAATGGAGAAAATGATAGACACAAAACAAATAATAATAATCAATCACAGCAGGATGTTTTTTCTGATGATTATATTGGCACTCGGAGCAGAAATGCCTCCGTACAGTCAGATATTTTATCTGCTGTGAATAAAAACAACAATGAACAGAGCGTAACACGATGTATTTATATTTATTCACTCCGGTCAGAATCACTTCATCCATTACTGTCGGGTTGTTGACACTCAGTGAGGCAGCTGGAGGAGGCTGTACTGCCCCCTGCTGGTCATCCACACACACACACACACCCACACCCACACAACAACACACACCTACCAACACACACAC
>NW_023340095.1:471194-476167 GCF_004916995.1 Morone saxatilis | reverse complement strand
ACACACACAACACACACACACACACAACTCACACACACACACTCACTCAACACACACACACACACACAAACACACACACTCAGATATTAATATATTACAGATAATACAGTGTCAGCTCCATTCGCCATCCCTAGGGACACACACACACACACTCAGATATTAATATATTACAGATAATACAGTGTCATGCCTTCGCCATCCTAGGGAGGGAACTCAGCTTGTAGAACAGTATGAATGAGCAGAAGAAGAGAAGTCTAAGTGGGTATATTCATATTTATATCATTAATATATAAATAATAATATGTTAATATGTAAAAGGGAACCCTGTTGTCTTTGGAGGTATGGAAGCCCTTTACTGACAATATCACAGCAGACACACAGTGGAGCCTCAGTGGTTTATATTCTCAGTTGTATAACACCAGTTGTTTTATTTTCTTGGATGGGACGAGGTAGTTTTCCTAAATATTCTTTCTCTAATTTTCTAGAAAAGTGATGAATAAAATATATATATTTTTTACATTAATACCTTTTTAAGACCATTATTTATCCAATTTAAGACATATTTTACGTCCATTGATACTGTAAAGTTCTGGTTCTGTGTCTGTATTGTTTTGTAGCCGTTGATCAATACTATTTTTTGCCCTAAAAACACATTTAAAAGACTGAAAAATACAAATTTATAAAATCAGCTTCATTAATCCAAAATTATATTTAAGGCCTAAAATTCAGATTATTGGATTCTAAGACCCTGCAGACACCCTGAAGCGACACGTGTCCATATTATATCATATTATTATGTTATTGACCTTTTAACTGTATTTTAATGTAAAGTGTATTTATTTGGAGGGACTAAATTATATTATATATATTATTATATTTAGTATAAAACCTGTAAAAATAAATAAAGTCCTGGAGTTTGTATCTTTTTATATTTTTATTAAATCCTGATAAATCTCTATTGTTCTCCACAAACTAATAAAACCTGATCAATGATCCAGAATGTGAAGTAACATCCACAGCTCAAAATAGTCCCTCAACAGGAATAAACAGGAGCCTCCTGGAGTTCATAATGTGATTAATGTGACACTAGACACATCAGCGTCGATATCAGTGACTCTGAAACACGTAAAGGGAACGATATTTCTGTCGTTATAGTTTCAGTTTTCAGTGATTATTCTGATCCAATCACATCTCAGCTGTGACCTCACTCGGATTAACGCGCTCAGAGTCGGAGGTTATTTTATCTTTAACAGCAGAAATACTCAGTTTATGTTATGTTATGTATGTCGTCTCCTCTTCCTCTCAACGTGTTCTTCAGTTTAGCGTTTAGGCGAACAACTGAAGGGGGGCGGGGCCAATACATTAACAGACAGGAAGACGAGAGCGCAGGAGGAGGAGGAAGGAGGAGGAAGAGGAAGAGGAAGAGGAGGAGGAGGAAGGAGGAAGAGGAAGAGGAAGAGGAGGAAGGAGGAGGAGGAGGAAGGACGTCCAGAGAGTCCAACAACGGAGGCCAAACCGACCGAGCAGAGCTGGTGTTGGTGGTTTCACTCTGGGATGTATTTTTATCTTTTTTTATATCTTTTTGGTCTTTTTAAATAAATTATTTAAGTTGTTTTTTGTTGGATCAAGAGTCTGAGGATCTCTCCTAATACACTGGAGAAAGTATTCTTTATTCCCCTTGGGGATGAATAAAGAATATATCTATCTTTCTATCTATTCCCAACCTTTCTCCTTAAGGAAGCCCTTTAAACTGACTATATTTTATAGATATTTCTTATTATATTTAATGTATAACAGTAACAGCAGAGAACAACAAACAGTGAACTCAGTAACTGCAGGAAGTTTGTATAAAACCAGAGATTTGGATGAATTTTAAGCAGATTATTTCCTGAATATTGATCAGAGATCAGTTTTTCTGATATTTTTATATAATTTTCTGTCTATATTCAGTTTTTTCTTCATTTTTAACAATTATACAGATTTAATAAGCTTCTTTTCTGACAGATTCAGTGTTTTCTTCTCATTGTTTGATCAGCTCTTTGGTTTTTTTCTAAAGCAGGACGAGTTTATCAGAGTGAAGCTCTTTAAACTTGAAAATGAAGAATTTAATTTAGTTTTCTTCACAGAAAAGAACCAAATGTTGAGATATCAGCCTATTAAGTTTCCTTACAACCATTAAAATCAAGGCCTCGCGTTACCAGGGGGACAGAGCTAGTTGGTTAGCTACCTAGCTGTCAGTGTAAAGACAAAGAGGTTGTTGTTGTTGTTGTTGTTGTTGCTGTTGCTGTTGCTGTTGTTGCTGCGGTTGCACAGCTTCCATTGATAAACTGTGCAGCAATATCTGAAATACACATTTACACCTCCGACTACACTCCTCCGTTTATCCGCTTATTCAGCGTCCTTTGTCTGCGGCCTCTGAGGGTGAAACAGTAGACCGAACAGAGTGTAATGAAAAACCAATTAGCTGCTTTTGGCACCGAACACTCGACACACTCGTCCCACCTGAGACCGGCTTCGCATTAATTCTCCTCCCCGCCGCGGCCTCAAGGCCTCGTCCAGGCTTTTAACTGCTTCTCGCCGCCCGTGTGTGTGTGGCTCTCTTATTAAAAGACGTGCTGACACGGCAGAGCATCTATTGCTCTGGCTGGAAATATTACGAGTCCTGGACGAGCTGCTGCTGCTCCGTTATTACCTCCATCCCGGCTCCCTCTCGCAGAGCCGAGGAGAGCACAGACACTGGTGGAATAGGAGGCTGATTGTGATTGATGGCTTCCCATTAGCAAGTCTGTTATCGCTCCGGCTGGGGGGAACGACCACTGAGTTGTAACACAACACATTACCTGACTCTCTCTCTCCCCCCCTCCTGCAGCCCCCAGCCGAGAGTCGCTTAAATAAAATATAGACCCTCTCTCCGAGATCCTCATTCCCCGCTCAAGGCGCTCCGACTGTTATCCCGTCAGCTGTGATTTGCTGAGCATTCCCACTCAATAAACACATCATTAGTATTCATATTAACTGCGGTTGGAGATATCTGCACTCCGGGCCTGGAAGTCCTGATTGTGGATGCATCCGCTCAAGCTTCACCAAGCTTTACCTCCTCCCCTCCTTCTCTTCTTCTTCCCCTTTCTCTTTTGGTGCTCCCTGTCAGAATGATTGATTGGGACCAGGGCACCGAGTGTCCTGCATTACCCCAACAAATGATCTGGCCCTTGCTGGCAGACCTTGGCCAGAAAAGAAATCAATATTTCACCATTAAAATCTATCAGAGGAGAGTTAGGGCAGCGGCTGTCAGAGGCGACGCTATCAAGCCACCGCAACATTAAACCTGACACCTGCAGCACATGAGTAATCAATATCCAGCGGCTCACAGATCATTCGTGGTCACCTTTTAAAGCAGTGATGGATGTCTCCCGGGGCAGTGATTCATGTTGTGACACCGTTTAACGGGGTTTTATTCCAGTTTAGACGGTCATCCCTCAGAGACGAGCTGGAGATGGAGCGCCGTGGTTCCCCCCGCTAACACCTATTTCATGGCGTTCGGCCTGTCCTCAGCGATTACGGCGAGCCTTTTATAGGTTTTGTGCCCCACTATGTGTGAAAAACACGCAAGTGAGTGCAAGGTCAAACTTTATGAGCTCCAGTGGCGGAGGAGAAGGAGCTCGCTAAGTTTTACACGAGGTGTCGAAAAAGGTGGCAGGAGGGTTCGGGGCAGGAGGCCGCTGGCGGCGGTTTATATAAAGAATCAGACGGTAAAAATGTAAATTAGTGAGTTAAATGTTAAATCTGGTTCTGGTTTACATGAAAGTCCAGATTAAATCACTTTTAGATCCTTTTATCCTCATATTGTTCCCATATTTAACAACAAAATTACAATTTCTTTGTATTTTTATATAAGCTTCAGGATAAATAATCCAGCTGTTTGCTCCAGTTGGATCCAGTGGTTGGTTAGTTGGTTGGTTGGTTGGTTGGTTGGTTGGCAGCCGCCTCGTAGATCTGCAGGGTAACTCTGGATGAAGGTTTATACCTGAATCATCATATGTCGGATTATTAAAGGACGAGTATCAAAGTGACCAAAACAAAGAAATAAAGTAGGAGCAGGTGCTGCGCCGCGATTGGCTCCCTTCAGTGTTTCCTCCTCAGCAGATATCTGGGAGCTCTCAACCTTGCCTCCTGACCCTCATTCTGCGAGAGGAGATAATTGCTTGTCAGGAATAAATAGAGAGATTAATGAATTCATTAGCGGTGGGGAGTTTAGCTCTTCGGAGCAGCACTTACCGCTATGACACATCACGCCTATTGTTTTACTAGCTAGTTAGCCTTGAACAATAACATTCACACAGCAAATTGCCTCATACGCTCGTGTAAACCACAGAGAAACTGTGTCCTTATCCCCGAATTTAGCAATAATGCAAACAAAAGGCTCCTTAAATCCCGATTATTCATCTTAATTACGTTTGTCTATAAGAGCCGGTGTCTGCGGGAGCCGCTGCGAGACAGGACGCATTAATCCACATTAGCCGTGAACACTGTACCGGTTGATGTGTGCGGTTTCACTGTGGCACTACAGTTTGTGCCAGATAGGTACTATCTCCACTTAATTAACTGCAGCTCTAAAGAGTTTAAAGGCTTCAAACACAGACGGCGAAGCTTCAAGTATAAAGTATATGTAAGTATCTGTTTCTGATTCAAAGTCAGAGGTTTCTAATAAAAAATAATGTTGTTTGATTCTTTGACTTAAAGCTCCAGTGTGAAACATTATTGTCAGAAATATAATATTCACAGGTATGTTTTCATTAGTGTTTAATCAGCTGAATATAACAGGACTGTGAAACCTGAAGAGTTTATTAACTTAAACTGTTCATTAACTTAATTTAAACATGAAAACATATTCATTGTTGAGGTATTGAGGATAAATTAAGTTAACTGAAGCTGAAACCAAACTTATTTAAACTGTAAACAGAATTTATCTGATT
>NW_023340095.1:470687-471177 GCF_004916995.1 Morone saxatilis | reverse complement strand
ACTTTTTATCACAATGGAGCCAATTAATTTTCTGTGTTTTTTTATGAGACAAACATCAAATCTTTACACTTTAGGGATCATTGATAATTATCTGGATGCATATTTGAACTTATGATGATTAATACACAAATAAAATCAAAAAATGTAAAATCCTTAGTTATACGTTATAATACTTTATATATTTATGTTATAATAATATAAAGTCTAGTTAAATAGAATGAGTCAATGGAACAAACTGGAATTAAAATACTGAACAAATTTAATAATTCATTTCTGAGTTAATTCATGTGATTAATTTATGTTAACTAACTTTAATTAACTTTAATAATTGTGTTTTCGTTGCCTTAAAAAGTTAGTTACCTGAGCCACGAGCTACAGAGTCCGCCATGTTTCTACAGTGGCCCAGAACGGACAAACACAGCAGGTGAAATACAAATAATCTGCTTGGATCAATAATGTCTGATATAAAAAGTATACTTTCCACATTAAA
>NW_023340095.1:470166-470587 GCF_004916995.1 Morone saxatilis | reverse complement strand
AAGACTGAATGGTATCTGTGTTTATTGCCCCCTGCTGGCCGTTACAGAGAATGCACAACAGAGAGATCAGACGCAGTTACCAAAAGGCCATAATCTTTATTCCACCAGAAGAAATTGCACGTTGAGGTTTTCAGAGGTTGCTGCAGTGAGTGGAACCATTAATCTTTAAACCTCGACACAAACAGTCGCTACACTGCTTGTATAGAAAAACACGCTAGTCCCCAAAAATATGCACCAAAAAGGTTTCGTCTATCCTGAATTACAAAAACACTGTTTTTATAGTTTGTCTCCAACGCTGGGACTCTCACACAGACCTGATTTTATCGTACGGCGCATACGACGGCTCCACCGGCGGTTTCTACCAGGATCGATCCGCCGACACGCCGGCGGCACACAGAGAGGATCTGAACTTTAACACTGT
>NW_023340095.1:468997-470159 GCF_004916995.1 Morone saxatilis | reverse complement strand
GTCGAGCTAACGGTGAAACTGAGGAGAAACGGCTCCTGTGGTGAATTATTACCAGAACCAACTGCTGAAGATCCAACAAGATCCTGAAGTCGTGTTCCTTCACGAGCCGGTGAAACACAATGTGTGCGTCAGCGAGGCGTTCCTACCTGCAGGGTTGCCACAGGAATAATTACCTTAATAATTAAGGACCAATGATTAATGTCCACAGATACCAGTCTAACCAGTGCGGTGCTACAAAGACTTTAACGGTTTACTTTCTGCCCCGTTTACACGACAAGGAAAGAAACAAACAAACCTGAACAATATTGCATCAAATTAACTAAAATAACAAATATTACAGGAAAAGTCTGTTTTTAAAATTTCTAATAAAAATATATATAAATATATTTTTGACGTGTCACCATTAGGGAGGCGTTTCCAACAGACCGCGCTCAGGAACCCGGTTTCAGAAGTTTTTAAGACCCAGAAAATGGAGAAAAACACAACAAAAGTTTAAAGTTTAATCCATAAAATGTTGTTGTTGTGTAAACGGGGCTTTAATTAGACGGCGGTAGAAATTTAATACTCAAGAATATGAGAATAATAATAGAAATTATTCCTTTTTTATTATCAGGTTAAAACACTGTAGAGCCAAATTCAAGACCCTTTTGTATTATTATTATAATTATGCACAAAACCTTTAAATAATAAAGTTTTTTCTCACTTTATTGTGATTAACAGTCAGAGGTTTTTTAATGTGAGAAATGTGCTTAAAAACACGAGTAACCTCAATAATTCGAGCTAAAGGAGGCGACCAGCTGCATATTGGAGCCAGTGACAGCAACCTGTAGACTACAGAGAGAGACTGATGGGAATGAATGATGGTTAAATCTTCTTTCCAGACCTGTGGCAACCCTGTGTCCTTCATCTACGGTCATATTTTAGGTTTTCACCAGCTTCAGGTTCATTAAGGGTGAGTTTGAATCAGGTATGAAGACAGTTAAGTGGGAACATTTTGGCATTCCTGCTGATCCTCATCGTTGACCAGGAAACTGAGACGGCTCCAGATATAAATCCAAACAAATGTTTCTCCCTGAAATATTAATTACTTATTTAAAAACGGACAGTTCTCCCCAAATCTGAGCTGTATTGACAGTCCGACTGTGGACATATGACGGCCTTT
>NW_023340095.1:466852-468908 GCF_004916995.1 Morone saxatilis | reverse complement strand
GGGAGCTTTTAGTTGGATTCAAACAGCGTCTAACAGGAATAATGCTGTATATTTCTGCTCTTTCTGAGTGTTTCTAACTAAAACAAGCTGTGTATTTTAGATTTCGTGGGTGAACTGTCTCTTTAAAACTGGAGTCAGTGCTCGTATATGGATGAAACTGAGTCCAAATGCAGCGTTCGCTTCCAACCAAAGTCTCTTTACAGCTTCGCACAATCAGAAAGAAATCACTCTGCTTTCATTGTTTGGATCCGATGATACTGTACATCATCATTCCTGTTCCTATTTAACTGTAGATATAAGCTAATTACACATCTGTGGAGATAGGAGTTAGCTGTGTGTTCTCCAGCAATACGTGAAGGATGTGAACAGATAAGACTACGATCCCCCTGTGTGACTGTGTTTGGCACAACGGAGCCAACGCTGATCTGAAGAACGATAGAAGCTTTCGCCGCTAATCCCTTTTCCAGGTGAGATGAGATAAAACCGGAGAAAAAAAACAAAACGCACAACAAACTGTCATTGTTCTCCTCAGCTCGGGGTTAAGACGCCGAGCTCTGGCGGAAAAAATACTGTTTTTGTTCCAGCGGGAAGCACCAGGCGAGCCAATCAGGAGCCAGGAGTTTGTTTGACACGCCTGAGCGGCGAGAGTCAGCCACTCCGGGTCCACGCCGCCTCTGGCTTCAGGTTGGTGCAGTGTCATTATGAGAGGACGTCCAGGTGGAGCCGAGAGCTCCCTCAGTCCTGATGGCTCTTTTCCTGAATGAATTTGTATTCATACTGAAATAAAACAGAACAGGAAATAGCTTTAAGGAGGCGGAGACATGGAGGACGCCGTTTCCACTCTGACAGCGCCTTCAGAAACCAACAGAGTCTAATGATAAGTCAGCAGAGTTTTGGCAAAGCAGATTCACTGAAATGATTCCAATCTCTTACCAAGGCTAGCTGCCGTCCTATGTTTCCCATAGTTATCACCCCCGCAAAGAAGATGCAAGGTAACCAGGAGCGAATATACAGGAAGTCTGGAGAAGTATACCTGTGCAGAGAACAACAAGAGCAGCAATCATACGTTTTTAAAACAATAAAAACAGTTTGATTAAAGGTCAGAGACACAGAGGAAGGTCCAACTGAAGTCCTTTAAATGTTTAAACTGGATAAGAGCTAACAGACAGCTGTATGTGTCCACTGGTTTCCCTTCACTTACTGAAACACTCCGTTATAAACCAGGAGTTGGGTGGCCAGCGTTGCCAGCAGGGCGATGCTTACTCCGAGCCCGAAGCCGCTGCGGGAGCGGTCGAAAGTCCACCACAGGCCGATGGAGAGCGCCGCCAGAGTCAGAGACAGCTGGACGTTGTTGGCAAAGTCCACTTTCTGACAGAGGGAGGGGGGTCAAGGACCAGACAGTCAGCTAGAAACTGTATTTACACAAGCAGCTGCTACCCAGTTAGCCATCAGACTGTAGGAATACAAACAGTGGCTGCAGATAGAGCGAACATACCGGTATCACAAACCTGACAGCATTCACAGTTAAACTGATAATAAGGAGACAGTTTCACTCATGTTCCTCAACGTCTGTGTGTCCTAATGGTGTTTTAGAGGCAGTTTTAGTTATCTGAGTGATCAAAAATGGTTACATTTTGTGCCACATTAATGTAATAAATGTAATCAGCCCCAAAAAAAGACAAATCTTCCATCATAATGCTCTAAACTTTAAACATTGGAATAGGCACCGAGACAAAATACAATGTTTATTAGAGATTTAGGACGAGAAATAACAAATAATAACATTGATCTTCAGGTCTCCAGCTTTTAGATAATAATAACTTCTATGTGTTAAACCTGTTGACCTGCTGTCTCCCCGTAAAGAAGATAAACCCTGGTTTATTATNNNNTTGGGGGGGGGGGGTCTCACACAGACTGGTTGAGACTGAAGAGAACAGAAATGAAGGATACAGCGCTGGCGTGGTTGATGCCCACAAACACAGCGACGCAGCGCATCACACTGGACCACTCCCGCTTGAACTTGTGCGGCTCGCCGAGGCGGCTGTCGATGCACGGG
>NW_023340095.1:466260-466819 GCF_004916995.1 Morone saxatilis | reverse complement strand
GAGGAGGAAGAGAGAGGAGGAAGAGGAGAGAGAATGAGCAGAGTAAGACGACCAGTTTCACTGCTGCAGTGCGACAGGAACACAACCCTTTGTTTTATATACTAATGTCAGAGCTTTTATTTTGAAAGGAAAGGGAAAAGGTGTACAGTAGCTCGTCGAAAATCAGAAAATGTTAAATATTTAGTTTATTTAGCTGCCAGCTGATAAAGACACAATGTCTGGTTCATGTTGAGTCATTCTGAGGTGCTTTCTTATAGTTTGGTACAGTTTAAGCTACAAAGGCTGATATATAATCTCAATTTGAGGCGTTATCTTTATAGTAATACGGTATAAATAACAGCAGCGTTTGTGTTTACAGTAGCTGCAAGACACAAAGTTAAAGCTGCATATGTGAAATGAAAATCATGTTTATAAATGTCATTTTAAGATCAATATACATACTCTGATACTATACAAAAGGTTTTAAGTTGTGATTTATTTCAGTCGGAGGTTGTTTCCATGCATCCTGGAAGACCTGGATATTTAGAGACTAGTTCTCCTGTCATGGAAACACCTGGAA
>NW_023340095.1:456830-466160 GCF_004916995.1 Morone saxatilis | reverse complement strand
GGGGGGGGGGGGGGTCTGCAGAGGTCAGTATCTAGAGTTTATTATACACTGTTTAATGAAACATGAGCCAAACATCTGTAGACAAAAGTTGTTATTAGGCTCATTATTTCCATGTTGTCATACGTTACAGTATAAAACCTGTGAGTGTGACCCCCCCATGGGGCAGGGGGGGTTCTGAACGCGGCTATAACTCAGATTCAAGCAGCCGTGGGGATTAATTCATGCTTTTCCCATTTATTTTTTATCTAATAAGATGACTCGGCAGGTTCCACACACTCGCAGTCCCACGGGAGACTCACTTAACCCTAATAATTAGAGTGATAAAGGCAGTGTGGTAGGTAAGAGGAGGGTTCGGGGGGGCTTTCAATTAGTTGTCAAGGGCTACTTGGAGGCCCCCTGACGCAGCCAGAGAGCAGCCAGGGATTCAATTCATCATCCTGCCTCTGCCAAACGCTAAGGGCCTTTTCATTATCCGACCACTGAGTCCCACTGTCGGCTCCCTCAGTATAAACCTGAGTGATGGCGTGCGCGGTGGTGGGCTGTGGGTGTGGACGGCGATGGAGGGGTGGGGCCGGGCCCTCGTCGTAAATGTCATCCCCATTGGACCGTTGCAGGTCCCGGCTCCGAAATAATAGGCCCTGTGACCTCTCTGTTGTCTATAATTAACCTCTAACCCCCCCCAACACCACCAGCCCTCCCTCCCTCCACCCATCCCCAGACAGCAGTGGTGTGGGAGATGCTGCTGTTTGCCAAACCTCGTCCAGCCGCCGGCGCTCTCTCTCTCTCTGTCTGTCTCTGGCTCGCTGCAGGCGGAGGCGGAGGTTGGGAAAGGGTGTGGAAGCAACAAAGGAAAATGGCTGCTGCTGTTGTGTTCCTGTGATTGTGTCACATGTTTCAGACGACCTGAGCACAAACTAACTACGTATAGAAGGTGAGACACATGCACAGGTCAGATTTTGGGATATTTTGCCTTTATAACATTCAGAGGAGTGGAAAGAAAACGCACAAAATGCACATTCAGGTGTTTATTTTACTACATTTTAGACATTTGTGATTTTTAAACACTATAACTGGTCAAAGGGAGGACTCCAGTGTTTCTAAAAGCCTTAATTACAGCATTGGCATGTGTGTTCAGTTTTATAACACACACACTGTTACACATAATACTCAGAAAATTTAGTTAAGAAAGAAAAAAATACAAAAAAAATTTATGTGATTATTTTACTACATTTTGTCTGTTTACGACTGCAGATTTCACCCAACGTTAGCATTAGACGACGCCTCATTTGCATATTTAAACATAACATTTCAGAAAACTTGTAATACAAAAAATAATTGTCTTAATGTGAATAATCAACTGAGGAAGTTTCATGCCGATATCTGTTAGTTAATTTTTTTAACCCTATTCACCTGTAGTGAATTTCACATTTAAAATCTTTAAAGGCCGTTTTCTCCGAAATTAGTTTTTTTCTCGTATTGGGAGAAAGAAGTCTCCACTTCAGCAGCTCTTACAGACACCAAACCTTCCAGTTTTATTCCTCTCTTCATTCTGAAGGTTTGTACTGAGGGGTTTGTTCATAAATTATTCACAGTCTGATTTATAGCAGATTTTAATCCTATAAACATGGTGAAAATTAATGTTTTTTTAGGAGCGTTGGCAGTAATTTGCACGTTTAAACATAAAATGTCAGAAAACTTGTAATATAAAAAATAATTGTCTTAATGTGAGTAATCAACTGGGGAAATTTAATGGTGATATCTGTTAGGTACATTTTTTACCCTATTCACCTGTAGTGAATTTCACAATAAAAGGGAGTTTTCTCAAAGCGAGTTTTTTCTCATATTGGGAGCCAGAAATCTCCACTTCAGTAAACCTTCCAGTTTTATTCCTCTCTTTAGTCTGAAGGTTTTTACAGAGGGGTTTGTTCATAAATCCTTCACAGCCTGATTTATATCACATTTTATCCCTAAAAACATGGCGAGAATTGATGTTTTTATGACGCTTGACGGTATTTTCTGATATCTGCAGTCATAAAAAGAGATATCTAAAAATCCCCTTCATTAAGAACTTTTAACTTTAATGTGTCAACAGAACAAAACAACTCATTTCATTCAGATTTTATTGTGAATCTGAATCCTGAGGCCTGAATTTAATCCAACCCAAAATCCAAAATAAAGACTTATTTCTGATTCCTGCGTACAGTTTTATTGTGCGTACACCCACAGTGAGTGTTTGACCACCCCCCGTCTGCTCGACATGCTCTGGGCGGGAGGGGGGGGGGGCGAACCAACCAGGGTGTTTTGTACACAAACAGGAAACAACCGTTGAGAACACTGCCGGCCTCCCCTGTCAGGCGTGACTTGGACATTAACCATCCAACAAGGAAACATTCCACGAGCAAGCTAAATATTCGGCGGCGACGCTATAACAACCCCCCCCACACACACACACACACACACACACACACACACACCTCCACCAACAGGAAGGCAGATGATCTCTAATGTCTGCAGCTGACACCTGTACATAATGACATTTACAAACACAATTGCAGGAGAAGAATTGCACGAGGAGGAAATGAGACGTAGAGCGAGGGAGGCTTCTTCTCTCGTCTGCCGGCGCCGGGACTTCATTTGTGGACGCATCATTGTCTCTCTGCAAATTCTTGGGACCGTGAGGAGGAAATGCAAATGCCCCTGTTGCTGGCAGAAGCTACGCCAGCATGTGTGTGGCATATTGAATGATAATGACAAAGCGGGCTGCATCCCCTGTGAGCACGCCTGCGGAACAATGATTACAGATTGGCCGGTGTGTCCCTCAGCATCACAAGGGGCTCTGATTCTAATGCTAATCAGAGCTGCTGCCCATTGAAATATATCTGTACTGGCAAGGCGGGAAGGAATAAGATCCCAGTTAGGCTGTAATTGTGCAGTGAAGTTCCTGTTTTATTCGGATATTTCAGCCCACAGTGGCTTAACCTATTGCACCACCTGCTGGCCTCCAGCTGGTACCAGAGCTTGTTGTGGTTTCTTTTTTTTCATCCTCTGGCACTTTGGGGCAATTATCCGCCGCCGGGCGTAAAATGTTGATGTATGAGCTTGACTGTATTCTGCGTTATTCAATTTGTTATTTGAGGTGGAGAGCCTGTTATCCTCCTAGTTAGCCGGATCATGCAGGCACGAGCTAATCCAGTCTCATCCAGTGGGATTCATCCCTTATTCAGGTTTTCACCCCCTCCTCCCCCCCTCCGATCCTGCATCAGTCACACCCTCTCCCCCGCCGCCTCCTCCTCCTCCTCTGCGAATGTACTTTATTTTCATTCCGAGGAGAGAAACAAGAAGGAGAGCCGAGGTAAAGTGATGCTCAGCTGCACACTCAATGTAGGTTAATGGAAGGGAGGAGAGTCTGAGCTCCGCCGGCCTCCCATTGGTTGGCCGGCGACGTGCAGCTTCTCCGCAGCACAACCTGTCACTGTTAATCAGGGCCATCTCTTAACAGCCAGCCAGGGCTATCGGAGAGGTGAGCCCATTGCTATTCAGGATGAAACAGATGATAAATCATTTGTACATAATTAGTGCTCAGCAAGGTTACAACTGACACGTATTTTCATCTTAATTAGGAGGGAAATTTGTTCCATTAATTTAATTTGGTGTGCATGAGCAGCTCTGCACCTAACTAAGTTAATCTTACACCTGTCAGGGTGGGAATGGAGTTGGGCCTCGGATTACAGCGGAAAATGAGAAAGAGTCCTCTATCAGATTGTTTCCAGCACACACCTGCAAGACAATTGGACTGTAGAGAGGCAGCAGGGGCAAATACAGCCGCAGCTCTGAGCCTCCACTGCTGATAGGGGGTATTTAAATCCCCTCTATCTGTTAGGAATGACTCTGCATGATGATAAATACAGTAAGATAACATCTTCCAGCTTTATCACGCAGCAGGAACTGATCAGGGGACAGAAAACAAGCCGGTGTGGACCTTTTTCACAGCAGCCTTTCTGACATTAAATATATGGAGGCTGCTGAGGCTCTAAATCAGTGTGAATCTCTGGTGGGGGGCAGCAAAAGTGGATGCCCCTATGGTAGAGAAAACATGATCAAGTGCCCTCTCAGGTGCCCTTCAGTGGAAAAAACATGACAAGTGCCCTTTAAGGTTTAAGGTATGATTAAATGCCCTCTAGGGTGCCCTTCTAGTGGAGAAAACGTCATGAAGTGCCCTTTAAGGTGCTCTTCCAGTGGATAAAACATAACAAGTGCCCTCTCAGGTGCCCTTCCAGTGGATAAAACATGATTAAATACCCTCTAAGGGGCCCATTCTGATGGACAAAATCCAATAACGTGCTAATCCTAACCCTCACTAAGCTGTGTCTTCATACCAAATGTATAACTGAATAAATGTTTTATCATTGGTGACACGTGTGTTTACTATTTCCTGTCATAGCTGCTGTGAAAAAGGTCTGTTGCATCTTTAATGCTTTGCAGCCGACCAATAAGGCCGGCATAAATGCTCCCTCATCCTAGAACAAATATTTAAGCGGATCTCACAAATGGGCATTATGGAGGAAAACATGTTCCATCACGGAGGCTGTGGGCCGTTCACACCCCCGGCGCTCTGATTTAGAGCCACAGCAGCCTTCATATATTTGAGTGAGAATCACTGTCTGATCCGGTTGCAGTCCAGCAGGCAGGACTAAGTCCAAGGACTAGGTCTCTTTTCATCGCTGAAAGCTGTATGAAGCTGTAGGTAATTGCCCCGAAGAGCTGGTTCGATAGAGAGGAAGGTGGAGAATGACTGATTTAGTAACTATAAGGTTTCTAATGGAATTCTCCGCTGCCTCTCGGGCACTCAAGCTGACAACCATTACCTGAACTGATGCATAGTCCATTACGGGATCCCACTCTTTAATAGAGTGTCTATCACGTGAAATACAGAGATGTCAGGTGCCAAAGCATGCACTCTCACCCATGTGTGAAGGTTTAACCCAACTGAAATGGCTTCTCTTTCAGCCTTACAGATGTACTGAGGATCAACAGCGAAGGAGACGGGGGAAGGGAGCGGAGCACAAACTCGTAAAAACGCTGCTGTTATGCTGAAGAAGCTTTTTAATGATTTATTTTTATCCTGTGAAAAAAAGCCTCAAACATCAGGATGGATGCAGCATCAAACAGCAGGGCAGAAACACCAGTTCATGTACTGGAAGGACCAGAGCTCAGGATTTAGTGGCATCTAGTGGTGAAGCTGCAGATTGCAACCAACTGAACACCACTCGCGTCTGTATTTGACGACCTGGGAATGAGGAGAAACTACAGCAAAAAGACGATTTCAACTTTATTGTTTTCATGTTAGACAAAAGTATTTCAACCATAAATGAAGTTCACATTGAGCAAAGGTCAAATGGAAATGTGAATAAATATGTAAAAACATTTAAATAAATAATATATATAATATAGCAGTGAATTAAGGCCCTCAGTTATTCACATTTTACAGTATTTTTATGAGCTGGAAAACAACCAAAAATAATCCAAAACAACGAAAAACATCAGTGTAATATTTATATAAGATAATAAAGGAAAATACTTTATTGATCCCACACTTATAGATAATAAAATACACATTAAATAAGAATAAAAAACTATATCTCCACTATAGACCTTTTATATACAGATGTTTTGTTATAGAGATAATTTTAACTGCACAGATTATTGAATACACACACGAAATGTAGCATTGTAATAAATTATATATAAAAAACACATTATTTATCTTATTTTATTCAGTTATTTTATATTTCCTTGTAAATGTAATTGCTAAATTTATTGATTTTTTTGTTATTTTCACTTTATTTTTTGTATACCTTAATTTAACATTATTGTTTTACCTGTAAAATCTATTCTTTTGTCATTTTTATCTTTATATTTTATTTTTAAATCTCCTTTATTTGGTTTTTATTTCTTTCTGTCTCATCAGTCATCTGTGAAACACTGAACTGTATGAAAGGTGCTATAAAAATACAATTTGATTAATGGATTAAGGAAATATAGGACATATATAAAGATAATTGCCTATATTAGTATTTAGTATTCATTTAACGCGACTGTTATACCTGTAAAGTCATAATAATAATATATAATCTTACCTTAGCTAGAATTAGCTTTGTATATAGTATGTGTGTATATATTATGTATTATATAAAGAGTGTGTGTGCAGATATAAATAGAATAAGGATATAAAACCTAGGAGGAAGTTTGATGTGAATTTGAGTTCCAGATTGATGTTTTTAAAAGTTAAATTCCTTCTTTAGAAACATCAGAGTTTCACAAAATAGACCCTAAATAACATTTTGAATAAAAAGCTAGAACCAGCATGAATGTGGGTAAAGATGCAGATGTTTCCCCAAACAGCAGTGAACATTACTGGCTGCAACCAGGGATTATTTTAAATAAAATTACTGATTAATAAGCTGATTATTTTCTCCATTAATGGACTAAAATGTCAGAAAACAGAGAAAATCAGTTTCCAACAGCCCAACATGAGTCCAGTTTTATCCACTCAACAGTAAAACAGAATAATTAATCGTACATAAAGTTGGATTTATATATATATATGTTATTGATTATGGTTTGTTTATTATGGGCTGTTCTGTTCCTGTGATATAAAAGCTTGTGTCTGACCCGTGCTGTTATTATTGCGCCCTCTAGTGGCCGTCTCCTGTACAGCTTCATGTGCTCACAGCTTTTTAAATACATTTATTACTTTAATTCTTCCATATTGAGTCTTTTTCTGTTTATATTCAGCACCTGACAAGATGCTTCCTGGATTTTTAACATATTTTACTATCACATAACTAAAATCAGAGTCCACTGTAATAAAAATATAATATCTGGGAAGTTTCATTGTTACAAATATAACATGTCGACCCCAAAAACACCATTAATACTATTATATAACTTAGCACGATTATTCAATTACAGCCAGAATAATAATATTTAAAATGCTTATGTAAAATGTTTGCTTGTCTTTATGTTTTATGGAAGTTCAAGTGTGTTTGAGAAGTTTTTTAATGAACTTTAATTTAAAAAAATAAATGTGAAGTCAGAACTGTTGTTTGTTGTTGTTGTTTACAATAGTGAGCCAGAAAATAATCAATCTTTACTCACAATATCTTTTCTTACCCGCAGGTGTGCAAAAGTTACAGGTTATAAACTTATTTTTAAATGATGAGTTATTTTATCGCCTGACAAATAATCCACATTGTAATAACGTTATTACAAACCACAAACAAACATCACATCATGATTTTAATGGTTTTCTTCAGTGAAAATGAAAAATATGATGCAAAAATCATCATTGAATCATTTGACAATCTTAATATCTGTCTGTATAAAAACAATATGATCATTTATTTTACTGAATGTTGCAGTTATAAGTTGTACACTGTATATAAACAACTATTAACAGTTGTAACTTAAGAGAAAATGAGGAATTTAATTTATTTCACATATTATCAGTTGACTTTCTGTATTTGATTGAACAGATTTTAATTAGGGATGCAAGATAAAAATGATGAGTCAATAATAATTTATTAACTTTATCAGCTGAAAAATAAAGTTCACACTTTGCATCACTTATAAAAAAACCTCGACCACAACAAATGATTTTGTTTTCAGTGAAAATGAAAATAAATTGTGACTGTCACTAAATCTATCAAAATAAAAACTTATTATTTTTACTCTAATGTTGCACTGTAAACAAAAACAGTGTGATGCATCGAACTGAAGAAAATAACAAATATCTCCGAGCACTTTATGATGAAAATATAATAATAATACGCATTAAGATCATTTATTTTACTGTTTCCAGTTATAAAGTTGTACACTGTAAAAAATAACCATTAACAGTAAAATGCATCTTTAATTTATTTCATATTATTTGATTTTCTGTATTTAATTAAACAGATTTTAATATCAAATATATAAACATCTCTTTATAATAAAAGTACAAATCATAAACATACGTATATTTATGTGATTAATTCACACTTAATAGATCTTAAACTGTATTTCTGACACTTTCACAACAGAAGAATCTGACTGGTTGCAGATTAATTAGTTAATTAATTGATTACTGTAGGAAGTGACTGAGTTTCATACGTAGAATCACTTGTTTTATTGACACTTTGTGATCTTACATTGTTGTTTCACGGTTTCTGTGTGGAGGTCCGATTAAAGACCAAAGGATAACATTAACTAATAACTGATCTAATAAGAGTGAACGAATCACAGAAACTCATCACGACGAGTTTCATATCAGAAATATTCAGTTTGGGTGTCGAGCTGTTTCACACTGACAGACACTAACCTGCATATGTTCACATACCTATTAATTATTAGAATTATTACTATTAATAACATAATCAGCCTTATGGACAATATTCCAGCAGCTGATTGGTTGATTTGGACAATAGAGGAGGTTTTAGGGTTAATGAGACATTTTAAAACAGTCTTTTTAAAGCAGAAGTGGTCACGTTTAACCTCCCAGTGATTCTCATTCACTTTGAGGTTATTTATACGATTAATACAACAACAACATGCTGCACAGCTAAAAAGCAAGAAGAATAAACACCTTGAAATATTACGTCTAAGATTTCCAGATTCTAACACGCAGGTTTTGTGTATTTAACACGTAAATAACCTCAAAGCTGAAAGAAAAATGAACTGAAACGTGTCCACATCTGTTCAAAAAGCCAGTTTAAAGTTTGAAAAAGAGATTTTGCTTCCTCATTAACCCCTAAAACCACATCTATCATCATATATTGTTCAAATCAGCGCAGCAGCAGAAATAGAGCTGATTATTAATGTTAATAATGTTAATAATGTTAATAATGTTAATAATGTTAATAATATTAATAATGTTAATAATGTTAATGTTAATAACTTGCCGGTTAGAATCAAACTGAACCTCTGATACAAACATAAGTATATTATTTGTGCTCTTATTGTGAAAGGATGTGCAGTCCCATGTTAACGTGTCTTTGTACTTTGCCCCCCCGCCCGCTTCCTGTCCTTCATCAGCTCCTCGCGCGCCATCGGCTCGATGATGGCGCCCATCCGGGTGACCACCCTCGGCTTCACGACCTTCTTCACGGTCCGCTCCGTGTTCCAGGTGCGGCCCAGCGGCGTGCGGACGGCGCTCTCGAACTGCGCCGGGTTGGCGAAGGGGAACGGCAGCGAGTTCACCTGGTGGCCGCTGATGGCGCTGTTCCTCTTCTCCGAGATGATGACGCTGGGCAGGTGCTGGTCCTTCCGGGGCGGAGGCGGCGCCACTTTGAC
>NW_023340095.1:442092-456730 GCF_004916995.1 Morone saxatilis | reverse complement strand
ATTCTTATTTTCATACAGCCTGCTTCATTTCCAACACTGGACCAGACGACTTTCTCTTAAACTGAGAAGTTGTGTGAGTGCTCTTATTCTGAAAATAAGGACAATAATCTGGTTCCTGTGCTGGGATATTATGCAACCGTTGTTGTTCCTGGTTAAATGGAGCTCAGTATCAGCTGGGATATCTTATTAAGGACACAGTTAGATTATTTTATTAAAACCAGATTACTTTTCTAATGTAAAACATGTTCAAGAAGATTATTTTTTAGACAAAAATTAAAACTCATTTCCCAGAAACACTTGCAAACACTTTTTTGAGTCTCGCACACAAACTGATCGATCTATCTCTCCATCAATCAACACTATCAATAACCCCTGACACCTGGTTGTAACCTCTTTAGACGAGGCTGTGAAGAGTTCCCTGCTGTCTTTAATCCACACATCTCATGTCTGTATCTGTCTGACTTGTTCTTTCATCCGTCCGTCCATCTCCACCTCTGTGCTAGAATGTCAGATTTCCTCCTGTAAGTACTGAGTGACCGTGTGACTCTCTCCCCTCGCTGTGTGTTGTGTCGGTCGCAGAATGCAAACAGTTCTCACCTGTTTCAGGCATGATGGATGCAAACTGTGGTGCTGCTTTTTTTACTTTCTGTAATCGAAGAGTGGTGGCGAGGGGCGGCTGTTTATCCCCTCCGTGTGCTGATGTTGTAATGTAGCATGGTGTATATCTGAACCCTGAAGGAAATACTTTCTCTATGTTCACACTTTATTTATGTCACTGAGCTTGTTGTTGTTTTTCTGTCTCCAGGCGATACGGGTTCAGTAAACAGTCCAAACAGGACGAGGTAGGCGTCTCTGTGTTTTTGGTTTTTACTCAGAGAGTCATTCTTTATGTGCGAACCGGCGTTTACTGTCGTCTGTCTGTCTCCTCCAGGCGGACGGGAGGAAGGCTTCGCAGGCCGACGGCGCTCAGGCGGCGCCCCCTGGGATGGCGGAGGTGTCGGAGGAGGACGACATGCAGGCTGCGGAGGAGGTGAGACTTTAAGGGGTTGGGTTACTTTATTCCTACCTGCAGGTAGATCTGGTTGAAATGGAGAGTAGCTCTCTCCTACAGTTCCAGAAACAATCACAATCTATCAATATTTACCTGGAAAAGACCACAAATGAAGATATTTAAACTCAGAAACATTAACTTATCAAATGGCACATCAGTAAAACATTGAATAGGAATCACTATTGTTCTTAAAGTTTTCCAAACACATTGAACTTCAGACTGTCACTGAGTCTAAAACGTTACTATAACGGATCATTAAATTATTTTTTATTGTATATTTTTATAATGTGCCTAAATAAATGTGTTAAATTCTGTAAGAAGAGCAGTTTATATGTCCTAATATGATTTTCTTTAGTTTAGATCTTTAGTAACTTTATTTTTTAAACAGTTTCTACATTAAAATCCTTCAAAGTTTTTTGAATTTGAGGGCGAAAATCAATCCGGTTCACTAAAAGTGGTTGAATTTGGATGGTAAAGATTTTTCGATTTTCGATTTTTATTGTTATTGTAAAGAAATGCTCCTCCTGTAAAACCTGCTAGTTCTCCTTCTAGAAATTCTCAGTGTTGTTACTAATTAACCAACATCCCTGTCTCAAACTAAACTGTGACGGGTCCTTGAATTTGAGGGAACTGTGCCTTGAAAAGTCCTTTTGCTGTTTAGGAAGTTGTGTGAACCCTGTGTATGTTTGTGTGTCTACAGATAATGTGATCTAACTGGTTTTCTTTCTCTCTCAGATGCGAATTAAGACTCTGATGACCAGTATGGCTGCCATGGTAAATGAAGAGGTAGGAGGTCTCTCTCTCTTCACCTGAGGACCTTCCTCCACCACCGTAGACTCTCTAGTCTCAGGATTCTGAACCTTTTGTATCGCTGCTGTAAACTGAACAGTGCTGTTTGTGTTTGCAGGGGAGGCTGACGGCGAGTGCAGTGGGTCAGATAGTGGGACTGCAGTCTGAGGAGATCAAACAGATCGCCTCCGAGTACGCAGAGAAGGTGAGAAACATCTCTTCCAACTCTGGCACTTGAATAAAAGTCCTCTCTGTAATCTAAAGCTCTGTCTCTCCTTTATGTCCCTGCAGCAGTCGGAGCTGTCGTCAGAGGAGCGTTCAGAGCGCTACGGTCCGCTGCAGCAACACCGCAGGGCTGTGGCTTCAGTCCACAAACAGATCCAGCAGAAGACCAAACAGCTGGAGGAGGTCAGTGGTCCACTGTAGTCCGCTGTAGTCCGCTGTAGAGTCCACTGTAACGAGTCGCGACTGTAGAGTCCGCTGCTAGAGTCCACTGTAGAGTACCCGCTGTACGAGTCCACTGTAGAGTCCCACTGAGAGCCTCCACTGTAGACGTTCCGCTGTACGAGTCCGCTGTAGAGTCCCACTGTTACGAGTCCGCTGTGCAGTCCGCCTGTAGAGTCCGCTGTAGAGTCCACTGTCAGTCCCACCTGTAGTGGTCCGCTGTAGAGTCACTGTCAGAGTCCGCTGTAAGAGTCCACTGTAGAGGTCCGCCTGTAGAGTCACTGGATCCACTGTAGAGTCCACTGTAGTCCACTGTTAGGTGTCCGCTGTAAAGTCGCTGTAAGTCCACTGTGAGTCCGCTGAGAGTCCGCTGTAAGAGCCCGCTGCTTAGAGGTCCGCTGTAGAGCCCACTGTAGGTCCACTGTAGTGTTCCGCTGTAGAGTCCACTGTAGAAGTCATGTAGAGTCCACTGGTAGGAGGTCCACTGTAAGAGTCCACCTGTTAGAGTCACTTAGAGTCCGCTGCTTAGGAGTCGCTGTATCCGCTGTAGACGTCCGCGTAGAGTCCACTGTAAGAGGTCCGCTGTAGAGTCCCTGTAGATCCCGCTGTAGAAGTCCACTGTAGAGTCCGCTGCTAGGTCCGCTGTGGGAGAGTTCCGCTGGTTAGATGCCACTGTTAGGAGTCCATGGTAGAGTCCGCTGTAGAGTCACTGTAGAGTCCACTGTAGTCGACTTGTAATGGAGTAGATGATACATTCTGCACTCAGTATTTATTTACCTGTTGGACATAAAATTGACCCCTTAAAAGCACCTTAATTATCGCTTAAATTAAGATTGTAAAATGAAGCGTTCTTTGATTTCAAGGACGGTGAACTAACTGTCAGTAACAAGTGTTTCTATGTTTCATTAACAGCTACGAGCCAAACACACGGAGGTGAAAACCGGCAGCGACGAGGCCAAAAAGAGTCTGACGGAGGTGAGACGAGGCTTCACAGAAATGATCCGGTTGTTCTACGTCTGCAGACACAATTAATAACTGTCAGAGGTCACATCTGCTGTACTGAAACAAAACAATCAGCTGAGCTCAGTATTACAGAAGAACTTTACAATCAGTCGTTCATACATTGTAACAGGGATTGTACAAACATACATTCAGTATAACGGCTGTTTGTGTCTCTGCAGGCGACAGAGATCTCAGAGAAACTGGACAAAGAGCTGAAGTCTTTGGAGGAGATGGAGGAGCAGGCTGACAGCAGGTGAGAGAGAGGATCTTCATACACTTTATATCTCTATATAAAATATAATGCAGCAGATTTAAAGTCCTCTCTGATATTAATAACAAAACCTGTAGTTGTTAAAGTTAAATGAGTGTTTGGTTCAGTTTATTACACACACTTTTACTGACCTCTTGTGGCAGCTGGAAGCAACTGCAGCTCCTTCTCAGACGTTACAGCACACTGTTGGTTTCTTCTGTCTGTTTATCAGACTGAAAGGGACTTTTAATTTGATACTCACACATGTACAGGAAGTTTTAGCCTTAATTAATGTTTCTCTCACTCATCCGGATACATTTTCATTTAATGTTATTAGAGACACAAATCTGACATCCAGAATTAGTGAATAACTACACGATTAAACAGATTTTGTGCAGAAGAGATAAGTGAGATATTATTATTAAGGGATATTAGTCGTCAGATAGTAGACCATCGTGTTAAACTGCCTTCAGATAAACTTAAAGAGACTATAAACTGAAAAAGCCAGTCGTTTCTGAGGGTTGGAGGTTGAATATGTGCTTCAGAAGATCTAAAATGTATGTGAAAGGGAGCAGTGAGGAGGCTCTGAGAGGACGTGAACCCTGTGTTTGATTAATGGCGTGTCCTGTGTTGGTGCAGCCTCCTGGAGAAGCTGAGGGCTCTGGTGACGATGAACGAGAACCTGAAGCAGCAGGAGCAGGACTTCCGCACTCACTGCAGAGTGAGTACATCAGCATCCTGTTAATGCTGCCGGCTGTTCGCACTGAACACAGGATGAAAGGGAGGAGGTTATTTCTTTCTGTAAATTGCTGATTTTGTCTTTGATGTGCAGGAAGAGATGGTCCGACTGCAGCAGAACATTGAGGAGCTGAAGACGGCATCAGGACAGAATACAGAGGAGGACGAGGTTCAGTAGGATTCACTCAGTCTTTATCTTAAAGCTTCTTTATGTAACTGTCATTAAACTGTTGTTATAGCGCCTCCAGTGGCCGCTCAGTGAACTGCAGTCAGCGTCCTGTTACATCAGTTATTATTGGCTAAAATCAACTCTAAGTTAGTATCATGGATCACGTTAGCAGGAGAAGCTCACGATAACCTTACTTAGTACACTGACACATCAACGTCACATATAAATTACAACCTGTTCACATTAAAAAAAAAAGTGAATAATCCATAAAAATAAAATGTAAAATGCTTCAGAATCTAAATATTGTGAGAAACTTCTTGTTGAGTTGTTGTAACTCTCTGTGCTCCTCTTCCTCTCGTCCTCTCTTCGCAGGAGAGGAACCAGCTGATAGACAAACAGTACAACACAGACAGAGAGAAACTGCAGAAGATCCGTCTGCTCATGGTAACGACTGAACTCTAGATTAGATGCTGCAGCAGCGTTTAGGTCAGCAGATAAAAGGCTGCAGATAAAACAAAGTGACAGTGTGACTATTATATATGTTGTTTTTATCTTTTAACCATTTAAATGTAGATTTACAGTTACTGTTCGGATAAAACAGACTTTTAATCATCTTAAGAAATATGAGGAATTATTAAATGAACAACCTGATGATGTAAAATGTAGTTTATAGATTGGAGACACGGAGAATAGTTACTAGATCCGTTCATTGTTGGTTTGGAGTTTTTTTTGTAATTTCTTTTAGCGATTTGTTCGGCTTCAACAGAATATTAATGACAGAAGTCTGTAAATAAAATGTACATCAAGTAGTTTCCTATTTGTTGTGATTAATTGTTAATAAAAATCTACGAGCTCTGAGCGTTTTAAACTCTCTCTCTCTCTCTCTCTCTGTGTTCAGGCTCGAAGGAACCGAGAGATCGCCATCCTGCAGAGGAAGATCGACGAGGTGCCGAGCCGGGCCGAGCTGACCCAGTACCAGAAGAGGTTCATCGAACTCTACAGCCAAGGTGGGTTGAACCGGCGTTTGTTCTCCGACTGTAAAAATGTCTCCAAAAAGCAGAAACTCATTGAATCAGTGCTAATTCTTGTGTTTTAGTTTCTGCAACACACAAAGAGACCAAACAGTTCTTCACTCTGTACAACACGTTAGACGATAAGAAGGTTTATCTGGAGAAGGAGGTGAGTAACAACACAGGAAGTAAATCTGTGAGCCTGTTTACACCCGGCAGTAACATGTGAGATCAGATCAGTCTAAACACTCGCTCAGGACGTATTTGTGATATTAAATCTGCATAAACAGCTGATGTAACTAATAACAGCAATATCACCAGACTCCCTTTAAAAATCGCTCAATTTAGTGAGTTATTGAGCGAAGAGAAACTTTATAAACTGTGAAACGTTATTTACGACAGATTGTTAATTCTTTGGGCCTTTTTGTAAATTCGGCAAACGTTACACATTCATTTATTTATTTATTGTGTTAGAAATGATCAGTTGGCCCCGGTGTGTCGGCTACTACCGTTAGGCCGCCGGTTAGAACTGATTTTGTATTCGATCTTTGCAAACCAGAATAATGTTTGTTTATTTGCATGCAGAGCGGGGAAGTGAGATCTGATCACAAGTGTTCACTGGAGACACATTTTAATATCAGGTGTAAACAGGACCTGTGATTGTCAACTAGGTCCAGTTTGAGTTTTGATTAGTTGACAATGGAAACAAATAAATGGAAGCAGACGTGTGTATGTCCTTAATAATAATGAGAATAATGTGTTTCCATGTCTGCAGGTGAATCTGCTGAATTCAATTCATGACAACTTCCAACAGTAAGTATAACGTCTGTTGCTGTGGTTCCCAACCTGGGGGTCGGGACCCCCTCGAGGGGTCAGCAGGTCTATAGCATTTCATTAATTTATGTGATTAAAAACTGAACGAAATTATCTTTGAAAAGTTTTTTATATTATTTAAATATAAACAGGTTGAGGGCTCAGAGAACACAGGTTATAGTCACAGAGCTTCAGTCTGATTAACAGCTCCTGCTTTAGAAAACACTGAATCTGTTAGAAAATAAGCTTTATTGTTAAAAATGAAGAAAATCCATAATACAGACAGAGAATTGTCTAAAAACTTCCCTAAACAGGAAATAATCTGCTCAAAATTCATCCCAATCTCTGGTTTTACACAGACTTCCTTCAGTCACTGTTTGTGTTCATGGTGCAGTTTATTGTTATATGTTGATTCTTCTATAAAATAAAGTCACAGTGAGTTCACTGACTGATAGAAGAGAAACCGTCTGTTGTATGTTTTCCTGCCACCTGTTGGTTCAGTCAGTAAGCTGCTGTATCGTTCTTCAGGGCGATGTCGTCTTCAGCCGCCAAGGATCAGTTCCTCAGACAGATGGAACAAATCGTGGAGGGAATCAAACAGAATCGCATTAAGGTAAAACTCTTTATTACTTTATTACTCTGCGTAATAAAACGTATCCAGAGGCCTCGTTCCAACGAGCTGCCGTTAGTGTTAGCGTGACGTCTGCTCTGTTTCCAGATGGAGAAGAAGAAGCAGGAGAACAAGATGAGAAGAGATCAGCTGAACGACGAATACCTGGAGCTGCTCGACAAACAGAGGCTCTACTTCAAAACCGTCAAAGACTTTAAAGAGGTGAGAACCAGCGAACCCGCCCGACATTTTAATGTCTTATTTCTTATGTTGGTTGATATCAGTGGGTGGACAAAGTGTTAAAACACGTCATTATAACTTAATAACAGTTAAATAAACTCATCTGAACATTATAACATTGTAATGGAGGATTTATAGCTGGGCTGTTATAGTAGATGCCTCCACTAGGGGTCGCTAAAGCTTCATAGGGGGTCGCCACGCCTTCTTGATTTTAAGACGTGCTAGAAAACTTCAATGTAAATTGTCTAATAGAACAACAATCAAACATCAGGGAGGAAAAAACACTGAATTTGTCAAAAAAAGAAGCTTAATGAGTCTGTTTATTAAAAAATATTTAAAAAATACAGATAATTGTATAAAAAGTTCCTTAAACAGGAAATAATCTCATAATTCATCAAAATCTCTTGTTTTACACAAACTTCTTTCAGTTTTGAATAAAATAAGAAATATCCATAAAATCTGTCACTTACGCAGTTTAATTAATGATAGAAAATGTTCTTTATTTAAAGACAAAGGTTGGAAGCTGCTGTATTAAACTGCATTATTATTTTTAGCTAGCTGTATCTGATTATGTGGCGCAAATATCAGAAGTGAAATGTCGTAAGATGTACAAATACATAGTAATACAGATTGTATGTATGTATGTATGTATGTATGTATGTATGTGTGTGTATATATATATATATACACAAAGTAAACTGTATGTATGACATGTCTTAAAGTCTAAAATCTAATAACCTGAATTTAAAGTCTTAAATCCGACTTTATACAAGAAATGTTAACTTCTTTAATACAATAATTTGTCTTCTAAATCCTCCTCAAGGGTCCTTTTTTAATATATTTCTGGGAAAATGTTTTATTGATGGTTTTATTTTATATTTGTTAAAGCATCATGGAGCTGATACTGATTTTCCTTCATAAATTAAATAAATTAGATCTTAAACTGCGTTCATTGTTGTCGTAGAACAAACTGTGAACCTCTGTGTTCAGACCTTATTACAGACACAAACATATTCAATAAACCTATTCATATATAATCTAATATTAATATTACATGATAACTGTATCATGGCTCTCTGATGATGATGATGATGATGATGATGATGATGTTTGTGTCTGCAGGAGTGTCGGAAGAACGAGATGCTGCTGTCCAAGCTGAGAGCTAAAGGAGCCTCGTAGCTCTGACTGTTGGTAAACTGTTTATTGGTGTAAATAAAATCTGTAATCAATAATAATAATAATAATAATAATAATAATAAGAGCGAAACGCATCAACTGTTATTAACATTCCACTCTGTTCCATCTTGTTGTAAACACATTTAAACTCTTCACAAGAATCAGCTTAATGACAAACAGAAATGTTTTTAATTTTGTAAAATGAGCTGTAAATCATACCAATGTGTTTAAATAATGATGTTGAACGTTTACTGAGCTCATTTAAAGCCTTTAAAGCTTCACTGGCTACAATAAAATCCTCCTGTTGATCATGAAGAGACTAAACGATGTCCGAGCGCCCGAATGTCTGCTGAGGTTTGCAGTGTTTGTAACGCTTGCTGAGGTCTGAACGCGCCTCGTGCATCGATGTACAATCAGCGCTGTTACTCACCTCAGATAGGAGCTGCACGCTCAGACACTGCGTCCTATCACCAGTCACATGATGAGTGTGTGAAGGAAACATCCTGTGTATGAGCACGTTCACATCTACAGCTGCAGAGCTACGAGCTGTTAATAAACATCTGTTCCCACGCAGCCACCGGGACTCAGACCGGGACTCAGACCAGGTCCTGGGAAATCCTGCACACTGTGATTCAAAATAAAACAACGTCTGATTTCACGTGTTTATCTCTTGAACTGGTAGACAAAGCTGATCTTATTGTAGGAAACATGTTAAATATCATATTACACTGAATCACAAAGGATTGATATTAAACTCTGATTGTATCAAGAATAAAAGAGTATAAATAGTTTTTGAGTTTCAGACATTTCTGTTTTACTGTACTTCACCGTTATTCATTTTATCCTATAAGAATTAATACATAATACTTTATGAAGTGTCTGTGAGCAGCAACAGATGATCTTTATTCTTAATGAATCCATATTGTAACAGAATCTGTTCCTATAAAAATGATGATTTCTAACACTTTGTTTTAGTAGAAAATAAAAGACTGAGAACAGCTGCAGCCTCATAGTAGGTTTTACTTTTCTGTAAATTATAAAACAACCGCTGTGGACATTAATAATATTAATAATAATTAATAACTTATAAAAGCTTCAACCAGCACCGTCTGTCCACCCAGAGGTCCGTTCAGTAGCAGCTCGTTCTCACTCCCAGGTCGTCAGATACAGACACGAGTGGTGTTCAGTTAGTTGCAATCTGCTACTTCGCCACTGAATACTACTCGCTGCTCCTGTCTTATTAACACTGTTAAAGGTAAAGAGGATTTGGAGATAGCGAATCCCTCGCCTCACCCTCCTGTTTTGTACCTCGTTTTTTCCGTTTTCTGTTTTCTCAACAACAAACGGAGAGAACAGGTTATTTTATCGTTTTCTGTTTGTTTTCAAAACACAAAACGGGTTTGTTTTTGTTTTCTTTTTTCTTATTTTCAAAACAAAAACAGAATCTGGGTCATTTTATAGTTTTCTGTTTATTTTCAAAATAAAAGCACGTAAAACAGCTAATTTTGGTTTTTCTCCTTTTGTAAACTGACAGTCTGTTTATCTGCAGTGTTTGCTTCGTCCGTTCAGGTGATTAAACACAGTGACTATTATATTTCTGACTCGTGTCCTCACACTGGTGTCGGTATAAAACAAGCGGGCCGGTCTGGGAGCCGGTCTTTGTGTTCAGGAGGTTTTCCTGCTCTCGCTATCGGCTCAGCCGCTCTCCAATCTCACTGATTGTGATACCGAACAGACAGTTTGCATGTCTCTCGCCTGTCAGAGGTCTGATTGGGCGACACCAAAACACGCTTGCGTCAGCACACTGCACCCCGTCACCCAGAATGCAACTGCTCTCCGTCCTGCGAGGAAGACGAATGGCAGACCGTGTCGCTGGCAGCGGGGTCGCCCTGCAGGGACGCCGGCGAGGACTCAGAGGAGCTTCGTCCTGCAGCTCCAGAGGACAGCATGTGTGTTCAGGCTGCTGCTGGCAGCGATACGCGGCTGATAACGAGTATCTCGCCACGGCGCTGTCAGAGAGAGGCGGCGAGGAGATAAAAGCAGAATGTGTGTGTGTGGAGGGGATGAGCGGAGAAGGCAGTGGAGCTCAGCAGGAAGAGGAGGAAGAGGAGGCCTGGACCTTCGTGAGCAGACGTCTCTGGCAGCCGTCTGATCGATATGAAAGCTTCCTCGCCGCCGCTGCTGCTGCTGCTGGTTGTCAGCGTGTGCCATCGACCGGCGGGAGCCACGAAACAGGAAGCGGTGGTTTCACCTGAGGACCACGGCTCTCGACTCCGAGGACTCTGGAAGCTGCACATAAAGGACTCGCTGCTGAAGGGAAAAGGTGAGCAAACACCTGGAAAACTGCTGATCTGAGTTTACTTTAACTGTTCAGACTGAAAGAACTCAGTTTAACTTGAACCGGTTGGTATTTAACATAATTATTAGACCTATTATTAGAACTCATATTGAAACACAGAGTGCTTCAGAACACTAAAATACATTTATAAAATCCATCATAGAGTAAAAATGGATCAATAAAGGGAATAAAAAGGTAAAGTATGTTGGTATGATGGTGCACATACTGAAGGATACTAATGGATAATGGTTTGATATTCCTGGTTTATAAATAATAAATTATTGTTGTTTACATTTGACTTTCAGTTGTTAAATGAAGGAAACTTCCCTTCAGTTATTAATTATTAAGACATTTACCCAGAATGATTCATCTCCAGCTATTCTGATAATCAGTTATAATTAATAGTTTTGAGTCATTTTTTAAGAGAGAAATCTTTTTTCAGCTCCTCAGATGTGAATATTTTCTGTTTCTTTATTCCTTTAAAGTTCTTTGTGACAGTAAACTGAAAATCTTTGGACAAAAAGACATTTGAGGACGTCGGCAACATTTTCCACCCTTTTCTGACATTTTATGGAGCAATAACTAATTGATTATTTTGATAATGATGGACAGATTGATCATTGTAAACACTCATTGTCCCGTCAGTCAACAGTGATAAACCTATATTGTACAAACTGTGAGACCGAATGCTGAACTACAGATTGATCTGACAAATGTTACTAATAATAGTAAATATATCTGTAATCTATTACTAACAATATCAGTGTACTAAAGGACGTTTTTAACTAACTCACTTTACATTCACCTTATAACCAGCAGCAGGTTCTGGTCCTCAGCCAATCAGAGACGGGGTCAAACAGCAGCTGCTCTACTGCCGCGTCGGGATTGGCTACCATCTCCAGATTCTGCCCAACGGCTCCGTGGGAGGCGTCCACAAACCCACCGAGAACTGTGAGTTCATCCCACATACTGTAGACCCCCCCGTCCCCCTTACCCGGGGCACCGACATATCCTGGAAAACCTGGAAAACCTGGAAATTTAGAGAGTAGTTTTCCAATTATGTAAACACCTGGAAATTTATTAAAATGACCAAAAATCTTGGAAATAATTAAATTATAGCTCCTCTTTACCGGCACGGTGAACAAGAGAGATGAAAATAGTGCTGACTCCCAACCTTTAGAAACAGTCAGTCTGAATATGTGTCTGTTCCTTCATTATTTATATTCTTTCAGTCCCTAAAGGTTCACAGATCAAAAGAATCAAATTGGTTTTTCATAAAAATCAATCCAAGTTATAAATATCAGATCAAATGAACGATTGATAATTGATCTGTTATTCTAAAGCCTCATTTTTATACAAGTAATGAACAGATTATAATGGAACAACCAGCTCACCATGCCAGTTATGAGCAGTGGTAAAGGACCTCGGTCCCGAATAGAAGGTTTGGATAAAGACAGCAGTCCCATAAACTGAGAGAAAGAGCGGGAACCCTGTAATTGTTACTGTCTCCGTTCTGTACATTAAAACTGTTTCTGACCCAGTTTTAAGTGTTTGTCTGCCTTCACACACTGATTCCTCTCCGTCTCCTCCAGGCTGGCTGAAGGTGTTTGCTATGAAACACGGCGTGGTGGGAATCAGAGGAGTGAAGAGCGGCTTGTACGTCTGTATGAGCGCCGACGGGCTGGCATACGGGGCGGTACGTAACTCACTGCTGTAACATTAAAGATAAACTCACCAACAGGAACCCAAAAGAACAACCAGATCACATCCAATCTCTTCTTCCAGGAGCGGTTTTCTGACGACTGCCTGCTGAAGGAGAACCTGGAGGAGAACCACTACACCACCTACTCCTCGGTGTCTCACCCGGCCGTCTATCTGGCGCTGTCCCACAAAGGGGAGCTCAGGAAGGGCAACAGCGTGGGCCGCCACCAGTCCTGCACCCACTTCCTGCCCCGGAGGACGCCGTGATCGGTACCGGAGCCACGTTTAGGAAGCATGTTCGCTCACGTTGCGTCTCCGGAGGGAAGAAACAGACTGTTAGCGTCCAGGAGACACAGCTGGAGGGATTATTATTATTACGTCTCAATGCTCAAAATACCTGAAACAGTCTGAGGATCAGTCGGTAAACAGCCGCTGCTCGGGGTGCCAGGACGCCTGGAACAGATGCAATAATAAAAATAATAATAATAACTGCAATATACAGGATTAATCTAAACATAAGATGTTCCTTTATTGATCCTGTGTAGCAGCATCGGGGAGTGTAGTGCAAAGAGTAAAGAAAATATAATAAAACACGTAAAGCTGCTGATCAATATTCTGATATTAGCAATGGATAAAATGATTGTTTGTACTGTAAAAGAGAGAATTATTAGAGTTCCTCCTCAGCTCTGCAGAGCTTTATAGAAGCAGTCAACAGTGAAAGAGAAGTGGTTTATAGTTTTATAATCTGTGCCTTATTAATCTTATTTATTCTTGTTTGTGTACTTTTATTTATTCTTGTTTTATAGCGAATTGCAGTGTTAAATAAAATATCTATTTTTTTATAATCACTTTGTGTTGAAGTAGTTTGTTGTGAGTTGGATCTTCAAATTCATTTATTTAATGTGAGTGAAATAGAGACATTTGTTAAATATTGAAGGTTACTTATTTTTGAAGCACCAGAATCTCAGACCAAAACTATACACAGCAGCAACAACACCAGACTCCATTAATAAAACCAGTCATTTTAGCAGATAATTGTAAAAACACGCTTCAAACTGGACAGAAACAAAATAAAACTCACCAGAACTGTTTGTATTAGTTTCTTCAACAATCACCAACTCTGGTTTGGTGGAAATAAATCCTTAATTCACTGACGTAGATGATAAAAACCAGCAGCTTTCAGTCCCGGAGCAGACCCGCTTATGGACAACAAACCACAGAGAGGCTGCGTCTCAATCTCAGTACAATAAAGGAAAATTAAACTATTTCCCCTCTAGATAAATAAAGTTGTATCTTACCTTAATAGAATTGTATTTGTGATTCTCACAGTATTTAATAACTATATTAGAAAAACAGGAACACATAATCCACAGACGTCACTGTGAACAGTTCTCATGGGAACTACGTTCTTCTAAACAAATAGTCCCTGTGAGAACTGAGCCTTTAATTAACATTTGTATTATAGAACCTGTTCATGGGTCTGTTGGCAGTCAGCAGCTGGACAGTGAAGCCGCTGGACGGCGTCTAGGCAGTGACCATCCTCCTCCTCCTCCTCCTCTGGACACACGAGTCTGTAATCTTACCCTCTGAGTGGGAGGTGCAGGGTCATCCGATCCTCGCTCTGACCGACTGCACTCACCTGCTCAGGTGTCTCATTGTACCAGACCATAGGCACGGCAGGAGGGCGGCCATTAGGACGGAGAGTAAGAAGAAGGGAATAAAAGAGAGAGGAAGGAGACAGAAACAGGGGATACAGGGAGTCGGGGGGATATGGTCTTAGATAAAGCTCAGCTGAGTGTGGACGATGGCACGATGACGGAGAGCTTCGTGGAGATCAGTACGTTGGACGTAAAACTTTTTCTTTGAGGATTCCTGGTTGTTTTTATCTTTTCTTCATCATTTCTTCTTCAATGTCATCTCCACTTATCTCTCTGTTACAGATACTGCTGCTGCTGACACAGCAACTCCTCCGACAGTAAGTGGACTAAATAAAAACTGATAGAAATGTATTTTTATATATATCACTGTACATGTAATATTCTTGTTTTAGTTTTTGGACAAAACAAGAAATTTAAATGTTTATTTTTAGTTGTTTTCTGACATTTTATAGACTGAATTAGTGATTGATTATTTTAAAAAATAGATTAATTAATAATGTAAATCTGGTGGATATGTGAAGGACGATGGTTATTTTTCCACAGTGTGATGGGGCCGATAAAACCTATAAAACTGTGGTACAGCGCTCCTGGAGTGAACTACTCTTGTGGTTTTCTAGAAGTTGTAAGATGCACATAAAAGTTAAAATAT
>NW_023340095.1:433295-441992 GCF_004916995.1 Morone saxatilis | reverse complement strand
CTAAAAGTTGAAGATTGATTGATGGGTGAATGTTTGATATTATTGGTTGAAACCGACGGTCGGCCAGTGTCGGTGAACATCTGCAGTCCTAGCAAGTTATTGCTGTGAGTTCAGCACCAATGGTTTTTCCATTGGTAGTTGGAAATCGCTTTGATTGGCCGTTCAGCTTTAGCAGATCTGTGCACAAAAAGCAGAAAACTTCAAGAGGGCATCTCTCATCTTTCAACTTCATGTCATCTGATCACTCAGATATTTTAAGTTGCCATTTTATGAAACCATCTGAGCAAGAGCGAGCAAACCTTAATCCATAGAGCTTCTTTTGTTTATATCCGCAGTCTGCTGGTTTTTGTGTGACAAATACAGACTATCACCTCCTGCTGGTATTTCATAGTTAACAGAAACGGATTATTCCCTAACTCTTTGTACTCCATGGAGCCACCATCAACCCACTCGGCTCTCAGGCTGACCTGGTGGCTGAAGCAATGTCCGGGCTACTGCAAGTAACTCCAGAGTTGTCGGAGAGTCACTAAGCTTCAACTGTCTTTTTTGTTTGCTTCGTTGGATCTGAGATCACTGGAACAACGAGACAAGGAGCAGAGGAGGACAACTGACTTAGGCACCTTTCAGGGACACATTTCAGATTAAAGACCAGTTAATTGGGGATAGATTGTACAACTGGGGACAAAAAACACTGTCCTCAATTAGAAATAAGCAGATTTTTGGGTCATTGGTGAAGGTTAGGGTAAATCTCCAGTCCTCAAAATTTACATAAGTGAACGTGTTGAATAGGGCCGAGTTAGAATTTGGAAAGATGGCCGCCAGAGCCCGGCCCACCTCTACAGCATCAGAGGGGACGAGTGCAAATGTAATCCCAGAGAGCCGTGAGATCCTTTGTTAAGGAAGTAGACGAGGGTGTCCCTGACGTTGAGCACACTGACCCCTCGGAGGTTGTTTTGAACAGCCAGATCCTCCAGGATGGATGACCTTGTAGTCTGATCTGTTGACATCTCCTGGAAGGACAATGCTGAACCATCTCCCTTATCACTGGATCAAACCCAGATTTTACTGGTTTACTGCAATTTATGAGGTTTCGACATTGGAGCTGTAAGTACAGATCAGTCTTACAGTCACACGTTCTGCCAAAACATCTCTTTTGGCAAGAGGTTTGATCAGAAACCTTTAATAAAGTCTTCATTCTTGAGTTCTGTTATCACAAATTTGCTCAGTCGATGCCATGTTAGAGCACTCTGAGAGCGCAGACTTACTCCAAGGTTGTTTTGTTTCTACAGGGACATTTAAGGTGTCTGTTATGATGCATTGCTCACGACACCGACTGAAATCTGACATATCTAACAAAATTTGATTGGTTGTTCTTTGGCCCGTGCTACACCCTTCCACCAAGTATCAGGTTGGTAGTTTTCCCGTAAGGCAGCAAACATACCCTCCTTGGCGAAGGTAATGAATCACCAAGCCATATGGATCATTTGTCTCTCTGTTGCCCCCCCATTTAGGATCTTAAGGTGCCTGAGCAACCGGACCCCTCCAAGATAGAGGTGGTATCAGTGACGGAGGAAGACCTCCCCACTGTTGAGACCCCCAACACACTGAACGTCAGCCCCCTGGACAGCTTTGCTTCTGACCCGCCGTCGGAGAACGATTCTGCCAAACCTCCGGCCGCCCCCAGCCCCACCATGCCAATCACTAAGGTGCAGCCGTTCTTCCACGGTGAGACGCTGTGATGGTTGTTGAGGTAACGGTACAGCATGATATGGAGATTGCTGCACACAGGTAGAGTTACAGTGGGGTCTGCTTGAAACGTGAGCTGACCGACACACTGCGGATGAGGATAATAGTGATACAGCTGTCACAGATTAACTTGTGTGTTATAGCCTGGAGCTCTTTGTTCTGCTTCACTTTCCCAGGATAGAAAATATTTACTGAACCAGACCATTCTGAGGTATTTTCTTCAGACTTTTAGCTGCTGAATGATTGTTTGATTGCTAATGAAAATGTTAGTTTGGTTGTGCATAGAAACAAAACTGAAGAGCAAAACAAAAAGACCCACAGACTGTCCTACTGCCCCAAATACTCATAGAGCTCCAAATGTGGATTAATCCGCTGCTGAAAATAGTCCAGTAAGTTTTACTACAATGAAACTATATATTTGAGTTGTCTTTAGATTAAATAGATTGTAATCTCTTGATGTTTGAACTGTACAATATAAAACACTCGATGTTAACTATTTTCTCTCACTAGAGGACGACCTGGAGAAAAGCTGGAAGACCACATTTCTGGCCCACCGCCTCGAGCTGCTGATCGCCTCCTGCATCGTCGTGGCAGTCACTCTTGTTCTCGGCATCGGCCTCGGAGGTGAGGAGCTCAGTGGCGTGTAAACTTTGTCCATTCTGCAATAATGGAGCCACTGTAGCGTGGACTGACTTTGCTTCTTCAATATTTAATGAGGTTCTTACCTGTTACACAATTTAGGTCCTGCTCACACACTGCAGGCTGAATGCATGCATTTAAGCACCAGCTTTAATTTGATGGTCTAGGAGTTCGGTCTAGACCTGCTCTATTTGAAAACTGTCCTGAGATAACTTCTGTTATGAATTGGTGGCTATAGCAAATAAAATTGAATTGAATTGAATAAAATAATTTTAAATTTGGACGAGTTAACATAAAGAAAGCCATCATGTACCACATTAAAGATTTGAATGGTTCAAAGTACATTTTTAAGGTTTTAAAACTAAAAAATAGGTTTAAAACATTTGAAAATAAGATTTGAATGTCTAAAAAAATTGTTTAATTTACATTTACGTTAGAAAAAACTTTAAAACTTTAAAAGAGATTCAACTCACTTTTTTCATAAATTTGTATCTGAAACTGAAACCCGATCACATTTCTGCTAACGTTATCAATCCACCAACTCTGTTGTAGCTAGCAATTAGGTATGTTAAATTTAATCTACTCACTAACAATGGCTAATAGCTGTTATGAGATACTCAATATTAGCTAATTATCAAAGACGCTACTATTGGTGTGAGGTTTTATTTTAAACATTGATCAGTGGCTTCCTGGAAGTGTAGTGGAAGTTCTCACCCAAACACTTGGCAGGTAACTGGTGTCAAATGTTAGCGGGGTCACAGTGGACACGACTGGAAGATCAGATGATCAGATGGCTTCCAGCTGCCGAACAACAACAACACGTACCAACTCATAAAATATCTTTCCCAGTACCACAATTATGACCAACGTTAAAATATAACAGCGTAGTCTGACTCTGTTCAGCTACAGACAGTTTGGTTTATTCTAAAAATGTATTTATTTATTCTATATATATCTATAATGTTAAAACCGAGGTCCACACTTTGTTGGTGTATAATGATAGTCCACTGTTGGTAATGTAGACAATAATGTGTGTGTGTGTGTGTGTGTGCGCAGTGGGTCTGAGCTGTGCGGGGAAGTTTCGTTGTGGTTCATCGTCTAAATGCATCAGAACCTCGGCTCAGTGCGACGGAAAGCCGCACTGTGACCACGGAGAGGACGAACTCGGCTGCGGTGAGACACACACACACACACACACACACACATTAACACATTGTTTCTCCAACAGGGGTACGCGTCCCCCTAAGGGCACTTTGGAGTACTGCAGGGGGGACGGGAGATTTTATTATTTTAAGGTAATTTAAAAAATCAATCGTGTATTAAAAAATAAGTAAACTACTATATAATAAGTAAAAAAAAATATATATGTGAGTTTGATAAACCACATTTTATATTCATATATTTATATTTTGTCTGTCAGTACGTCTGAGTGGGCGGAGCTCCGTCCTGCAGGTCCAGAAAGGAGGAGTCTGGAGGACCGTCTGCTCAGAGGGTTGGAACAACTGGTTGGGGCTCTCTGCCTGCAAACAGCTGGGATACTCCAGGTTTTTATCTTATGCTCTTATCTGAGATCTGTGTCCATCTTTTAATCAGGTTCCTGATCTAGATTGCACTAATCAGAAGTTCATGTAGCATTAAAGTGCTTCGTATCAGTCCGTCCAGGAAGCTGCGATGTTGTGATCGCAAATTCTACCTCTTTCCTGATTGGTAAAGTCATTCAAATCTTAACTTGTTGTACTTCTCTACGATCTGACCTCCACCCTGTGTTGCTGCAGTAAGACTCAGGAAAGGTGACCAATTGGAAATGTCCAAATTTGACCAATCATCGTAGTTTCCCGCACAAAATGTTGAGTCAGACGTCATCAAACTACTAGAAATGTTATTGTCACTGGAACACCCTTCAGCTTTTAATGAATTATACAAAAAATCGCAACAATTTTTTCAAATTTATTGCAAAAAAATGCTTAAATGCTTTGCAATTTCTTAGAAAAGCTGCCGTGAAATAAAACAAGCATGCACTTTTAGGAGGTTCATCAGTTTATAATTAGACTAGTTGCTGTGTCTTTTTATATAAACACGTGTAACATCCCAGTATTTTAAATATATTGTTCTCTGGTTAAAATATTGACACTCTGTTGCTGTCTGTTTGTCTATCAGGTACGTGGAGTCGTTCTTCGTCTCTCTGACCTCCATTGATCAGGACTTTCAGCACAACCTGGTGTCCATCGACCTGAACCGGTCGCAGGTCATTAAGCTCCAGGACGCCGCGACCTTCAGGTAGAAAGCACTCAGCCCATATCATCTGAATGACAACAACTAAAAATAATACCATACACTGTATATAAATCATCCAAAGCAGCTCTGTTATAACTGGACTTCTCTTCATCTCAATCTACAAATAACAGAATCATTTTTTCATTTGTTCAAAAGCTGAAGAGATTAAAGCCTAAAGTGAACATTAACAGTAGTTACAGTTTACTTTCCAGACTCAAATAGTTTTTTAAAGGACGACTAGATGCCCTAGAGCACCAACATCTCAGACAAAAACCAGGAGGAAATGAGTCCTTGGCTGACCAGACTTCATTGAGAAAACCTGTGATTTTACCGAGCAGATAATTGGAAAACACAGTTCAAACTGCACTGAAACAAAATTGAAGTCACCAAAGCCGTCAACAACAACTACACAAAACGCTGAGCCAGACGTCACCAAACTACTTTTATTCTCACTGGAACAAGTTAAAATTTTTTATGAATTAGACAGAAACTTGCAAATAAATTTCAAACATTGTAACTTGCATTGTAGTTTTTTAGAAAAGTTGCCCTGAAATCAGGTATTTTAGGCTGTAAAAGTCCCCCAAAAAACTAAATCCTGGAGGGATTGTTCAGTAACTGTTTTAAGAAATATTGATCGTTCTGTTTCCTGATCGATAGTCACTGGACATTAAAATCTTAACCATGTTTCTCTGTGATGTGACCTCCGCCCTCCTGCAGTAAGACTCAGTGCAGCTCAGGGAAGGTGACCACTCTGAAATGTCTGGGTGAGAAAACTGAGTGTTGACTCTCTTCTCTGTGAGGATTTAAAAGGAGCTGTTGCATGTTAGGGGTTCATGCATGGCGTGCAAATGTGTGTTTGCTCTGTGTTTATTGATCATCCCAATAAGAAGATGTTTCCTGATGTTCAAACTCTTTTTTAACTTTGTAAATAACTGATATGGAGCCAGTGTGTGTTTATGTGGTTGTCTGTATTTGTGCATGTACGTCTGCATGGATTGGTGAAGGTTGATGCTGATATTTGTGGTCGAAACTGCTTATAACTGATCATTTGGATCAATATTTACAAGTTTTAAAGGTGCACTAAACCTGTGAAAACCTTTGGCTGTGTTCAATCCAGGTCGCACCGCTGACGGCAGATACAGTTAGCAGCAACTAATTAGCAGTTAGCTACCTATTGAAGTTGAAGCTGAGCAGCCGGAGGGAGTCAGAGGGAAAACCAGGAAATATTTTCTCCATAAGTAATCAGTGAGGCCAGAGATAGAAACACTCTAAAATGCCATCAAAAATACCTGAAAATACCAACAAATTCATTGTTGGACAGATATTGGAGTATAAGAGACGTATAGTACCAAACACGTGATAAAAACAAAAGCAAAAGCAGCATTTTTGACTTCATGGGGACTTTAATAAAGACAGTATCAGCCCACCAGCACCTGCCGTTAATGCCTCGAGCTGACCTACGACCTTTGGCTCCTCCGCCCTCAGAGTGCGGCTCCAGGCCTCAGTACACTCAGAGCACTCGTATCGTCGGCGGGAACATCTCCAAGCCGGGTCAGTTCCCGTGGCAGGTCAGCCTCCACTTCAGCAGCGAACACCTGTGCGGCGGCTCCATCGTGACGTCCCGCTGGATCCTGACGGCGGCGCACTGCG
Source organism: Morone saxatilis (assembly GCF_004916995.1). Lineage (NCBI taxonomy): Eukaryota > Metazoa > Chordata > Actinopteri > Moronidae > Morone > Morone saxatilis. Next base: position 435,683 of record NW_023340095.1, on the reverse strand, counting down.
TGTACGGGTGAGTCACTTCAAATATTCTGATCGCTTTACCTCAGACAGACTTTGACTTTTGACTTTTATGAGTCTTTTTGGCATCTTTATATGAATCAGTACTTTAGTATAAACTTCCTGTCACTCAGGTTTGTGCGCAGCAGTTTTAAATGACTCTGCTGTTTACTGAAGACGGTGTCAGATGAAGACGTCTTGAGCTCCGCTGCATTCGACGTGCACACACACACACACACACACACAGAGTCCATCATGCGTAGTTAAAGTTGTACGAGCTGGAATCAGATTACTTCCCAGTAACTCCTTTAACCTGGCAGGGTGTCAGTCCTCTAAACTGTCCAATGAACGAGCTGCTTATCGATCATGTGACGCTGTGACTGGCTCCTGTTTAGGAGCAAAGTGCCAAGAAAGACAACTGTCTCTGTTGGTTGGCGGGTTTTAATTTCACTGACACAAATATTCTGTCTGTCGTCAGGTTTGCGGACCCCTTCATGTGGACGGTCCACGTGGGGCTGACGGAGCAGCAGGTCCATGGGGCTCAGTCTCTGCCTGTGGAGCAGATCATATACCACGCTCGCTACCGGCCCAAAGGACTCGACTACGACATCGCGCTCATGAAACTGGCCACTGCACTCAATTTCAATGGTAATGCTAATTTCACCAATCACAGCAGTCGCCTGCATAAAAAGTTGAGCCATACGTCACCTTAAGTTAAGATTTAAGTGACTTTATCAATCAGGAAACAGAGCGCAGGAAGATCAATATTTCTTACAGACCCTCCAGGATTTTTCAGTTTTTTTAGGGATTGTTGCTGCCCTAAAATACCTGATTTTGCAGCAGTTTTTCTATAAAAAAAACTCAATGTTGCAATGTTTTTAGGCCTTTTTTGAGATGAAGTTGCATAGGTTTTTGTATAATTCGCAAAAAATCGAAGACAACAGTGAGAATAAAATCACAAATAGTTTGGTGACGTACGGTTCAACGTCTTTATGATTGGTGAAACTCGCAGAAAAGTTGCGGTGAAATTGCAAGGTGACAACAATGAGTTAATTGTTATAGTTGCAAATACCTGGAGGGACTGAAACTACCAGCAGTTTTCTTCTTACTGGAATAAGCTGCCTTCGATTTTTAAATAATTACACAAAAACTTTTCAAAATCGCAACTAATTCTGCAATTTTCACTTTTCTGTTTTATTGCAAAAAAAAAGCCTAAAAACAACCTGCGTCACAATTAGCTGCTGCCAAATCAGGTTTTTAGGACCACAACAATCCCAAAAAGAACTGATTAACCATCCAGCACACTAAACATTGAAGCTTGATCCAGTGACAGTGAAATCTCTAGTAGTTTGGTGACATATTGTTCAACAGTGGGGACGTTTGGGACAGCTATGATTGGTAAAATTCGTAGGAAACCGCAATGATTGGTCAAATTTGGACATTTCAGAGAGCTGCAATAAAGGTCGGAGGTCAGATCAGAACAGAATTTTATAAATTGGGAATGATTGGAAAGCTGAAACATACTTGATGCCCCCGTAAGTCAGATAACTGCTCCTGCACACAGACACCCACCTGCACTCTTATATAATGTAAATCTATCAGATTCTTGTCTCACCTTTATTCAGTCCTGTGGGGGCGAGAAGCTCTCTCCCTCTCCCTCACTCTCAGGTTTCTTGCTCTCTGACAGCTGAGTGTCATTATGTGTATCAGCTGTCTCAGCTCTTACCCATCACTCTTCATCACTTCTGATCCTTCCAGCGTAAAAGGAGTCTCTGAACCTCCGTCTGTAAACAGGTTGTGTGCAGATACTCTGGGAGTTGTAGTTTACTCAGATTCTCCTCCACAGGCTTCGTGGAGCCCATCTGTCTGCCCAACCACGGGGAGGAGTTTGAGGAGGGGACCATGTGCTGGATCTCCGGGTGGGGAGCGACGGAGAGTGAAGGTGAGTCTGACGAACTGTAATAAAAGCCTCGGTTGTGTGTTATGACTCTCACACACGTATGAATGTGTTCCAGGTGAAACCAGTCTGGCTCTGCGCTCTGCCATGGTGCCACTGCTCTCCACCAAGACCTGCAACCAGCCGGAGGTTTACCAGGGCCTCATCTCGTCCTGGATGATCTGTGCAGGATACCTGGAGGGAGGAACCGACTCCTGTCAGGTAAAACACTGAGACGTCCTTCTTCTCCGAGGGTGGTGAAAGTCTGCATAGTCGTCCAAGTGGATGTAATAATAATAATAATAATAATAATAATAATAATAATAATTAATGTGCTTCACTTGATAAATAACACATTTTAGCCTCTTTAGGATATAAAACATGAAACACACATTTACTTATCTCCACTACTCTACATTACTTTCTGCTGTTTATGGGAATTATTAAGGTTCAAATCC
>NW_023340095.1:427323-433195 GCF_004916995.1 Morone saxatilis | reverse complement strand
ATAATAAACGGCTTTTTAAGTAAAGTATGCAAAAGCTTTTTTCCACCAAGTCAGGTGGAGACTTCTGTGTCTCTTGGCATCTACAGGACCAATCTGGGCTCCACTGGACTCAGTACTGCTTCAACTTAACCTGTTTTGGGGGAGAGAGTTTGGACAGCATACACCACTCACTGACTGGTCTGGCATTAACACTGGTGAGGAAGTTTGGACCAGAACACACCACTGGATCCGTGTCGTCATAAGTAGACCTCCGTGAGAAAGACTTGACAGCAGGACACACGTCACTGATGACGTCTTTGTCTGCGTAACTTAACCTGTGAGGAACGGAGTCTGGACAGCAGGACACACTCACTGACGTCTGTATTAGACTAGTGAGCCGTGGAGTAAGAGCGTCTGGGACACAGAAATCACTGACTTGTCTGTCATTATCTAAACCTGTCCGAGAAAGAGTGAACAAGACACACTCACTGACTGTGTGTGTCATTAACAAACCTGTGTTGGAGAGAGTGGTTGACACAGACACACGTCCACTGAACTGTCTTGTCGTAACCTAAACCTTGAGGAAGACGTTGATGTTTACAGCAGCTTGTAGTGAGACTCTTTGGGGAGCACTTAAGGTCACATAGTAAAACTACATTCTTGTTATTGTTGTGACGTGAGAGACCCCCTAGTGGCAAAAATTACAACTACTGACTTTAAAATATCCCAAAAAGATTCCCTCTCCTCTGTTTCTGAGGCTGTGGAGGTTTGGTGAAGTGTGGACTCTGTATTTGTGTCCTCAGGGGGACAGTGGAGGTCCTCTGGCCTGTGAGGACTCGTCCGTGTGGAAGCTGGTGGGAGCGACCAGCTGGGGGATCGGCTGCGCCATGAAGAACAAACCGGGCGTTTACACTCGCATCACACAGTCGCTCAGCTGGATCCGCCAACAGATGGAGGTCAGTACGCGACGAGCCGGGTCCCGTTAGGGTCGGCCTCTTCAGAAGGAGTTGACTGTAACTCTCTTTTAACGTTGAGGCGTCTCGGGTTCGTTACGACGCCGAAAAGATGGCTGCAGTGTCAAACTAAACCTGTAGGTTCATGTAGACCATCTGAGTTAAGGGCTGAAATACAAAACACATTTTCCAGGACAATGTAGATTATTTCCAGGATTTTTTGTATTTTTTAATCGATTTTCAGGTGTTTCCATGACCGGAACACTAGTCTCTAAAATCTCTTAAATCTCTGTCTCTTTAATACATTTCCAGGTTTCCATGACAGGAAATTAGTCTCTAAATGTCCAGATTTTCCAGGACTTTTGGGAATCCTGTTGTTATTGTTCGACTTTTGCATTTAACACAAACTAAAACTTTAAAAAACCATAAAGTTTCAGACAATCTGAGCCTGTTTATGGTAAAAACAACTTTTAATGGACGAACTACTTTGTTTCTACTTTCTCTACTTAAAATATGTAAAAAAAATAGAGCCCAGGTTTAAAAATACTCTTTAAATACTGACTTTAAATGACAAATCTGAAGAAAAACAGCAGTTAAACAGTCCAGTTTCTTCAGTTAAACCTTGACGAATCGACCTTTGCCAGCTGTTGGTGACTAATCGACCTCGGCCAGCTGTTGGTGACCTCGCTGTGTGAAGTTGGACCGACAGCTGGTTCTCCTCCTTTATGGAATCCGAGCGCAGCAGCTGGCAGCGTCGTACGTTGGCCCAATTTCAGCTGCCTTTATATGGTAAAAGCTTTGAAATGTTACACTCGAGTCCACGATACGAGACCATAAAGCGCTCTCCCCGTGTCCCTGTGCTGGTTACCGCACACAGAACCTCTCACACAAACTCACTGAAGAGACGAAGGAAGACCTGATTTGTTTCATTTATAGTCTGTTATGTTGCCATGGTGCATCGTGTGTTGAGAGGAAGCTGCCAACACTTCTCACTAATAACACACAACTAACTATTTAACAGGACAAACAACGATTAGAGGCAATTTGTTTCTTACTTTGTGCAACAGACGTTTATCTCTAAGTATTTTATTGCAAGTTCATCTTTTTGGGTTTACAATAGAAAAACCCTATAAAGCCTTAAGTTTGTACATTATATTACAAAGGTTTTATATTCTAGTGGTTTCACTTTAATAAATAAATTCAATTTATATTAGAAATTATTGATCTAAGATCATTTTATTAACATTTTCACAAATATCTACTTATTTGTTTCTGGAAACCTTCAGAATAAAGTGTTATAAACTCTGAATTCTGACTTTAAAGTGTGATCACAACCTTAATCAGTATCATTGGTGACGCCTGTGTTTACCTGATTATTTCATGTTAAAACTTGACTACAGCTTTCCTCTAAAAGTGACATTAAACTGACCACAGCACAGGCTGCGATACAGTTTACATTCTTCAGGACAACTTAGATTATTTCCAGGTCATTTTAATCCATTTCCAGGTGTTTCCCTGACTGGACAACTGGTCTGTATAGGTCCCGGTTTTCCAGGACACCCTGTACACGTTTCCTTCTGTGTTTGTGTTAACTGTCCATTTCTGTTCTCTTTCAGAGGGAAGAGGCTCTCAGTTCTCCAACTTCAGACAACTGAACCGCCTCGTTGCTTCTCACAGGACTCTGTTTGGATGTTTCCACAAACACACACACAAAAAACAACAACCAGAAACTGTTTGACACCAGGAACGACGGAGACTTTGATCCACACAAAACCTGTTTGTGACGGAGCAGAGAGAAGAGACGGTGCACAGCAGAGAGTTAGGCATCGTTTATTCCAAAATAGAAAGCTCTAAGGCAAAACAGACAAGAGAAAAGTGAAGAACGCTTCATAAAAAGCAAGACAGACGCAAGTGAGGAACCGAGAGCTCAGCGAGGGCCCACCCAGACTCACTACACCCTCGGGCTGCATGAAATTAACCATTTCAAGTCCTTACGAGAGGGTTCAACCAGGTTACTGCAACTATTGACAGACAACTGTTGTACAGTACAATATTACAGATATTCAAACAAGAGGCACCCCAATTTGTGCAGTAATATCAACATATTGATAAAGAGAATTCAAATCTTTCACTACACTGTGTATGTAGTGGCGGCGGCGGCGGGGGGGAGGGGGAACGACGGAGGCCGCAGCGCTTTAGTCCCAGTCCTTCAGGCGAACAAGGAGTTTCCAACTGCTCTTTGTTTTCAACGCAGTAGCATGTACGTGTACATAAATAAAAGTTTAATGCGTGCAAAAAGTCCGCTGCTTCTTGGTGGAGTTCTCAGACCCTTTGTGATTGTGTGATTAGCATAGTGTTCTGGATTGTGCATTTGAGGAAAAGTGACGCCTACGCTACTACTGTAAAAGGATTTTAAAAGACGTAATGTATGGTATACACAATGGGGGTAAAACTGGAGCTCGGGCTGGGGATCGACCACACGAATGACCACACAGATACCTTCACTTCGATATCGGCTCCTGAACTTAAATCGATACCAACTTCATAAAAAGGTCCTGGAGCAGCTGGACAGACTGTTGAGACTGTGTGGGGACGTTTATGGTTCTGGGAGGCAGAGTGAGACCTTCTTACCGTCTCTGTGCTACAGACCAGCTCCCCGGGTCCACAGTCCACCGCCAGCTGTGGCGAGGAGAGGATACGCCTCGGTCCCAGCGGAAGATGAGGTTAGCTGCACTGAAACTAACAAGCACAAAGTTTACCCCGAAACTCCACCGGCTTTAAGACGGCGCGTCTGCGTGTTGTTGTGTCACAAACAGCGTTTCTCCGCTTACAATCTCTGACTGACCGACTTCTAGAGGGCTGCATCAGGACGCAAAGCGGGAAAAACACTAAACAGAACAAAAGAGCGAGTCCCGGGATTTATCCATCAGAAAGATGGAAACAGACTCGAACGAACAGTTCAGGTTTAGAAGAAGATTAATGCAGGTTTTTACTAAACAAGAGCAAAGCAAGTCTGACGTCTGAGGACATTTCAGACACATCTTATATATAAAGTCACACCAGATCTTTATTGTGTGAGAGTGAATGTTCTTCGCCTGGTGTCACATCGTTGGCGTGAGTCTGTGTGCGGTATTTTATTTTGAAAATTCAGATTTCTTAATGCCATTTCTGCGTCTTCAAACGTAGAGCAGCCACGTGTTGTCCGGTGGAATTTGGGGGTTTTCTGTGCAGATTAGTAGCTTGCGGTAAAAGGTTTTACTCCGTTGGTATCGATGTTCGGGACCGAATGTAACAGTATGGAGGTTCGGTACCCAGCCCTAACTGGAGCTGTGTTTAAAAACATCCGAGCGCTGCAGTGTGCGAGATAACGCAGCGCGCAAAGTAACATTGTTAACGACGCTTTTACAGAACCGCGCACACGTTCTGTGGGTTTAGTGTCTTTTTGACCGATTTCACCGAAGGTCAGACTCTTTTTTTTTTTTATTTTATTTTGTGCTTCTTGGCAAGAATTGTTTAGAAAAAGACACACAGGTAAGGCCTTGTTAGTATTGTAAGTTTAAAACCAATTTAAATAGCAATTTTTCATCAGCATTCAATTCCTTTTTTCTGTTTTTTAGAAAACTTCAAAGAACCCTGGAAAACAGGGTCGCTAGCTTTAATTATGAATCTGTACATAAATATTCCTTACAAAACAGGAGAACACAAAAAATGAAACAAAAAACAAAAACACTAATTTCATATGTTTGTATATAAAAATAAGCATCTCTCCTTTTTTTTTTTTCTTCCTCATTCTCTCCACTCGAGGCTCCGCTCGGGGTCCGCTGAGCGCCGTGGAGTCGGTCGTAAGAGTGCGCACATCTACTCAAAACACAAGCATGCAAAAAGTGAAGACAAACCCTTACAGATACAACTTTAAAGTGTTGGCATCCAAAATGAGAATTCAACTGGGGGGGGGGGGTGGTTAAAAATCGATAAATCAGGTCAACATTTATTAACGGAGTATACAAACTGCCTCGGGGGTGTTTTAACACTTCTTTTTTTTTTTTTCTCTTCTGTTTGTTTGATTTAATCTTTTTGAGCTTAAATATACAAAAAAAGTGCACTCGCATACGTCAACGAAATAATTATAAAACGGTTTCTGATAGAAACTCCTGATGTACACACACGCAGCATTAAACCGCCGTTCAGCAGGGTGGAGGGTTGGAAGAGAGAGCAGGACGTTCCCATTTGTGTCCTGTGCTTTATTCTGCTCGGGTGTAACCTGGTGTTGTGTGTGTGTGGTGTGTGTGTGGTGTACTATGATTCTATGTGTGTGTTTGGGACTTGAACAACCTTTAACGCCACGTCTCGGATTCGTGGGTCCGCGGCGGGTGTGGTGGTGATGTTGTGTATGCAGTGTGTGGGGAGTGTGTGCCTCTACTGCCAATGGAGGTCGCTGTGTCAGGCCCAGCCCGGCCGTATGTCTGCGTCGTCGTCTTCGTCTCCGGCTTGTCCCCCGACTCGTCCTCGCTGCTGGCTCTCCCAGCAGTCACCTGCTGTACCCAGCGCGTGGTGCCGTCTGACGTCAGGCTCTGCCAGATCCCTTCCGAGCGCTTCCCCTCGGTCACCAATAGTACCTGGGAGGGAGATGGGAAATAGCGAGAGAGAAGATTAGGACAGGATGGGTGCATTGCGGCTTGAGAAAATGCTGCTTCAAAACCAGCTTGCAGGAGACCAAGGCGCGCAAAACGAGGGCTTGGATTTTGTCGACTTCACGAAGCTTGTATGATAAGGGCCAGTTTTCATGGGTCACTCTTCCATCAGTTCAGACAGATAAATTATTTATGACTCTCCGGTTTTAGTCCAGATAGGAACTAAGTTGGCTTTAATGGTTTAGGGCAAACTCTACGAGTGTATTCAGCATAGGGACGGCAGCGGCTCCGACCGCCAGAAGGTGAGCC
>NW_023340095.1:424571-427223 GCF_004916995.1 Morone saxatilis | reverse complement strand
CACACACCACACACACAGAGACACACACACACACACAGACACACACACACACACACACACACAGAGACACAGAGAGCTTAATATAATCTGCTGGAGCTGCAGAGAAAGCCGATCAGCGCGTCCCACTGGTGTGTGTCGGTCAGTACCTGAGGGAGCCGTTGTATGCCATGGTGACATACCTGCGACCACCTGGGTGGGGTTGACGGCTGTCACGGTAACGTTCCCTTGCTGTAGGGCGGACGCCGGCACCACGATTTGACCCTGAGGACTGATGGTCCCCGAGATAGAGCTGGGGGTCTGTGTGACAGAGAGAGCAGGCCGGAGTCACATACGCATGTTTTTGAGGCTGCCGGCTGTTTTTACCTGACGTTCTCTCTGAATCTGCTCAGAGGAATGCATTAAAGGCAAAGAAACAACAGCGTCAGCGTCGGATCCAGCTGGTTGTGATTCTGCCCGTCCTCCTGCCGTCCATACCTGAGTCTTGGTGGGGGAGAAGCCCTGGACCTGGCCCTGTACGGGGGAGTACGGGCTCCCCGGGTCTCCACTCAGCAGGGTCTCGCTGTTCATCTTCGTCTTGAGGCAGGCGATGTAGCGGCTGCAGAAGTCCTTGCACAGGTCGCTCACCTTCTCCAGCTCCAGCAGGTGGATCCGCAGCACCTGGATGGCTTTCACCATCTACAGATCAGAGTTTAACAACACACAGCGGCTTAAAGACAGCACAGGAACAGGGGAACGTGTCCTCTTCACAGTCTGACGCTGAGCAGTTAGGAGAAAGTATTTTAATTAATTGGTAAGAAGCAACAGGACGTCTGAGGTTAAAGGTCGCGGAGGGAGGGAGGGAGTGTGAAATACCTCCGGTGCCTGTTCTGGTTCTGTGAAATACCTCCGAACTAAAACCTTCAGTCCTCAGCTTGTGTCAGAAAACAGTAACGAGTCCGACAGGCGAGATTAGAACCAGTCGGCCGGTTTTAAGAAGCTTTTCATTCTGTTAGTGTTTAACGTCTGTTTGTCCGACTGAATATATAAAATATCCCAGAAACCACTGCGTCTCACCAGGTTGTCCAGTTCAGGGTCCTCGCTGAAGAAGGGTTTTCCCTCCTTCTCCTGATTGCGGACGAAGTTCTCGATGTCCACGTCGAAGCTGGCCGAGGTGATGCAGTCGGAGCTCAGCGTCGACTGTTCGCACTTCTCGAACAGCAGCGCCAAGAGAGGGAACAGGGGGTGCCTGAGACACAGAGCGGGAAAACGAGACACACAGATCATCCTTCAGACACAGAGAGAGTTTTCCAGATATCTGGTCGTTGTAATCAGGACGTGTTGAACCCTGGAGAACTTTTAATCTACGTTAGTTGAAGCTTTATTTCTGTTATGTGGATGTATGCTCTCTTCAAAGCTCCAGACGGACTCAACAACTTCTCTCTCTACGTCTCCTCGTGTGTTTTCTGTTTGTACTTTTCTCTCTAACATCGTTTAAACCAACAGACTTTCCTCCATCTCATCCGTTCTGCTCTTCACGTTGTGGCTGTCAGTCTGAAAACAAACGCTGTCACACACTCACAGATTGCTCTCTGTCCATTAGAGAAGCTTTCTGAGAGTGTGTGAGTTGTTTAGACTGAAGGTGGACAGCGTGAACAACACACAGAAACACAAACAGGTGTTAAAAACAGTCACATGAACAAAGGGGAGGACTTCACAGACATCATCTGATATTTCTCTCTGTCCAATCTGAAAGTAACGAGGGAGAAAGAAGAAGAAGGAGAACATGGAGGGACAGTTAATGTTTCTCTCTCACACACAAACACAAGCAGCTCTACCGATATATGGAGGCTTTGTCTGCGTCCATGGGTGTCTGCGGCTCCGTGGGCGCCGGGCTGGGCTCCTCCGCCAACGTCCCCTCGATGAACTTCTGCTCCGAGTCGCCGTCCACCTTCGCCACACCTTGCATCTGCAGGGAGAGAACAAAGACGTGAGGAGGAACGGGGCAGAAAGAGTGACAGAAACAGAACAGAGGGAGACAGGCGGAGGATGAGCGATAGAAAAGACATCATGTGAAGAGCGGGAGTAGCTGCGGGGCAGAGCTCGACACAGAGCCTCGCTTCACTGTGAACTCTGGGGGAAGTCATGAGGAATCGCTCTGAATACCTCCTTCAAACGTCACGTTAAAAACTGCCACTTTATTTAAAGAGGCTGCAGTAACACATCTGGTGTCACGGCCGAGGTCAGCGGGCGCGGTCGCTCTGTCTCCTCCCTCTCCTGTGAGCGAGCCCCACAGCGACTCCCACCGAGAACAGACGAGCTAAAACAATCGTCTCATTAGTCACAGATCCTCTCGACACCCCCGAACATCGAACTGCAAGAAACACGTTGGTGAGCAAGTTACATAAATAAATAAATAAATACAAACAGTGTTTAAATAAATAAATATGTTTGTGTTTAATTAAATAAATAAATAAATAAATAAATCCTGTTTGTATATATATAAACAAACAAACAGTCTGTATATATATAAATAAACAAACAAACAGTCTGTGCCTCGTACAGGATCCATCTGAGACTGAAGTGATGTAACAGCATTAACGTGTTTCCCTTTGTTTGTCCGCGCCGACTTATCACCACTAAAAATAAACATTTCTGTGGTTAATTCTGTTCAGT
>NW_023340095.1:422215-424546 GCF_004916995.1 Morone saxatilis | reverse complement strand
CTACCTTTCACATGATTTCCCGCTCACAACCTCAGATCCCTTGGAGGCTTTTGCACACCAGTGGTGTGCGTCCACCACGTCTCTTGGGCGTCACGCAGGCCCTGGACGGCCCGTTAGGAAATGCCCCCACCGTAGAAAAACCCACCTTTTATCGCAGCGCATGGTCGTGAATATGGTAAATGTTGGCTCTTTCCCTTTTTCCAAAATCTTTTTTAAAAAACATTTTCATTTGTGGGTTAGCTGATTGAGAAAGATAGAAGGCGTCTTGCTTGCCATCGGATTGACCCACTTCTGGCTTTAATGCATTGAGCAGCGATGTTTACGTTCACCTTTTTTGGCTGCCCCCTAAAAAAAATGCCCCTATCTTGGTTGTCTTCCGCCAAACGGTGCGGCGGGCGGCCTCCTTCCGGAGGGCCCGAGAGGCCCTTTGATAACAGGCACTGTATAAAAACTACCGGGCACCACAGCTACAACACCTTCACGTTGCAGACGCTTGGACGTAAGAATTGCCAACGTTTCGCCTGTCAGGCCCGTCCTCCATTAAAACCCTCAAGAGGACCCTGGCAGGCCCCTTCGGGCTGCAAACCTTTGGATTACGTGTCTAAGATGATGTCGCTGGTCTTCTACGTAGGATTTTCATCCTGAAATGAGCATGGAAATTCCGACTGTTGAAATGTTGGCCTATTATTTAAAGTCCACCACGCATGAACTGAGTCGTTGTAGTTGTTGTGTGCTTTGTGTGGTTTGGTTCACGATATGATTTTCCAAAACAAAATGGAATTGAAGACAAAATAATGACCGAAGGGAGATTGACTATTTATAAGCTTTAGCGCTATATAACCAAGGGAATCTACCAAATATATGTTTTTCTTATTATTTTTTTGTCGAACATTAAAGAAATCGCGTTTCGTTATATTTTTTGCTGGAAGCCGGTGAAGGGTAGAAAAACTGGCTTGCAACAAAAGCAAAATGCACTCAAACCGGTTACTTCGTCCGTTTTGTGCTTTGGGCTTTGTCTTTTTTTTGGGTTAAAAGGTTTTGTTAAAGCTGGAAAATGCCCTAAATAACCTGAACTTACGGAGAACAGTCCAGCAGCCCTTGGTATGATGGGTCTTGGCCGGGGTCATTTGAATAGAGAATGGGTCGTGTCTGCTCTGGGTATCAGTGGTGCATACTCTATCTTCTTATTTTCTGACTTAGGGGAAGCCAAAGAAGCTTTGCCCGGACAGCCTCCCTGCCCTTGCTAAACAGGTGATGGCATCCTTCAGTTTTTTTCACAGCTTTCTGGGCCTCTAGTTGTCTTTTGCGTCTATTTTAATGATACTGCTTTTCACTCCCTCACCGTGCCTAATACAGTGACGTAGGAAGCGTAGTTCAAAAGGTAGGAAAGCGACACCTGGCCCTGGTTAAAAACATAAGCGTAGCGCACTATTGTGCCCCTGAATTATAACCTTCATCGGCTGTTACATTATTTTTAATCTCACCATCTGCTTTAATCTTGGTCAACGATTCTTCCAGGGAGGAAACTAATCAGCCTCCTTCGTTATTGTGATTTTGTTTAACTGGTCTCACGATAGTATTACCGTTGCAGTTATTCCTAGGTAGAAGCACGTAACGTTTACCCTGTTGTCCATTTGTAACTATATGACATACTGTCTGCCATGGTGAAATAAGGGGCAATGGTGCAATAGTGTGCGTGAATAAGCAGTAAGACAAGATTCTAAAGTAGAAGCTCCTGGTTTTGTGTGGATTATCCGGTCCTGTATGTGGGGGGGCTGCCAGGGTCCTCTTAGGGTTTAATGGAGGAGGGCTGAGGGAGGCGAAACTTGGCCATCTCTACGTCCAGGTCTGCAAACGTGAAGGTGTTGTAGCTGTGGTGCTGGTAGTTTTTATAAGTGCTGTTATCAAAGGGCTCCTCGGGCTCCGGAGGAGGCGCCGCCGCAGCCTCTGCGGAAGAAACAAATAGGGCATTTTTTTAGGCACAAAAGGTGAACGTACATCCTGCTCATGCATTAAAACAGAAGTGGGTCAATCCGATGTGCAACAGACGCTTCTATCTTTCTCATCAGCTACAAAATGAAAATGTTTTTAAAAAGATTTTGGGAAAAGGGAAGAGCACATTTACATATTCACACATGCTGATAAAAGGTGGGTTTTTTACGGTGGGGGCATTTCCTACGGCGTCAGGCCTGCGTGACCCCCAACAGAGTGTGGAGACACACTGGTGTGAAAAGCCTCAAGGATCTGAGGTTGTGAGGGGAAATCATGTGAAGGTAAACGGCAGCCCGGCAGCCCGGAGGAGGCACGCATGAAATGGCTTTTTCTTTTTAA
>NW_023340095.1:419738-422199 GCF_004916995.1 Morone saxatilis | reverse complement strand
GTGCTGGAATCTTCTGATTAAACAAGAGGTGGATTCTTTAAATACCAGTTTACTTTTTACACCTAAATCTGCCTGGAAAACCCCGTTCAGCATGCTGTGACAGTCAGGTTATAAACAACGAATGAGACAGAACAAAAATCACAGAGGAAACACATTAAAGACACATTTACAGTTTTTCATTAAAAAAAAATTTAAAAGGTTTCCATGTCAAGAAGAGATTTAAATGAAGTGGTGAAATTAAAGACCAGGGTGAGGAGGGGGTTGTTCCAGGAAGCAGTTGGTCAGAGAGGTGTAATAAAGGGGCTAAACGCCGGCTGCTAGCTGCCCATCACACACTCACAGCACTCCAGTTGTGGCTGTAATCATTTAACAAACACACATCTTTAATCCTGCTTCCTGAAATACTTCCAGCCTCTCCCAGCTTCTGCTCGTCCCGCTGCCGTCTTCACTGGCGTGCACTTTAACATTACCGTTAACGATAGCATTACCTGGCACAAACAAGACTGCGTCGTTACCTGTAACCGTAACATTAACTCAGGAGAACCTGTAACCCATATTTCATACAGTAATAAAAAGAAAAGAGACATCATAAATGAGCCAAAGTGAGCGATAAAGCAAAATCTGAGAGGAATATTCTGGGAGTGAAGATGGATTTATACAGCGAGGAGGATGAGCCGTGAGAGGGAGGTTAGGAAGAGCTGGCAGTATGCAACGATCACCATCATGCATCGACGGAAACGCCGCATTCACACATGCACTAACTCCACCCGCCAGATCAAAGATAGACGTCTGGACTTCCTCCCAGTATCCGGATACGACCGCTGTCAGCTTGTGCATCAGCGTAACAAACATCAGCTAAAATGAGTCCATGTGTGTTTGACGTTTCGAGGTAAAGACTGCAGTCCGGTGCTTCTACAGCGTCTGAAGTCCGAACCACTGCGCCACAACATAAACACACTGAGTGGAGGGTTATTAACAGCGAGCATAAAGAGACGTAAAGTAGTCCCCGAACAGTCCACTCTATCTCAGCATTTGTCTTAAAACATACAGGGTGGTTTTATGACGTGTTGAGTCATTTTTAACCCACAAAATGCAGATTTCCCACCAGCATTGATGTGTTTCATCACAGTAAAGTCATATAAATGAGTTTACAGCTCAAAAAAACACGTTTAAGTGTCTTTAAACAGACTTTAACCTGCCGGCGTACAAAGTCTGCACACGTGTGAATAGAGCAGGTGATTGTCTGCGAGTGTGGTGCAACTATTTATTATTTATTTACTATAGATACGACCTCCTGCTGCACGCTGTACCCAGACAGACGGAGTATCTCCTGTTGTGTGCTGCATGTGTGAACGGGCAATGGTTGGGTGGAGTTACAGTCAAAGACAGACAATCTACACTTTAAGGCGATGTTGAAGAAATAGGAAAATGCGGATGATGTGTAAGAAAGAAGGAATGCACCAGAAAGCCCTGCAAGCAAGCAAGCATGGTTAAAGTACATCCAGTTCATGCAGAACAACCACAGTCACAACCGAAGCGATGAGGTTAGACGTCACAGTGAAAGAATCCAGGGATCTAAAAACAGCAGCTACTGTATGTGAGGCCTGGCTGACACCTTAATACTCAGAATGTGTTATGAAGGATAGAGAGAACTATATGGTCTGTGGAGGATCAAAGGTCCACAGAGAAGAAAGGAAGAGGTAGAGATTTGGGGGGATAGGGTGGTGTAGTGTGTACCCTCAGACGGTTCAACAGGAGCGTCCGCCTGCAGCTCCTCTCCTGCAGCTTCGGCTATGACCGGAGCGGGGTCCACCAGCTCCTCGCCGCTCTCCGCAGGGACAGAGGCTTCAGCCTCGGCAGCCCCTGCAGCTTCTACGGGGGCTTCAGCAGCTTCTACGGGGTTCAGCAGCTTCTACGGGGGCAGCTTCAACAACTTCTACAGGGGCTTCAACAGGGCCAACTTCTACAGGGGCCTTCAACAGGGGCAGCTTCACAGGGGCTTCAACAGGGGGCAGCTTCTACAGGTGGCTTCAACAGGGGCAGCTTCTACAGGGGCTTCAACAGGGGCAGCTTCCTACAGGGGCAGCTTCCAAAGTGGTTCTTACTGGGCGCTTCCAACAACTTCTGCAGGAGCATCAGTTTTTGGGCTTTTTTCTGGAGTTGCAGCTTCGGTCACAACTTCCTCTGGAGTTTTTTCTTGCTTTTGGGGGGCCATCAGCGGACAAACAGGGAGGTGCAGCGTCTTCTATTTCTTCAAAGTGGGTTCCTCTGCTTCAGCCTGCAACTTCTGGGCTAGTCACAGCGGCCCTCTAGAGCGTCTCGGTGGCGGTGCAGATCACAGGAGCAGGAGTCCCACTATCCTTCCTCAAGCTAACACTGGGTGCTGGCTGCTGTAGGTGCTGGAGCTGCTGGAGGTGGCTGGAGCTGCCCTTCCTGTACAGCCTCCAGCAAACAGAGGCGA